>NC_086175.1:87776739-88097739 GCF_023053635.1 Elgaria multicarinata webbii | reverse complement strand
AGCCTAATGAGAAAAGGAGTGCAAGATGGGTGGGAGTATTTTAAAAAGGAAATTTTAAAGGCACAGTTACAAACAATTCCAACAAGGAGAAAAGATAGAACACAACAGAGGAAACCAATGTGGCTCCACAAAAAGCTTAGAGATGACCTAAAAACAAAAAAGGATACATATAGGCAGTGGAAGGAAGGCCAGGCTACAAAAGAAAAGTACAGATAGGTGGCGCAGAAGTGCCGAAATGGCGCCAGGAAGGCTAAAGCTGTGAATGAGCTGAGATTAGCGAGGGATGCTAAAAGCAATAAAAAGGCTTTCTTCAGATACGTGAGTAGTAAAAGACAGAGGAAAGAAATGGTGGTTCAACTGCTTAATGAGGATGGCAAATTGATAAAAGATGACAAAGAAAAGGCAGAAGTGCTCAATTCCTACTTTGCCTCAGTCTTCTCCCAAAAGCGGATCTATGACCCCCCTGGAAAAAGTGAAGCAGAAGTTGAGGGGGCAGGATTGCAATTTGAGATTGATAAACAAATGGTCAAAGAACACCTAATTTCCTTGAATGAGTTCAAATCTCCAGGGCCTAATGAACTGCATCCTAGAGTAATGAAGGAGCTAGTGGAAGAACTCTCAGAACCTTTGTCTATTATCTTTGCAAAATCATGGAAGACGGGTGAGGTGCCGGACGACTGGAGGAGGGTGAACGTTGTCGCTATCTTCAAAAAGGGCAAAAAGGAGGAACCTGGGAACTACAGACCAGTCAGTCTGACATCTATCCCTGGGAAAATTCTGGAGCAGGTTATAAAGAAGTCAATCTGTAAACACCTTGAAATCAATGCGGTGATCACTAGAAGCCAACATGGATTTGTCAGGAACATGTCCTGTCAGACTAATTTGATCTCATTTTTTGATAGGGTAACCTCCCTTGTGGACTGTGGGAATGCTGTGGAGGTCATATATCTTGACTTCAGCAAAGCTTTTGACAAAGTGCCCCATGATATTCTGATTAACAAACTAGCTAAAAGTGGGCTAGATGGAACAACTATTGGGTGGATTCACTGTTGGCTACAGAATCGGACTCAAAGAGTACTTATCAGTGGAACCTTCTCAAACTGGGGAGAGGCAACGAGTGGGGTACCGCAGGGCTCAGTCCTGGGCCCAGTGCTCTTCAACATTTTTTTTTATTGATTTGGAGGTGCAGGGAACGCTTATCAAATTTGTAGATGACACCAAATTGGGTGGGATAGCTAATACCCTGGAAGACAGAAACAAACTTCAAAGTGATCTTGATAGGCTGGAGTGCTGGGCTGAAAACAACAGAATGAAATTTAATAGGGATAAATGCCAAGTTCTACATTTAGGAAATAGAAACGAAAGGCACAGTTACAAGATCGGGGATACTTGGCTCAGCAATACTACAAACAAGAAGGATCTTGGAATTGTTGTAGATCGCAAGCTGAATATGAGCCAACAGTGTGATATGGCTGCAAGAAAGGCAAATGCTATTTGTGGCTGCATTAATAGAAGTATAGCTTCCAAATCACGTGAGGTACTGGTTCCTCTCTATTCAGCCCTGGTTAGGCCTGATCTAGAGTATTGCGTCCAGTTCTGGGCTCCACAATTCAAGAAGGACGCAGAGAAGCTGGAGCGTGTTCAGTGGAGGGCAACCAGGATGATCAGGGGTCTAGAAACAAAGCCCTATGAAGAGAAACTGAAAGAACTGGGCATGTTTAGTCTGGAGAAGAGAAGATTGAGAGGAGACATGATAGCACTTTTCAAATACTTGAAAGGTTGTCACACAGAGGAGGGCCAGGATCTCTTCTCGATCCTCGCAGAGTGCAGGACACGGAATAACGGGCTCAAGTTAAAGGAAGCCAGATTCCAGCTGGACATCAGGAAAAACATCCTGACTGTTAGAGCAGTACGACAATGGAATCAGTTGCCTGGTGAAGTTGTGGGCTCTCCCACACTAGAGGCCTTCAAGAGGCAGCTGGACGAGCATCTGTCGGGGATGCTTTAGGGTGGATTCCTGCATTGAGCAGGGGGTTGGACTCGATGGCCTTGTAGGCCCCTTCCAACTCTGCTATTCTATGATTCTATGATTCTATGAAATCAAGTAGATACTATTTTAAATAAAAGTACATTGGTTTCAAAATGTGTACAGCACAGATGTTCAAATATTGATATTCCATGGAAAAGAGCTCAACTAAATAGATAACACATGCATAAACTAAGGTTGCAAACACACTTAATAGGGAGTAAGCACCACTGAACACAGCATAATTTACTTCTGAGCAAACATGGGTAGGATTCTGCTGTAAGGGGTTTATACTGAAAACTCTGCACGTCTGCACCAATCATTTATTGCTATTTCAGCAGCTACAACACCTACTAAGGTCATCTACTCAGTGTCATGTCATACTGATAGCTCAATTCATGTGAGATCTTCCCAGTTGGTTTAAACAACTTCAGTCTCCAGGCCTTTGAGAAATAAACTCTTCGTTAATATATGCCACAATCCTGTGCACAGTAAGGCTGCTTAAATCCCACTGACATAAATGGGATTTAAGCAACCAACATGTAGGATTGCAGCCAAAATCAATATAATCTGAAAGACCGCCTATTCTGTTTGCAGGCTCTAAAGGATTAAGTGTTAACACTACTAAATTGCTGGAAGAAGTTCTGAATTGTAAATTTCAAGTTATTCAGGTCTCACTGTGTTATAATCACGAACGTCTGCTCACTATATCCAATCTTATTTATACATTTTGCAGCAACGTCGGTCTATGGGATTAGTAGAAGCTATACTAAATAATACCATACTAATACATTACACTAATAAAATGGAATAATCCATAAATATTGTGACAGTATTGAATTTTATCTCAGCTTGGATGGGCTCACTATGAGTTTACATTGATAATATTAAATGACCCAAACAAATAGTTAACAAAATCAACTTTAAAGAGACTTCATGTCTTTATGTTCCATGACCTCGCACAAAAAAGGTATTTAAAAGAAAACTAGTGCTGAGCTGAATAGGTAGTAAGACTGTCTGCTTATACATAAATCCATAGGAGCATCCCTAAAAAATATGAAGGCATATACTTATATCTTAACCAAGTTCTTCATGAAATCATTACCTGCAAATGGCAAAATGAAAAGGATCTGCTATAGTAGAAAACAGGAAAATGAAAACTGAACCAGAGGAATGGGCTAATTAAATGAAATCTGGGCTACATAGCTTAAGATAAATCCCTGGCCTACACTCTTTATTAAGGGTGAATAGTAGAGAGGAATCTCCAAAAGATATTGCTAAAGTTTACTGCATTACTAAAATGTCATCAACGTTGGTGGAAGAAGTATACCATATACACTATATAAAAACCTAATTCCCAAACACAGAAATAATGTATGCTATCTAGTTTAAAGCAAAAAAGAAGTAATATCAAAGTTAAAAAAAACACCTTAAGGTTGCAATCCTATGATTGTTTAGACAGAAATAAGCTATACAACTCTTAGCATTCCCCAACTAGCATGAGAGACTTATCCTAAATGTGCATAGGATTACACCATAATATACTGAACCTCCAGGCAATTCAGTTTTCTGGTTCCTGAAAAATATTTAACACTACATTTAAAAACAACTTTCTTAAAAACATAGTATTGAACATTATTTTATACAGGTACTATTAAATAAAATTAATAAATAGTTTGTAACTGACTAACACAATTGCATTTTCTATTCTCCAAATGATTAATTAATTATCATCTTAATGATTATAGTTTTCTAAACTCAACTAATAGACTAAGTAATTAGGTACTTATAATTATGTAACTTATTGTCTCTTGAAACTATGAATAATAAATTACAGCAAGAGAGCAGCAATCCAAAAAGACTTGTTTTCTTGTAATTTTCAATTTTTAGTTTGCATGAAAATAATAACGGAGTTAATAAATTGGGGAACCCTGTTTTCATTCTAATATGTTTTTGAAAGATTTGTTTAAGATAAATTTACAGTGCAATTCTATATGTGGGCCAAACTACATGTTCTCCTAATCACATGTAATGGAAATTCCAGGGTGGGAGGATTTTGAGAAGAAGAAAAAACACAGGTGGGTTCTTTCAAAAGCACCATGATCCTGATCCAAATTGGGGGCACATGCACTTGCAGGAGACTAGGGGAAATAATCATGCAAAGGCGCTCCACTATGCATGATTAGGAGAATGTTTAGTTTTGCCATTCAGAATTTAGCACCATTAGGATTAAATGGGATTTACTCTCAGGCAAGTGATTGTAGGATACAACTTTAAAGTCTGTTAGATATCCCATTTTTAGCAGCAAGTTTACAAGCCTCTCTTCCTCTCATTCAAGTTCTCCTAAGATCTCCATTCCTCTTTAAAAACAGAATCTGGCTTCTTTAATGTATTATGCCAAATGAGTATTATCACACACAGCAATCCAATTAACTTCCCTGTTGTCTGCTGCCCCATTGCTGTCTCATTTTTCCTTGAGGCATGTCTTTTAGCTTTGGAGAGAATGGATTGTTTCTTTAATCATACTCAATCAAGGCATCCTATTGTACTCTTGTCTGCTGCAAGAAACAAAAAGTAAAATTTCTACTTTGTCTATCAATTTTGATATGACAAACTTAACAAACATGTAAGAGAAGGAAAGGAAGGAAGAAAGGAAGGAAGGAAGGAAGGAAGAAAGAAAAAAGTTGAGTCTCCAAAGTTCCCAATTATCACTGGCACCTTTTTGTGGTTTTCATAGCCAAACTGACCTTCCCTCACTGAAGTAGCCTACTTTGTCAACATGCTATTATAGCTGAAAGTTTTGCCTTGAGTTATTAAAGTCATAACAGGTATTCGTTACTCAAGACTTAGCAATAGCAGGTCTTTGATCCCTTAGATGCCCATGGCTGTTTGTGCACTACGTTGACTAGCTTAATATGCATCTGCACTGAGCAGCACCTCGGCTTCATCCATAACACAGCCAATAGAAAGCAAATGACAGGCAGATTTTAGCTTGACAGATAATACGTCTGTAATAAAGATATAACAAAGATAACTAGGCTAGAAGTTGTAACTTTGATTCCAGATACAATGGTAGGTAAATCAATAGATGTGAGTGCTTTTTTATTTTGAGACTGCGGGAACAGTCGGGATTAAAGCCGTCCCAGATATCCCAGGGAAAGGGAGGAATCATACCTCCCTGCCCCTGCGATCCCCTGTACGACATGTGGACACACAGGGATGATCCCGGGGTGACCCCCGGGATAAGCCCTCATCTAGACATGCCCCTGGAGACCCAGCCTTATATAGAACTGATTTAACATAAGTAGTTCTATTAGTACTAGTGTTGTGAAAAGAATTCGATTCCTAGAGTGCATAGTTAATCAACAAAAAGAAATTGCACAAATGCAAAAGAAAACAAACCGTTTTTTTTAAAAAAAAACACCATCCAAAAACACACACACAAGCCCACCAACTTTGTTCATATGGCTCACAATGTCCAATTCTCCAGCCAGTCCTGAAACTCTTCATCTCTAGGAGTGCAGTTGGGACTACAACCAAACACTGATCAACTGGTTTTCTCAACCTTCTATTGCACTTAGAATGTTAACATATATTAACCAGATTTATTTATTTATTTATTCAAATATGACCATGCCAGTGCAATTGTTATCAAACAATCCAATGTTGATATGACTCGATGTGACTTATGTAAGCTACAGGTGTCCCCGAGTTTAATTTGTGGATACATGGAGATAATATTTGTAGTTGGTTTTAGAAAAAGGAAATCTTGATTATACCAAAAAGTTGAATCTTATTTTATTGTCTTTATAGTGCAATCTGTACACACATCTACCCAACCAGCAAACCTTTTTGAATTCAATTAGTGCAGAATCCAGTTTTATGGAAAAGCCGTTGTGTTGCTTAAGGTAATCATTGTTCTTGATCAAACTATAATTTGTCAAAGCAAAAATAACAAGGCTTTCTATCTATTCAACATGGTCTGACAGCTTTACCCAACCTGGTACCCTCTAGATACACTGGACTACAACTTCCATAACCTGTAGCCAATGGCTATGCTAGTTAATGTTGAGAAAGGTGTAATCCAACACATCTGGAGGGTACCAGGTTGCAGACGGCTGGTCTATGAGATTATTATTTTTTTGCATTTGGCAAAACAACTCACAGCATTGTACAGCCCCCAAATTAAAAGACAATCCCAACAATCCCAGTGGATAGATATGGTTTTGATAGCAAAGAACTGCTGAAACTCCATCTGTCTTAATTCAATCCACCCCTAAGCACAATTTGCTGGCAGCACAGAGTTTTCATGCCCCTAGGAATTTAAACCTATTGCCCTAAGGGTTCCTCTAAAATAGGCTCTTATTGTGTAAAAGCTGCCTTTCTCTCCTGGGTAAAGGATTCTTCATTTTCTAAGGACAGAAGATGCCTGAAGACACTCGATGTCCCTATCTATTTAGCTTTTAGGAGCAATGGGTTTGGTAACAAGGTTTCTAACTTTAAAGCTTAAAGCCTATGCAATCCTATCTTTACTTAAGAAGTACATTATATGAAACCCAGTGGGATTTATTTCAGAGCAAACGTACATAAGGCTGTATTGATTATTTGATTTTAATAGTACACCATATTTTCTTCAGAATTCTGATATGTGATCTGCTGTAGTGGTGACGTCTTGTCAGTTTACAGGACTTCAAACCAACAACAACAACCTGGAAGAACATAGATCTATCTACAGCTATTTGGGATCATAGTTAAATGAAGGCTCCATGTTCAGCGGTAGTAAACATCTGAATACAGGAGTACCTGAAGACACAAGTAGTATATATTTAAGTATGAGAGTACTGAGTACCTGAACAAGCAACAGGGGGAGATAATTGATTTCATGATCTGTTTGAAAGTTTCCACAAGCATTTGTCTGGATTCGGCTGAAAACAAATTACTGAAATGAGATGGGTTTTTGGTGTACACCTGAGGCTCTTATCCCATTACATATGATGTTACACCCTGTATTGTACTGTTCATGGAGATGGAAAATTTGTCATGTGAGCACTCCACTACAGGTCATAAATTAGGGTGTACTCCTGTGGGTTGCTATCCTCAAACACATAATGCTCTGCGTTGGGACCCCTCTATCTATCCTATGACCTACCATCAAGAAACAGGCAAGGCAAGAGGAGGACAGAGGTGATATCTCTGCTGAAAGTAGCTAAACAGGCTTCTGAGCCCATCTAGCTACCAGTGGGTGGAGAGGGGACTGGAGAGCCCATTGTGTATCATGGCTTAAGGCCACTAGTAGCTCCTTTTTCTCCCTTTCTGACTTGCATCACTGCAGTTGTGACCTCACAAGAGAAGGGAGAAAGGTTGGAGGAGGTAATCTCCACATTTGGCTCCCCTCCCCCATCCTCCTAGCTCTTATGCGTGTAGGGGAGTTGATGTGCACCTTCCTATGGCATCCCAGACACCATCTAATGTAAATGTCACAATGTAAATGTTAAAATAGCTACAGAAAACAAGGCACACTTCATTTTTACACATACTCCATTTGCCATATTGATGAACAACATTACTTTTTAGTTTGCAAAATGGATGTTTCTTTTACTTACCAATCACTTTTACTACAAAATACCATAAAGTATGTCAATAATACTGATTTTAACATCCAGTTACTCACTTGAAACAATCAAAAGAAAAATATTATGATTATTACTCTTATCTAAGATATTCTAAGTGCTAAAACAATTTTGTTCCTATAACATAAAGTGGATTCATTGGTTTAGTGCAGGGGTTCACAATCTGGCACACTCAAGATACTTTGGACTACAACTCTCATCAGCCCCAACCAGCATAGCCAATTGGTTATGGGAGCTGTAGCTCAAAACCTCTGGAGGGAGGCAGCCCTGATTTAGTATTATACAGTGTATGTAGTTGTTCAATAGAACTAATAGAAGGACATATGGTCAGGAACAAATTTAATAATGTCCAGAGTGATATGAGAATAGCTTAACACACACTAGTCTATGACAGAAATACCACTTTTGTCTTTATGTCTATTCAGCTGTACAACACATGTTATATCTTCCTATTTCTATTCAGATTTCACAGTGCAACAAGCAGCAGCAGCAGTTGATTTAAAGATTTAGGACATATCCTATGCATGTTTGCAACAGCAAAAAAAGTCCTACAACTCCCACCATGTTGGGAGTTCCATTCTATGCTGGCTGGGGAATGTTGGGAGTTGTAAGACTTTTTTTTCCATCTAAACATGAATAGGATAGTTATTTAAAGGGCAAACCTATTTCCAATGGGGAAAAACTTGATCTTTGGGAATGTTTTGTTCCAGATGATCATCTTTTGCCAAGCAGAAAGAGCAAACTATAAGAACTTTATAACTGTGCTTTGGTCTCTATGGAAACTAGATATTTTCATCAGGCATGTTTACAAGAATGCTACATTAATAGAAATATTGAATCACTGTAAGGTCTGGGATATAAAGTAAACATTTCAGAAGCCTGCCATGTAATGAAATTTAAAACAATGTAACCTATCCATGATGACTGCAGATCTTCAACATCAAAGCAATAACACAAATGCTTTATGGGTCTGAAATTTGGGGGCTTGACAACTTCATCATTAATGCCCTGAAGATTGTGCAGAACAATTTTCTTCTAAAACTCCTCTCTCTCCCATCCGGAACCAATGCAGCTTTTCTGCGTACAGAATCTGGATGGCCATCAATTAGGACAAGAATAGAGAGTGCTCAGTTAAAATATTTTAAACGAATTGCCACCTTGCCAAATGAACATCTTCCACCTATGTGCTACCAGGAAATGAACAAAAATTGTTATTGGATGGCAATACTCCAAAAGCTCCTGCATAGTTATTACTTTCCTGAGCTGAAGCCCATCCTTGATATGGATAAGAAGCAACAAAGGAATTGGCTATTTTGGATGGATTTGGTTCCCAATAAGATAGATTTGCTACCCAATATGATCAGAGACACAGCTTAAACCAGTGGGGAAGCTCTGGCTTACCAGCTGAATACAGCCCCCCTGGCTGCCCCATCTGGCCTGTGAAGACCCTAGACAAGTTCCCTCCCTCTCTCTGAAGCCTCATCCCCTCAGAGAAGATTAGTTCCCAACTGAGGTCAGTTCAGCTGTCAGGGTGAGAATGATTCCCCACCCCTGGTCTAAACCTTTTTTTTTTTTTTACTGCTGCTGATGAAACCACAATAAGGCAGAAATCTATTAGAAGTTACATAACACAAAGGATCAAATACCATCACCAAACCTCTCAGAATTACTAATACCCAGTTCTTTCAGTCTCTCCTCATAGGGCTTTGTTTCCAGACCCCTGATCAGACTTGTTGCCCTCCTCTGAACCCCTTCTCACTTGTCTGCAATTTTCTTGAAGTGTGGTGCCCAGAACTGGACACAGTACTCAAGAGGAGTCTTCACCAGTGCAGAACAGAGGGGGAACTAATGCCTTGTGTGATTTGGAAGCTATACTTCTATTAATGCACTCCAAAATAGCATTACTATTTTTTGCAGCCGCATCACACTGTTGGCTCATATTCAGCTTGTGATCTACAATTCCAAGACCCTTCTCACTTGTGGTATTGCTGAGCCAAGTATCCCCCATCTTGTAACTATGCATTTGGTTCCTTTTCCCTCAGTGTAGAACTTGGCATTTATCCCTATTAAATTTCATTCTGTTGTTTTCAGCCCAGCACTCCAGCCTATCAAGATCACTTTGAAGTTTGTTTCTGTCTTCCAGGGTATTAGCTATCCCACCCAATTTTGTGTCATCTGCAAATTTAATAAGCATTCCCTGCACCTCCTCATCTAAGTCATTAATAAAAATGTTTATTATTATTATTATTATTATTATTATTATTATTATTATTATTACTACATTTTTATACTGCCCAATAGCTGAAGCTCTCATGAAGAGCACTGGGCCCAGGACTGAGCCCTGTGGTACCCTGCTCGATACCTTCCCCCAGGTTGAGAAGGTACCATTGATAAGCACGCTTTGAGTCTGATTCTGTAGCCAACTGTGGATCCACCTAATAGTTGTTCCATCTAGCCCACTTTTAGCTAGTTTATTAATCAGAATATCGTGGGGCACTTCATCAAAAGCTTTGCTGAAGTCAAGATATATTACATCCACAGCATTCCCACAAGGAAGGTTTACCTGATCAAAAAATAAGATCAGATTATTCTGGCAAGATGTCAAACTGGCCTTTCATTCTGTGGTTATAAGTTAGAGTTAGCCTTTCTTTTGTTAGCATTTTAAAGGGAGTAAAATAAACTTCTACTACATTACATATGAAGCCTCTCATATAACACCAGCAGAAAGTGGAGTGATGAATGTTTTGATTTTAATTTGGCATGGTTCACTTTTTGAGCTTGAGATTTTTTTTATTATTATAAATCAATTTTAAATTGTTTTGAAATACAAATGTTGAATGCAATTAAATGTTTACAGTTTGATTTTCAATAAAAGTATTTTTGAATAGGAAATTTATTTCCTCCTCCATCACCACCACCAAAAACACAGTGTTACTTTCAGATACAAAAAAATATGAATTCACTAGAAAACAATTTGCAATTATTCAGAAGAGGAAAGGCATACATTGACGTACTGTAGAAATATACTTATACTCTTTTAAAAGCATTATAATATGTTGCATTTAGGAAATTCAGTGGGAGAGTACAGGTACTGTATTATGAAAATCTCAGATGAAAACCCTGGAAACTCTAGTCTATAGGATCTCAGGTGCTCCATCCAAGCCTTTAGACACTGAATGAGATGGTCTGATTCAGTATAAGGCAGCTGCATGGGTTTATATGCATGGAAGTATGCAAGGTATTAATATTGTTACACATACTCCATTTCAGTGGCATCAATTCAGCAGAGACTGTTACATAATATGAAGGGTCAGTGGTCACCCACATACTTTGCATGTTAAAGGCTCCAGTTTCATTCCCTGGAGTCTCCAGGTAGGGCTAGGAAAGATTCCTGACTAAAACCTTGGAGATTTTTTGTCAGTCAGTATAGACGATACTTAGCGAGATGGACTAATTCAGTATAATGCAGCTTCCTCTAACATTATAATGAATATTCAGTTTAAAATCTGCATGGCTGCCACTGGAATCTCTCTCTCTCTCTCTCTCTCTCTCTCTGGCCTTAGCTAGACCAGGCTTTATCACGGGGCGAACCCCGGAATCCCTGTTCATCCACATGATGCACAGGGGATCCCGGGATCAGGGAGCACTCCCCTTTGGGCCTGGTTTTTCCATGGTCTCAGGCTGAGACTGAGACCGTGGAATGTGTGGCCCGTTGCTGCGATTACTCAAACACCCTTTGGGGTTAGGGTGGGGGAGTGGGGAAATTAAATTATTTTTTTAAAAAAGCACCTATCTTTAGCACACGAGTGTTTGTGAGCTCATCTTCCTTTAAAAATAAAAATGGTGGGTGCAATGTGGCGCCTCTCTTCCTGAGGTCATTGCGCCTCGCGTGTAAACGGAGGAGGGATCTCGCATTAATCGCAATGTGAGATCTTCCCTCCTCCGTCATGGGATAGAAGGTAGGTCTAGCTAAGGCCTCTCTCTCTCTCTCTCTCTCTGGCCTTAGCTAGACATAAATTTTATCCCTTGATCGTCCTGGGGTCATCCCTGCCTGCTCCCAGGATCCCTTGTGTGTCATTTACATGAACAGGGCTGACCCCAGGATGAACCTTAGGTCTAGCTAAGGCCTTTTTCTCTCTCTCTCTCTCTCTCTCTCACACACACACACTATCCAGGAGCAAAAGACAAACAAAAGAAAAACAACAACAACAACAACAACAACAAACTCAGACCTGAGATTCAAAGGTAGCAATCTTAGTGATGATAATATTGCTACTTTTTTGGTCTGGATTATTTAATTTGAAAAAGCCTTCCTTTTGTTAGCATTTCAAAGGGAGTAAAATAAACTTCTACTGCATTACATATGAAGCCTGAATGTGGAGAAATGTAAGTCCAACAAGAATCATGATGCATTTGTATGTAAGATTATATCAACATTGCTTTTACTGCAGTGTTTTATCAGTACACACATTTGTAATGCAGAGGGGAAAGAAGATGCAATTAACCAAAGCAACAGAAAACTATGGCATATTTACATCCACACTAATCAGTTCTAGAACTTCTCCTGGAATTTGGTATAGTGAACATACAATAAAGGAATGCAATGATGGAAAACCTCTCATCTTTAGCAGGAACGCCTATACGTATGTGCAGATCCTGGAGTTGTGGCCACTAATCCTTTTTAATGGTAGTGTTGCGGGTACCAACTTTTCTCCCCAGTGTTGGGAAAATATTATTCCTTTCGATACTCATAACAGAACATTTGATATATTGAAATGTATATTGAAAATATGTAGCTAAAACATATTGAAAATTTAGAAATCCATACATACATTACACAATCAAAACTATTTCCTTTCAGATGTTCTAATGTCTTTGAAGAGAACATTTGGAGACTCTGAATTAAATCAGAAAGCAGAAGGTGGTATTTGTTTCCAACTGGGATTAACAGCATTGCTTTTGTAGGATGACACAAAACTGACACCAACGCAGGATATTCTTAAATGCTGGGGGTATTGATGTTACTGCTTTTCCTAACACCTGGTGAAATCTGCAGCTGAAAAGACTAAACAATTTAAAAATAACTGAATTGCATCTTATTTGTAAGTATTATGATCACCTGTATTTAATATTAGCCCTATTTAGACAAACTGCCTGTCTCACATCCCAATCATCTTTTCCCCCCTTGTCATTTCACAGGCTGACATATTTCACTTCTCGGGATGCAGATTTCTTCCATCCCTGACTGACTTGTCGTTAAATCTGTCACCAACTGTAATTATTTATGTATACCTATTATTAAACTGGCAAAATAGTTACCCCCTACTGGCAACTTCTTTCTTCTATCAATGTCAGCGCAACTGTTTTTCTCCTCACTGATGGTTTGCTACTCCTTTGTGTAAACCAAAGCGCTCTCTCTCTCCCTCTCCCTCTCCCTCTCTCTGCTGTATTATAACTAAGCAGGCCCAGACATGCCAAATGGGCCCCTTTGAATTAAAGAGAAACATTTTAGAAATCTTTGCCCCTTTCATCATTTGCTTTCTTGAGTTATTTTAAATTCCCCAAACCTGTATTTGCATCATTTGCTTTCTCGAGTTATTTTAAATTCCCCCAACCTGTATTTGCAGATTAATGGTTCTAACAGTGAATTCTCCATTGGTTTATGAACTAGAGATAGCCACAGTTTTTTCCAACTGGATTTTATTTTCTACTGATATATTGAGTGAATAGTGGAATGCCCCCACCTACCAATATACTGCATAGACGTGTGTGTGTGTGTGTGGAATTGTCAAAAGATCACATCCTACAGTCCGTGATTAGTAAACATCTGAGGTAGCCTTCGCATATAAAAATCAAGAAACATAAGCTCTCTTCAGGTGTTCTATGTCCCAATTTCACTGAACATGTGAGGAGAGGAGTGCTGCAGCCTCACTTCTTCACCCATCCTGATTTTCCAGAGCTGTGGATCATTTATAGGCATACTCCAAGGATAGAGGAGGCTCTGCTATTTCAGACCATCACCTTCCATGCATAAAGAGAGACAATAGAGAGGGGCAGGGCTGAAGCACTCCATCTCCTCGCATGTTGACTGAACATATAAGAAAGACTGAATAGGGATAAAGTATGAGCTATTTCACATGTGTGGAATAAGACATGCCCATGTGTTCCTTCCTTTCATCACATGCTTAATTTTAATGAACTGCTTCATCTTTAGAAAAACAACAACAACACCCTCTGTATTGCTCTCAACTGACATATTATGGCCCATGCTTGCCTTCCATGCAGGAGGGCTAATCAGCTTCAAACCATAGTTTACAACCCTTCTTTAAAGACCTTACACAAACCATAGTTTGCTGGTTCAGATGTAACAGCAAGCTTTGCATTGTTCTAAAAAGAGAATAAGAACCAGGTTGGCCAGCACTTGGCGAGTGCATTGCAAATTGAATCTAAGGTTCAAAGTGGGTTTTGACTCTCTGCATGTAATGGGCACAGAGTTTTCCAAAGCATCCACAATTCCAATTCTCAGTGCTGTCTCTGTGGTTCACCCTTACATAATTAGAAGGGAAAGGGTGATGCAGAGACTGGGAGAGAATACATGATGCAGGGAACTGATCTCATCTACTGGATTTTTAGCAGGAGCTTTGCTTGAACTGAAGTCATAGCAGAATAGCTGCCTGCAGGAATGAGAACTGGGGGCAGTTCCCCATACAATGAATACCTTTCTGGCACAATGAGGACATGACATTTATATCTTAATCATCTACCCTGCAAACGCCTAACAGATAAAGTATCAAATATATGCATTCCAATTCCCAATTTTAGCAGGACTACAGTGACCGTATTGAAAAGAAGACAGGGCTGTATCTTTAACAATTGTGTAGAAAAGGGAATTTCAGCAGGTGTCATTTGTATGCATGCAGCACCTGGTGAAATTCCCTCTTAATAATAATAATAATAATAATAATAATAATAATAATAATGATAATTTGTTACCCGCCTCTCCCTCTGGATCGAGGCGGGGTACAATTAAAAACAACATAAAATACATAAAACTTCATCACAACAAGTAAAGCTGCAGAAGCCCTGCCCTCTTTTTTATCTGGTAACTCTAGTGTTGTGTTCCCAAGACCTCCCACCTTCTTGGGAGACGATAACAAGGTCAGCTAAGTAATTCACAAAGCTTTATTCAAGCAATAAACATATTTTCCCACCTGAAGGGAGTCTAATCTCTAGGAACTTTCCTCTAGGCAAAACTGTGCAAACTAAGTGAGACAATTGTCCTTTCAAAAGGAATGGAAAGCCCTTTCCCAAAATGCATTAACTTCACAGAGACTGGTTGTGATGCAGCTTCTGATGAGATGCAAGCTGGGGCGACTTTCTCTCACCTTCCTTTAGCTCCACCCATTTTAGTCTGCAGCATACTCTAGGATCAGCTAACCTCTCCATACCCTCCTCTTTGGAAGAATACTGGTTTCCCATTGAGTGTATGTTGTTTACCTTTGAGGAGATACACTCTGGAGAAGGTTCATTCCCAGCTGGTGAAGAGCCTGTGAGAGCTGCTTCCCCCACTGGCATGTTTCTGAAGCTGTCTCCTCTACTTCAGAGTCTGATTCTGATCGATTACCTGAAACACCTTTCCCCAACCCAAAGGGAGCAGGGCTAGACATGACATCTGGTATAGCTCCTGCAGCTTTAACTGTTGTGACAAAGAGGAAATTTGACCAGATGCTTCATGAAAAAAAAATGACACCTGCTGAAATTCAACTATCAAAGATACAGGAACCCTGTCTTTCTTTGCATAAGGTCACCCTAAGCAGGAAGACTGATATAATCACAAAATAGGTTTTAACAGGGGACATGGCTACCTGATCTGGGCACTTATCTGGGCCCCAACCCACAGAAATTAAAAGCATCCCCTTGTCAGGACTTGGCCCAAGTTCCTTGATTTGGTTTCTGATTTGAATTCAGAGTCGGAGGAGGAGCTCAAAGAAGTGTAGCTGGGACAGTGAGCGGGGGTGGGAGGAGGAATTCCCTAAGTTTCTCCAAGAGTCTGTGAAGAATCTACCCAGGGGCTTATGAAGTGGGAGAACCAAGCTCAGAGACTGTCTTCCCCATGGGAACCTGGTCTCTGTCAGAGGGGAAGAAATGACCAGATGATAGAGCTCACTGCTGTGTTAAGCGGGTGGAGCTGAGAGGAGGTGGGAAGACTTCCGCTAGAGTGGTAGCCCATCAGTGGTAGCCCACCCTGCCCTGATGGCCACAGCGCTCCTGCAGAGCGCTGCACCCTGTCCGCCGCTTTCCCCGGCTACTTGTGAGTAATTGCGGTAGCCGGGAAAAGTGCTACACACCTGCGGTCTCAGGCTCAGCCCAAAGCCGCAGAAGATACCGGGCCAAAAGTGGTGCCGGTTATCCCGGGCCAAGGGAGGGTTACCCCTGCCTGGGCGCGGGATCCCCTGTGGCCATTTGGGTGCACAGGGGCGAGCCCGGGGCTCACACTGAGCTAAGCCATGGTCTAGCAAAGGCCTAACACTCTAGAACAAAACATTTCATGTTGATTTGTGTAATATTCATCTTAGCAGCATGTGAAAGAATAATGAGTTAACTTTGGAGAGAAAATAAAAATGTATTCAAGGCTCAGCAAGTGAAACCAACTTACATAATGACAAATGTTTACTTTCGAATGCTTTACTGTTCATTAGCACCACTCTGCCATTTTAACAAAATTCAAGAATATTAGTTCTGCTTATATCATTAGGAAGCAGGATTTATTGTTTCCACATTTGGTAATATATTATAAAGGACTTTGCCAATTAGTGTATGTAATTGGTTTCCTTTTGGAACTGCAGCATAGGTTACCTATACTTTTGTTGCTGCTAGAGTGCAAGAAGCTATTAATTAGCTTAAAAATCCATGTCTGATAAACAGTAATGTCAGCATTTGCACATTTTTAGAACTTAATTTCTCCTAAATACTTGTCAGGGCTAGAAATATCCTGGGCATCCATGAATTTCTCTTGGTGTTTGATATATTTTTCATGCCTTGCTTAATATACATTACTAATGTATATGGGATTGCATACACATAAACAAAATATAAACAAGAAGGCCAAAACTAATTTTCATCCAAAATGTTTTTTTCTTAGTTATTTTGAGGGGTTAGTCTGGTCCCATTTATTTACCTTTCTATGGTATTTTTCAAACATGCAATTAAGGAAATCTTTAAGAATTTCCCTTCTATAATGGCAATTACTAGACCATTTTCTAATTAAACTATTTTTAAATTTCCTCCCACCTCAATGCATGCTTGAGCTAGCTTATACCAGATTCTTTCAACAACTATAACTTAGAACCAAAAAAATTAAGAGTAAGGAAAAGCAGATTTCTCCAGTTCTGCTCCATTATTGTTCCACCCTTGTGATATTTCTTGGATAGTGCTATACCTGTTTTCTGGTAGATTTCCAAATTTTATAATGTTGATAATGGATATATAAGTGCATCTCACACTACTTTAAAAAACTGATAACCCCTCCATTTTTAAAAATAATAATACCTTCCTACACCAACACAATTCGCAATTCTACAGAAAAAAAGCCATTTAATACTTCACTAAAAATGTATTGTGATTATGACTATGATTTAATCAGATGATAAAATGTCTTCTGAAAACAGCTGTTGTGCAATGTCAGAATTATTATTTTTAAATAAATGGCAAAGAATGTTTAGTGACATGAGAACATTTTTTTTTTAAAAAAATCTACTTCCAAATGTGCTCAAGCAGAATGTACATTTAAAAAGAAAGGGCAGGAGATGAACAAGATGCTTCTCAGGCATTTTAAATTGGAAGAGGAATCAGGGTTAAATTGGAAGAGTGATGAGGGTTCACAACCTGTTCAAATTAAAAGTGTAAATTCCAGGGATTTTCAGCTATTCCCCCTTCCCTAGCCCCATAATTGCAATTCACACTCTGGCAGGAAGGTTGGGGACAAACAATCCTATACAACAAGGGTGGAAGGAGAGCTATGCCATTACTGCACCTGGAGAATGGTCACCATTTCCTATACATTTTAATCCTGGGAAGACAAGAGAAAACACACAACACAAACAATGAGAAAACATTTTATCAATGGCAGGCATGTCCACAGTGTCCCTGGTGAAACTGCCAAAGGCCACCAATCAGGAACTGTGCCAGTGACACTGCCCACATACTGCCCATACACAGAGGGACCCATAATGGCAACCCTGCATCACAGCACTCACAACAAATAGTGCCACTCCCATTACTCCTATGACACAGCCAAGAAGGCTCTCCGTTCTCATTCCATCCCTGCCCCCACCAACTGACTAACTCATGTACCTTGGCAGCAGCACCCAATCCAAGTTGGGCTGCTAAACACACGATCCCCTCAAAGACCCATGCTGAGGCCAGCTGAAGACAAGTCCCACTCAGACGTGGAAAACAGATCCCTATCTACAACTTGTTAGTTCTAATCTTCCCACAGAAGATGTTCATCACTTGTTTTTTCTGCCTCCAAAATTAGTTGATTTTGCTATGATGACTTTAAAATTGTCATTTAAAACAGCTTGGAACTAAAGTCAGCATAGTTCGGTCAGAGATTGGATTATAACTCAGTTCAGCAAATCTACAGCATAGTGCAAGAAGTCTTTTTGTCATAGCATCACTTCACAATTAAGGATGGACGGACTCACCTGGGTCTAGAATGGCAGGTGCTTCGTGGCTTCACCGAGATAAGTGTAAGACCCTGGATTACTCGGTGGTCAGTACATGAACACCAGCAGCCACCCGCTTCTCCCTGTGAGCAGGCTGCGAACCAACATTTTCCATAAAAGTTGCGCTCCCATAAGTGTGTAGATCTGATCTTGCTCACATTGGCTAATATTACAGAAATGGCCATTTCCACAAGATTAGAGTCATAAAGGGCCCCTTTTACACCTCTAATCTTGAGGAAATGGCCATTTACAGCAGCCATTGTGCTTAAGATCAGATCTGCACACTTTTGGGAGCCCAGCTTTTATGGAAAAAGCCAGCTCTTAGCCAGCTTGCAGGGAGAAGTGGGCAGCTGCAGCACACTCGTGGACCACACAGTCCTCAACAAATGCTTGCTTCCCATGGCTCGTCAAGCCAGATCCAGAGATTCAGACAGGGGGCTGCCCGCTGGATTCCCAGACCCAACTGGATGCCCATAGCATCTCTATACACAATGGCCCACATTTTTATTAACCATTATAGTAGTTTTAGTATTGTCTTACTTAGCTATTTACTGAATACAACTAAAAAATAATAAAAATAGGTTTACAGATAACTGTAAGTCTTGGCAGGACAAACATTCCATTACTCCCGGAGCTCCTTCCTCTACTTCCTCTCCAAGGTTTTCCTGAAATGTCCATGAGTTACCCTCCTGAACAGCCAGTGAGACAAAAGGCTTCTCTTCACAGACCCCAAACATAGAAATACAAATATGCCTTGCTGGGATATGCAGCAACCAAATATCCAACAAAGGAGAGGTGCAACATATGGAAATGAAGACTGAGCAGATCTATATCATAGGCCTTAGCTAGACCAGGCTATATCCCGGGGCGAACCCTAGGATCATCCCTGTGCATCCACATGACACACAGGGGATCCCAGGATCAGGGAGGGATCATCCCTCCCTTGCCCCAGGATGGAGCCCTCCGCTTTGGGCCCACTTTTTCTGCCCGAGACCACAGAACGTGTGGCCCATTTCTGCGGCTTGACCCCACTCCACGCAATTACTTGTGCGGAGCCGGGAGCCACAGTGCTCCTCAGGAGCGCTGTGCCCATCAGGGTTAGGGTGGGGGGAGCGTAGAAACCAAATTAAATTTAAAAAAACACTTACCTTTAGCACACGAGCATTCGTTCCCTGCCGTCGCTTTAAAAATAAAAAAATTGGCAGGCGTGATGCCTCCCTTCCTGAGGTCATCGCGCCTTACGTGTAAACAGGGGACAGATCTAGCGTTAATCACAACACGAGATCTCCCCTCCTCTGTCCAGGAACAAAAGGTAGGTCTAGCTAAGGCCATAGATGGAACCTTCTGGAGAAAACTCCGTCTTGCCTCAGTTACCTTGGAGTAAGCTCCACTGAACACTGTGAAGCCTGCTTCTTAGTAAGATTGCATTGGATCACACTATAAAAGGGATCCAAAATAAATTAGGGAAAACTAGTGTCAAACACATAGTTATCTTCACTCCTGCTAAGAACTTTTTTTGCTGAAGCCTTACACATTGATGTTCCCCCATACATTATCTCCGAAAATTCTTTAGCATAAAACCTAGTCAATCAATTCAGTGATTAATGATAATTTAAGTACAGTTCAAAGAGAAACTATCATTATAAGATTAACCGCATAAATTCTACATGATCCACCAGAGCCTAAGAAATCCCTTTATCAAAGAGATTAAAAATGAAGTTTTTCATCTTATCTATATATTACTTTTCCACACAAGTGCCCTTTCACATAGCTACTTCCTGGTGTTCAATTTTTATCTTAACTCAACAATTAACATTCAGATGAGGTCAGCTGTACCCCACCCCCATTAAGTACCGGGATCTCATGTTGTCTTATGAAATGAATAATATCTATATTTCATTTATTGAACAAAACAAAGCACCTAACAATCAATTACTTTGATGATAAGGGGAAAGAGAAAAGAGATGATGGTTGCTAGAAGAATACAGTCTATTTGCCACTCCTCAAAGCACCATTTGGAAGCCCAGCATGGATTCAGTTGTTTTCACATTGTTCTATTTTAGCAAAGAACACACATTTCCCCCCAGCTTATTTAATAAGCCATCTCCACAGGCACTACCATGAAAGAAGTTCACCCCAATGCTGGAATTTCTGGTTCAGGTTTCCACCAGCTCCCACCCAAGCAGCATCTGTGGCCTGCCTGCCAGCTTGCCTTTTCTTCCAGAAGAGGGCCTTATGAGGTTTGGGACTCAATAACCTCAGTGATCTTTTAATCGAACAGCCTGGCTAATCTTAGTCACAGTGCAGCATGAGACTGCATCACAGTGTAATTATAACTGAACTATAAAAGACTTTATTCTTCTAAGATTAGAGGGTACGAACTCCCTTATTCTTGTATTAATTATACTGTGGAATGCTGAATATTATTGGCTGTGTTGGTATAACACCAAGTAGGGATTTTGCTTACAGTCTGAATGGCTGCTCTCATTATTTCTACCACCAGATCCAATTCTTAGATGGGAGCCTAAAATCTCACTTCCAAATTTACGTCCACTGTTTCAGTATTTTTATAAATACCCCTGCCTATTGGCTCGTCCAACATGGTGCCTCTGTTGGTGAAAGGAGACAGTGTGGGTATAAAGCTCCAGCCGGCCAGAGGCGGGGAAGGTGGGGTGTGTTTGCTGTGGGGAAAGAAGACCTGAGGCTGCAGGAGCCTGGTCTCTGCAGTCTCTTTCCCCCACCTGTTGAACATCTGCTGACCAGTGCCCTGCCTTGCTTACAGGTAAAGCTCCAGCTGGCTTTTTGTAAACCGCCCAGAGAGCTTCGGCTATTGGGCGGTATAAAAATGTAATAAATAAATAAATAAATAAATAAATAGAGGCAGCGCCTCGGCGTGCGCCTCAGCGATGCGCAGAGTGCGGCGCTGAGTGCGCACTTGGCGCCGCACTTTGCGTCACACAGAGGAGCCACCCTGTTTGGAGAACACCAGCCGACCAACAACCAGCAACCAACAGCAATTTTTGCAAAAAACTTTAATCAACTTTTAAATAACTTTTAACATGTGCCTGGGGAGCTCTGGGGGATATGGGGATGCCTGCATAACTGTGGTCACAGGTAGGGAGAGGTATGGTGCTGGGGGAGGAACAGGCCAGATGAGGAGAAGAGGGGATAGATTCCTTATAGCTATCTCCTCTTCTAGTTCTTCCCCCAACCAGATGGTTCCTGGTGGCCTTATCAGCTTGCTTTCGGGTCTGGTGCTGCTGCTGCTGAATGCCAGGTCAGTCCAAAACAAAATCTCCCTCATCCATGATCTGATTGTGGATGAGGGGGCTGACTTGGTATGTATCACTGAGACCTGGGTGGGTGAACTGTGTGTGTGTGTTGCTCTCACCCAGCTTTGCCCTTCTGGGTACTCGGTGCAGCACCAGCACAGACTCGAGGGCTGGGGAGGGGGTGGTTGCCGTGGTCTATAGGAATACAATCTCCCTCTCTAGGCTTCCTGCTCATTCGAGTGCTGATCTTGAGTGTTTGTACTGTGTGTTGGGTACTCGAGACAGATTAGGGATTCTGCTGGTGTACTGTCCACCCCAATGCCCCACAGTCTCCCTCCCTGAGCTGACGGAGGTTGTCTCGGACATGGTGTTGAGGACCCCCAGGATGGTGGTTCTGGGGGATCTCAACTTCCATGCCGAGGCCGCTGTATCCGGAGCAGCTCAGGACTTCATAGCTGCCATGTCAACCATGGGGCTGTCTCAACATGTCACTGGCCCAACGCATGTAAAAGGACACATGCTTGATCTGATTTTCTCGACTGGACAGGAGGATGGTGATCTGGAAGTGGGGGAATTAACATCTACCCCCTTGTCATGGTTGGATCACTTCCTATTGAGGTTTAGACTCTCGGCGGCCTTTCCCCTCTGCAAGGGTGGGGGGCCTATTAAAATGGTCCACCCCCGGAGGCTAATGGACTCCGATGGATTCCAGAGGGCTCTGGGGGATTTTCCTGCTGATATGGCCGGTGCTCCTGTCGAAGCCCAGATCGCTCTGTGGAATGCAGAGATGACTTGGGCGCCCAAGCGTCCTCTCCCTCTGAGCAGAGCCCGGTCAGCTCCTTGGTATAATCTGAGCTGAAGGCAATGAAGCAAGAGGGGAGACGGCTAGAACGCAGGTGGAGGAAAACTCATGCTAGGTCTGATCGAACATGGGTTAGAGCTTACTATCGAGCCTACTCTGTGGCGGTGAGGGTGGCAAAGAGACAGTTCTTTTCCACCAGCATTGCATCTTCTCAGTGTCATCCGGTGGAGCTTTTGCGGGTTGTTCATGGCCTGTTACACTCTGGGCCAGGGCGTGAGATAGTTGAACCCTCGGTAGCACACTGTGACGAGTTTGCACGGCACTTTGAAGATAAAGTCGCTCAGATTCGCATGAATTGGACACCACACTTAATGCAGCTCCACTAGTAGAGGCGTTCAGAGCGCCGTCCGGTTCAGTTTTATTGGATGAGTTTCAGTTATTGAGGCCCAAGGATGTGGACAAGGTGCTTGGCCAAGTCCGGTCGACCACCTGTGTGCTTGACCCTTGTCCTTCATGGCTCATTACATCAAATAAGGAGGGGATCGCCGGCTGGGTCCAGGAGGTTGTAAATGCCTCCTTGAGAGAGGGAGTGGTGCCGGCCTCTTTAAAAGAGGCAGTAATTAGACCACTCCTGAAGAAGCCTAATCTGGACCTGGAGGATGTTAACAACTACAGTGTCCGGGAAAGCTGCCAAATGGCTTGACAAAGACAAAACGAGCACAGTTGGTATCTTAGCAACAAGGAATTTATTGTAGTTACAGACTTGAAAGGAAGTGCAGGGAAACTGGGCTTGCAAAGGGAAAAGACAGACGTCGTCAGACGAGGTGCAGGCTTACAGAGAGGTTGATGTCCGGTCCGAGGTCCAAGGAGCGTGGCAAGGCAGAGGTACCGTGATTCAGTCCGAAGTCAAGCACAGCCAACAGTCAGCAAAGTCCAGAGATGCAGTCCAAAGGTCACAGGAGTAGGCACGGGCAAAACGTCGTCAGAGGCAGTCCAAGGTCACAATAGGATTCCAGAAGTCATCAGGCGTGGTCACGGGGTCCGGGAGTCAAGGCTGGGTTCAGGAACTCGGTATCTGGAGCAAGGTGCGTGGTCAAGAGGTCTGAGAGCCAAAGCTTCCGCCGAAGAACTCAGATAATCTCTGACAATTTGGCAGGGCTCCCAGCTGCTCTTTTATCCTCAGAGTGCTGAGTCAGCGTTCCGCAGCTGATCTCTGATTGCTTGGCGTTTCTGTTGGAGACGGCTAGACCGGCGTCGGGTGGCCTTCTCCGCCCGTAACTGGCTGAAACCGGGCTTGTCCGTCTCCTCCTCAGATACCTGCGGCTCCTCCAGCGTCTTTGCCGGCATCAGGCCCTCAGAGCTGGCAGAGGTTCTTGCTGGCCTTGGCTCCTCTCCCTGAGGCTCTGCCACAGCCTCTGCCAGTCCATTCTCCTCTCCTGAGCCAGGCCCCACTGTACTGGGTCCAGCCTCTGCCAACTCCCCCTCATCTCCCGACTCCGGTTCCATGCAGGGCATGACATACAGGCCGGTGGCTAATATCCCTTTCCTGGGCAAGGTGCTTGAGCGGGTGGTTGCAGGACAACTCCAGGCACTCTTGAATGAAACGGATTATCTAGATCCATTTCAATCGGGTTTCAGGCCTGGTCGCCCTGTGGCATGACCTCTGCCGGGAGAGAGACAGGGGGAGTTCGAGCCTGTTGGTTCTCCTGGACCTCTCAGCAGCCTTTGATACCATTGACCATGGAATCCTTCTGGATAGGTTGTCTGAGTTGGGAGTGGGAGGTACTGCATTACAGTGGTTCAGCTCCTACTTGGATGGCCGATTCCAGAAGGTGGTGCTGGGGGATTATTGCTCTGTGCCGTGGCTCCTAAGCCATGGGGTTCCACAGGGCTCTATCTTATCCCCTATGCTGTTTAACATATACATGAAGCCGCTGGGGGAGGTTATCCGGAGATGTGGACTGAGGCGTAATCAATATGCAGATGATACCCAGCTCTACCTTTCCTTTTCATTAAAACCAGGTGAGGCATTGACTGTTTTGAACCAGTGCCTGGGCACGGTAATGGACTGGATGAGGGCTAACAAACTGAGACTCAATCCAGACAAGATGGAGGTACTGTTAGCGGGTGGTTCATCTGTCCAGCGAGGTGATGTTTGCCCTGTCCTGGATGGGGTTGCACTCTCCCTAAAGGATCGGGTCCGTAGTTTGGGGGTGCTCTTGGATCCAGAACTGTCACTTGAGGCACAGGTGAACTCAGTGGCAAAGAGCACCTTTTATCAGCTTAGGTTGATATACCAACTATGCCCTTATCTGGACAGAGATAGCCTAGCTACAGTTATCCATGCTCTGATAACCTCTCGCTTGGATTACTGCAATGCGTTATACATGGGGCTGCCTTTGAAAATGGTCCGGAAGCTTCAGCTGGTACAAAATAGGGCAGCCCGTTTACTAACAGGGACTGGCCGGCGCGTTCACATTACGCCAGTCCTTTTACAACTTCATTGGCTGCCAGTCCAGGTCTGGGGATCATCTACAGGGGCCCTTCTCCGTGAGCCCCTGCCAAAGGAAGTGAGGCAGGTGGCTACTAGAAGAAGGGCTTTCTCCGCTGTGGCACCCCAGTTGTGGAATGAGCTCCTCAGAGAAGTCCGCCTGACACCTACACTGTACTGCTTTCGTCGCCAGCTGAAGACCTTTTTATTCTCTCAGTATTTTAACACTTAATTTTAACTTAAATTTAAATTTTACTGTTCTAACTCTGTATTTTAATCTTATATCAATTTTGCTGCGTGGTTTTATCCTGGTTGTGCTTTTGATACTGTATTTTGTAATTGTGCTTTTAACATGTTGGTTGTTTTATTATGGTTTTAATTTTTGTGAACCGCCCAGAGAGCTTCGGCTATTGGGTGGTATAAAAATGTAATAAATAAATAAATAAAACCCGCATTGCCCCTCCCGGCGCCCTCTTCGGCACAAGTCTCCCTCCCTCCCTCGCTGTAGGCAGTGTGGGTTATCCGGTTGCCTGTTTGGGAGCCAAGTAGGAATTTTTTGCTCATATCCTAAGTTGGCTATGAGTTTTTTCACCTACTTCACACTGTGAGACAATGGGAGAGTATTAATTAGGTTAATTGGCATTACTGGCCACAATTTTGATTTGGTGGTTATTGGCGGGCATCGTGGGTGAGTATAGGAATGGTGAGCATTCATTGGCACCTTTAGTGGTGAGGGGTATTGCCTGAGTCTCACAGCTGGGAGTCTTGTGGCAACAGATGGCGAGATAGGGCTTACCTCTGAGGCCAAACTTTCTTACTCATCTGGAGTTTTGTAACAGGGAGTGAACGACACCGGAAGGCCTACCAACCCCATGACGAGGAAGCCTGAGAGGTGGTGGAATACAGGCCACACCTGTTGGGCTAAGAATGTCTCACCCAATCCCTTCAAGGCCAAATTGATAGGATGGCCAAGACAGGATGCCTGCTTAGGCCTCCACCTCTTGCAGAATCACAAATAAAAGTGGCCCATATTTTAAATCCATTATCTGTGTGTCATCTCTTTATTTACGCACTCCACTTACGCAATGGTCCTTGGGCCAACAGCCATTACAGAGGTGAAGGGCATGGTAAATATTGGGCAGGAGGTGACAAGTTCAGTTTGCAGTCAACTCCTACATTCAGCTAATAAACTGAAATTCAATCCAGACAAGACTGAGATGTTGTTAGTAGGTGATTCTGCTGACAGGATGGGGGGTGTTCTACCGGTTCTGGATGGGATTGCACTCACCCTGAAGGAGCAGGTTTGTAGCTTGGGGGTTCTTTTAGATCCATCGTTGTCACTTGAGGCTCAGGTGACCTCAGTGGCACGGAGTGCCTTTTACAAATTCTGGTTGGTGGCCCAGCTACGCCCCTATCTGGACAGGGATAACCTGGCTTCAGTTGTCCATGCTCTGGTAACCTCCAAGTTAGATTACTGCAATGCACTCTATGTAGGGCTGCCTTTGAAGATGGTTCGGAAGCTGCAGCTCATGCAAAATGCAGCGGCCAGATTGATTTCGGGAACCAGAAGGTTTGACCATATAACACCTGCTCTGGTCCGCTCGCACTGGCTTCCTGTAAGTTTCTGAGCCCAATTCAAGGTGCTGGTTTTGACCTATAAAGCCTTACATGGCTTGGGACCACAATACCTGACGGAACACCTCTCCCAATGTGAATACACCCAGTCACTACGTTCAACATCTAAGGTCCTCTTCCGTGTGCCTACTCCAAGAGAGGCTCGGAATGTGGCAAGGAGGGACAGGGCCTTTTTGGTGGTGGCCCCCAGACTATGGAACGATCTCCCTGATGAGGCTCACCTGGCACCAACGTTGCTGTCTTTCCGGCACCATATTAAGACTTTCCTTTTTGCCTAGGCATATGGCAGCACATCTTAATCACCCACATGTTTATTTTTAATGGTTCTTAATGCGTTATATATGTATGTTCTGTATTTTAGAATTTTAAATTTTGTATACTCATTTCTATCTCAATTTTAGAATTCTGTAAACCATCCAGAGAGCTCTAGCTATGGGGGCAGTATATAAATATAATAAATAAAACAAATCTATATAAATAAAAATGAAAAAGACCGTTCGTTACTGTCATTATATCTCTGAAAGTTCTTCACCGATTGCTTTGAAATTTTGACACAGCGTTGCGTTCGAATACGCGAGCGTTGTTATGTAACTATGTTCTCTATGGGGGTCAAAGGTTTGTCTTAAAATCGAAGAAATAGGCCTCCTCAAAACCAGTCCTGCTGATCATTGTGACATCACCAACCAGTAGGCCAATCCGCTGCCTCTGCCTCCTCTCCTATTTGCATGTACTCTCGCAATTGGCTGAGTGAATATAGATGTCACACCTGTGACAGTTACGTTCTGAAGAAAGGTAACTGCCAGGAGTTTCCAGTAACCTCCTCACCATAAAAACATCCTTTTTAAAAAACCAAACAATTTGCTTTACTTCATCCAAATAATGCCTCGCAGAAGATCACACTTAGGTCGTCGTACTCGCGGAGCGGAAGCACTGCGACGAGAATTGAAAATCAGACTGAGGAAGAACGGGCATCAGCAAACGAGAAAAAAAGAAAAAGAATGCCTCAAATACGTGCCAAGGAACCAGCCAAGCAACGTTCAGCCAGACTTGAGGATGCACGGTTGCGAGCACGGCAATCACGTTCTACAGCTTCAGATCTGCTTTGTTCTCAACAGAATGAACGCGACAGGCTGAGAGCGGCTGAAAGACGTCAACGAGAAACAGCACATTAGCGTCAAACACGACTCCGTGGTACAACCCAGCTGATGATTATAGTTTGAGGTGGCATGTTCTCATCGGCACTGTGACTGAAGTGTGTCCTTATTGCAAGGTTCTTAAATTTAATGGAGAAACAAAAGGAATGTTGCACTGCTGGAAAAATTAAACTGCCTCAACTTGGAGGACCACCAGAGCCATTACAAACTTTGCTTGCCGGATATACCGCAGAATCAAAGCATTTCCTATCTAACATCAGGAAATACAACTCATGCTTCCAAATGACGTCGTTCGGCGCAGAAATCATCACAGCTCCATTTATGCCAACTTTCAAAGTCAAAGGACAAATTTATCATAAAGCCGGCTCCTTCCTTCCGTTTCAAGATAGTCAACATAAATTCCTACAAATGTATTTCATTGGTGATGGAAATGATGAATTGAATGCACGCTGCGGAATTTATACCGGCATAAAAAGGTCCATTGTTTCAAAACTGCAACAGCTACTTCACGAAAAAAACAATTTAGTACATTTGTTCAAAACAGCAATTGACATGATGCCATCTGATACACACAAGATTGTTATTCATGCTGACAAAACGCCTGCTGGAGAACATGTGCGAAGATTCAATGCTCCAACTAGAGACGAAGTGGCAATTGTTATAGTCGGAGATCAATCTTGACAGGACCTTTCAAAGGTGAAGATGTCCTCATTCCTCGCATTCCTATGATTCCAACAGATATGCCATTTCAATTTAAGAGATTGCAATTCCCAATTCGATTGGCGTTTGCAATCACCATCAACAAAGCTCAGGGCCAATCTTTAGAATTGTGCGGTTTAGATCTAGACACAGATTGCTTCTCACATGGACAATTATATGTTGCGTGTTCTAGAGTCGGCAAACCAGACAATCTCTATATCTACACAGACAATGGAACAACTAAAAATATTGTATATCCACAAGCATTGTGAAATTAAACATATTAGAAACATCCGCTTTGTCTTTTCTTTCTTTTCAATTTAACCAGACTGAGCCACAGCAACGCATGGCAGGGTACAGCTAGTAAATAAATAAATACCTTCTGCTCTGTAGGCAATACACAATAGATTCAAATTCACACAATAACCTTTGCAACAGGTTTATTTATTACTATAATTTTTGTGAAAGCAGTAACTTCTGAGGGGCTGTGTGGCACAATGGCTCAGCTCCAAGGCCTGCACTAAAAGATTGCTGGAGAGAGGTTCCACTTGGGCATCCAGCAAGAGCTAAAAAATGACAGGTTCTCTTAAATCTGTATACACACAAACAAACCCATTTGGCTCCTCCAGGTTGGGGGAAGGCATCTTCACCCCACTGGCCCTTCCTGTGAATGACAATTAATGTGTTCATCGTATAACGCTTTAATTTTAACTACAATTATGTTTAATGTAGTTTAAAATTAATGTCATGCGGCCTTGTTTCTTTATATATCACTTAACTTATCATTGTGTGAGTGTGACGGATGTATTTAGTGGTTCCACCTAGTCTGAACTTGCTGATATTACATATTTCAAACTTGGCAGAATAAAATGTTGCTAATCAATGAGTCAGGCCAGAAGTTAGACCTCTTGTACACCAGCTGAAGTAAGAGGAGAATTGCAGGAATGCTTGACTTCCAGTCAAAGTAATCATGCTTCTCATACCTTCTCTTTTGAGTATCAGGAGCAGATAGCAACACTATCACCACCCAAAAATGAGGCTTAATAGTTTTTTGCTTATACTGGAATCAAATTAATCATAAATTAGTAAGACCAAGAAGAACAATTGCATTCTTCACTTGAGTCCCAGTTGTTCACTATCAATAGATTTTCCGACTGAATTCTTGAATTGTTTTATGCCAACCCCAAAACTTTACACTTCTCTTGGGTTTGCAAATTGTTTTGACAAGTTAAACATCAGTCAAACATTTATTTCATATTACTGAAGATTTTTTTAAAAAACTATCTATTACTAAGTACTAGTCACACAAAATTAGACTCACAAAAATATGCCATTGTGGTGAAACTGATAGCAAAGTACCAATGAGAGAATTTCATCAAGTTTTAGACCCCAGCAGGCAGATCAACATCAGCCATGTAAATTATCACTATTCTCTAAGAACTCTTATTCGGTTTAATTTGATTCAGCATGATCACAATCAACCTCTCTCTCCACTTTCTCCCTCTTCCAAAAGCCACTGAGCATATATTAGATGTGGCACAAAGTCATATTATATAAGGCCTATGTTAAGAGCAATTGTAACAATAAGAAATAGGTGAGCTCTAAATCCAAAATCTATACCTATAAGCGTTAAATTTCCAAACACAGTTCTTCATCATCTTCTTTTTTCTTTTCTTTTGTTTAAGAGCTTTGTAACTGGAGTTTACTTTTAAGCCAAAGCAGGATGATAAATCTATATTTATATTTTAGTATAACTACTTCATGATAACCATGTGTGTTTATAATATTATATAGTTGGTTCAGAAATGAACAAATATTCTTTTTTATTCTCATAAACCAAATATCTAATGACAAGTATTTTTAGTAGTATTTCTATGCTAAGACCTTGCCATACAAGTTAACAAATGTTATTCTTATAAAAAACTTAAAAAGACGTTTCAAAGTGTTCTGAGGTAGTGGTGGCAAGAGGCTTAACATGTACGTGATGAATGCTCCCATACAATGAATAACTGAAATTCATTCAATTGTCTACTTTAAGTTGAAATCTTATACCCACTTAGCTAGGAGTGAACTTTGTTGAAATCAATGGGATTTACATCTGAGTAGATATGTATAGGGTTACACTGTTAATGGAGTATACATGTTCTCTCCATAATTCATTGTTCTTTCCAGAAAAGCCCATCACAGGAAACAATGGAGTTGTTTTGATACACTCAGCCAGTTTGGGAACATATCCTTCCTGCACCTTTACACAATTCACTTGAGAAATATTATTACCAACTTAGGGGGTTGTCAAAGTTCAAGTAAGTTCCATCATTTTTTATGTATTTATTTTAGACTTTACTTTTTTCTAACAAAAAACAAACAAATATATAATCAAGGCAGCTTACATACAACACAACTGTAAAATCAAAAACAAAAATAACCATGGCCCCATTCAGACAACACACTAAACCATGCTGCTTAAAGTTAATGCATTTGGTTAACCATTTTGTGGTTAAGCAGCATGGTTTAGCGTTTTGTCTGAACGGGGGCCATGAACATTAAAAGCAGCAGTCACATCTGAGAAACAAAAACTAAAAACCACTGAGATCTTCACTGCCTGCCTAAAAACGTGCAGTGATGGGGCCAGTTATACCTCTTGTGGGAGGCTATTCCTAATCCTAGACCCCATAACCAAAAAGTCCTCTCTCTGGTACCCATGTGATGTATAGCCAACAACAGAAACTCCAGGGAAGTGCCTCAGATCAGAAGTAGAATATAGTACATAGCCAGGCTCATTTGGGGAGCAGAGATTCTTGACAATTCTTGGTCCCACATTATTTAGAGTTTTAAAGGTCAACTGATAATTGTATTGAACCAAAAACAAACTAGAGGATCATGGTAATATGTCCCAATCTTCTGGCTATGAAAAATGCCAATTAGCAAAGATACAATTCATACACGTATAAAATCATGTAGTATCAATTGAAGCAAGTTGGCCTCTACATGCTCTCTGTGTGTGCGTGAAAGAGAGATTGTAAGAATAAAAATGACAGGTAAAATTATTCCACGAGCTTTTAATTTTACTTTAGAAGGTTCACCTGTTTTGCAATCTACATATCTCTACATGTTTTATCAGTTCAGTTTTAGCATAATTTTACTTAGGCCACAGCTAGACCTAAGGTTTATCCTGGGATCATCCAGGGTTCGCCCCTGCCTGAGCACTGGATCCCCTGTGTGTCACCTAGAGGAACAGGTTTGACCCCTGGACGATCCAGGGATAAACCTTAGGTCTAGCTATGGCCTTAGAATGGTTGCATTTGTGGGGTTGGGGGTTAGTTTTTATTGTAAATTGCTGTGAGCATTCACTGAGTAGAGGGGTGATTCAGAAATATATGACGTCAATAGTTGTGTGTGCGTGTGTGTGTGTGTGTGGAGAGGGAGCGAGGTTGGGGGAATTTATGATGCAGTCTATTTTTGTAACCTATTTATCTATGCCATGTGTGCATGAATCAAGGTTTTTTGTTTGTTTTCATTTTGTGTATTTATGTGTTGTACCTTTTTGACTCCTTGACTAAATAATTTATATATGTGATCTGACCTGATGGCTAGGCTCACTTTCATGAATTATATGCAGAATACATAAATTATTTTCTACTTTCTGATTGTGGCTAAAGTTGTATTCTGGGCTGTGTTTACCATATATCTTGGAGTGGTGAGTTGTGCATCAGATCTTGACCTGATGTTCTCTGGCTCTAGGATCCATCACCTCAATTAACAGGATTTTTTAAAAAAATATTGAAGAGCTATATTCAAACTAAGATTACCATCACAATGTTATGTATTCAAAGAGAGTAACACTGGGAACTCCACTCCAAGTACATTTGGCCTTTTAGGTTAGACAACTGTGATACTGACTGACAGACTGTGACATCTTTACAAAGCTTTTCTTGAAATCTTTCCATTTTAATCCCTTTATAGCTGATCAAAATGCTACCTTTAGCCATTTGAGAAGGTTGCTATAAGATCATAATTTAACTAAGCTGATAATGAGCAACTGTGCTAACCATATCATCTTTTTTGAAATAAGCACAAGAATGTCTCAGGCCTTAGCTAGACCTAAGGTTTATCCTGGGATTGTCCCGGTGTTGTCCCTGCCTGCTCCCGGGATATTCTGTGTGTCATTTACATTAACAGGGATGACCCCGGGATGATCCCGGGATAAACCTTAGGTCTAGCTAAGGCCGCAGTGTAATCAGTACTAAGGCTTCAACCCTATGCACATTTACCCAGGAAAAGCTCTTATTGAACTCCATGAGATTTATTTCCCAATAGACAGACATAACATTGTACCATAAGCATATTAACTCACTAATTCATATCCTTATTTGGCACGGAGTCTCATAACAACTATGTAATCGCAGAAGCATAATGAATGAACACGCACACACACACACACACACACACACACACACACACACCACTAAAAAGTTTCATATCGTTCTATGTCAGATTTTTTTTAACATTTATCATTTAATTTCTGTTCTACATAAAGCCATCTATACTCATTTTATCTGAATCCCTTTTGTCTCCCTGCACACATCACTAAACATATGCATTACAAAGATAAGCACTATCAAATATCTCATTACACCTGTAGATGCCATAGTGAAACTACAGAACTGTTGCCCAATATTTTTTTTTCTTGGTATGAGTATAAAAATGTTTCAAATAAAAGAAGCCAGAAGTTTCAAATAAGATAGGCATAATACAGAAAAGGCTATTCATTCTACAGGAGTATTTGCCAAGTTGCCTTATAAAAATCATGAAAATAATGCCAATATATTGAACAGGTTAGTTTTTCAGACATCTATGTAATGTAATTCTTTACATTTACTCCTAGTTTTAAAATGCATAAAAGGGGAGATTAATGTAACTGTTAATGTTGTTTAGGTATGTGCAAACCCAAATGAAAAGTAATCCATCCGCTAGGTTCTTTGGGCACCTTCTTTTTCAAAACTTTTGGGAGGGGTAAAATTCTGAAATGAGGTACTTAAAATTTGTTCAGTTCCGCTGGTACATCAAGTCATGATAGCCCTGCCTAGAGACCTCTAAGCAATACTACAAACAAATACTGCCAACAGCATCTAGCAAAGCCTTGATATACTTGGGGGTGCTCCTGGATCCGTCATTCCAAATGACAGCTTAGATAGATGTGACGGCCAGGAGTGCCTACTATCAGCTTCTGCTGATATGCCAGCTGGGCCCCTTCCCAGGGTTGGAAGACCTAAAGATGGTAGTCCACGCTGGTAACTTCGAAGCTCGACTTCTGCAATGCGCTCCAAACTACTTTTGTGCCTAAACTTCAACTAGTGCAAAATATGGCAGCCAGGTTGGTCACCACTACATTTAGGGTTGACCATATTACACCAGCTTTAAAATCACTACACTGGCTGCCAATTAGTTTCCAGGCGAAGTATAAATTGTTGGTTATTACCTTTAAAGCCCTACATGGTTTGGGTCCAGGTTACCCGCAGGATTGCCTTCTCCCATACAATCCAGCCTGCATATTCAAGTCCTCTGGGAAGAATTTACTTCAGCCCGCAAAAACTAGATTAACAACTGTTACGCAGAGGACCTGCCGCTCCCAGACTGTGGAATGGCCTGCTGGTAGAGATCTGCCAACTCAATAGTCTTTCTGAATATAAAAAAGCAATAAAGACTGATCTCTTCCAGCATGCTTACCCAGTCAAATTTTAAAATGTTTTACCTGAAATGCCTACAAGGCTTATGCTTACAACTCCCAGCATGCTTTGGGTGGAACTCCCAAGCATCTTCTCTTGCCACCAAAGTATGACTCATGGTCATGACCAGTACAAATTGCTATTATTCTATAAAGAAAAAATTTTCAGAAGGAGAATTTTTTTCTCCTTCTGAAGTTTTGCTTTATCCTCCATGTGGCTCCATAGCAGTGGCATAATGCCACCAGCAAACATTTAACTAAAAAATTAAAATTAAAAAGTGCCATGGTGTGTCTTTAGAGCACAGGTATGTCAGAAAAAAGGCCCAAGTCACTGAGATCTGCTTCCCTACTTTATTTATTTATTTATTTATTACATTTTTATACCGCCCGATAGCCGAAGCTCTCTGGGCAGTTCACAAAATGTTATTCAGATATCTGGGCAATGCTGGGCATATTTTTAAAACGTATTCTTAGGTTTGCATCTTTTTTAGCTGGTAGAAAGGGTGTTGTGTTTTTGAAGTTTAGATGGCTGCTCTAGCCAAGGCATGATGGGAGGTGTAGGCATTTCAGGTAAAACAAAAAATGTGGTTTACCACGAAGCTCTAATTTAAAATGCAGTACTTATTAACACAATTCCCCATTTATTCTAACAAAGCAATTTACTAACTCAACCCAACTAAAAGAAACCAACCAACCTAAAGATGAGTAAGTTGCACATAAATTTCTTATTTATCAAATAAATGTTGGCTTCCAATTCACTTCAGAATCCAATATAAACTTTTCCTGTTGACCTACAAAGCTTTTCACTGTCTAGCTCCTTCCTATCTCTCCTCTCTCATCTCACACTATCTCCCCGCTCGTGCTCTTTGCTCCTCTGATGCCATGTTTCTCGCCTGCCCAAGGGTCTCTTCTTCCCTTGCTCGGCTTCGTCCATTTTCTTCTGCTGCCCCTTACGCCTGGAACGCTCTTCCAGAACATTTGAGAACTACAAGTTCAACCGCAGCTTTTAAAGCTCAGCTAAAAACTTTTCTTTTTCCTAAAGCTTTTAAAACTTGATTTTGTCCTGACTTTATACTGTTAGTTTTACCCTACCCAGTGCCTGTTTACCCTACCCTGTGCCTGTTTGCATTCTCTTCCCCTCCTTATTGTTTTATTATGATTTTATTAGAATGTAAGCCTATGCGGCAGGGTCTTGCTATTTACTGTTTTACTCTGTACAGCACCATGTACATTGATGGTGCTATATAAATAAAAAATAATAATATAATAATAAACATTATTCATGGACCTGAGCAACGCCAGGCATATCAGCTAGTATCTTGAATAAAACCAGATATTGTCTTTACAGATTATTGCCACTGCACTTCCCATCTCTCATGTTTATCCAACATCTGGCTATTGATACTGTGAAGATTGTGGATTTGAGTACCGCTATATACTGCAGTTCCAAATTACTAACAACTAGTTCATAATAAACAAAGCTTGTTCGTTCATCATGGATTTGGATGACTTGTAGGATGTATCTTCCACTTTTTTCTTCCCTGCCTTGCTTGAATATCTACCTCGTCATGGTGGGACATTCTTGGCCTGAGTACCAGTTGTGTTACTTTGCAGCCCTTTCAAAATTGCCTGATGTGTTGAATTCCACATCATGCCATATAGGATGCAAGCATGCCACTCACACCTTATGACTTTTCTCACACCAGTACCAGTGGCCAGTACTAAACCCAGCAGTTCCTATTAGCATACTGAATTACAAAATACACCTCAATCCTGAAATCCCAGAGTACACAGTACTCTGAGTAACAATAGGTGAGGTTCTTAGTAGGGATGTATGAATCAACAAAACCTGAACTCATCAAGTTTGTTTGACTTCCACCTCGAAACTCATCTCCAGATCAGTTTTGCTTGTTCTTGCACACCACAAAATAATCATGTGTATTTTGGTGCACACAAAAAAATATGGATTTTTCTCCCATTGGCTAAAGTATGCTTGCGTGTATTTTTCAAGAGCACGCTTCCCCCCCCCAATATGTACACATTTTTGAATGTATTTGATCCACAAATCATATTAAGCTTGGAAATGTAGACTTCAACCGCAGATTGTATTGGAATACATGTTTCAGTTTTGGAGGTGCAAACTGGGTAAATTCTCGTGTAAAATGTAGTGAAATTGATTTTTTATACAATCCTAGTTCTTAGGTTTCCCACCCCTGTCAAGTTAGTGGCTGGACCCAGATTTCTTGCCTTCAGAAATAGGAAGGTCCTTAAGGGGCAAGGATCATGAATTTACTTCTACATTTCTCTTTCACCCACCCTGATTCCATTTTCTAACTAAGCCCCAACATACCTAGTTTCATGAAGGCACAATGAAGTGGCATCCAAAATGAATCAGAACACTCAATACTGTGGCCGTTGCTAGATGAGGTGTTAGTGCGGTGTGAGGCCCGGTTTCCTTCCTGTGCATCCAGATGACGCACAGGGGAATCCGGGGTCAGGCCGAGCTAAAACCTCCCTTAAACCAGAATAAGCAAATTCGCTTATGGCCTGGTTTTTCCACAGCCCCAGCTCTCTTACTCGCGAGTAGCCAGGAGAAGCCACGGACTGGGCACAGCGCTAATACGAGCACTGTGCCCATCAGGCCGGGGGGAGATAGGGGCCGCGGGGGAAGGCCATACCTGGCAGGAGGGGGGGGGAGAAGAGCGGGCATTGGTGATGGCAAGGTGGCGGGAGAAGAAGAGCGGAGGACAAGGCATCGGGTATGGCAAGGGGGAGGGAGAAGAGTGGGGGACAGGGCATCAGGGATGGGGGAAGACGGGCGAGTGAGCGGGCAGGGGGGGCATCAGGAATTGTGGGGGGGAATCAGGGGCAGGGGGAGCGGGGACCCTTTATTTTTTTAAAAAAAGCACTTACCTTCTCCAGCTCACATGGCCCTTTAAGGGCTGAAAACCTAGAGCACGCGACGGGGCTTCCCCTTGCCCCATCGCGTGTTGACGTCTAGAAGCCAGCGACGGCGTGCGCTAGCTCTAGCGCGCCATCGCCCCGCCTCCCTGCTGGCTTATCCGGCAGGTCTAGCAAGGCCCTGTGTCAGCACACTGCTATTTTTCAGGCTTCCAGGGAAATCCAGCAAGTAAATTCATTTGTTTGTCACTATTATGAAATATTAGAACTAAGTATTGGAACACTGGCTTCATTTTAAAGTATCATTAACGTTTAAAGCTAATTAACTTTCCAGAAAAACTTTTTATAATTATTAACTCCAAATCATTCCTTGTAGCGTCTTGTAAAGGTGTTTTTCAACAGCCTCTGAGTGACTACAACAGCCTTAGAATGACCATATGAAAAGTAGGGTCTTTAACAATGCATAGAAAAGGGAATTTCAGCAGGTGGTGTTTCAGCACCTGGTGAAATTCCCTCTTCATCACAACAGTTAAAGCTACAGGAACCCTGCCCTCTTGAACAGATACCCCTATATTCCTGTAGCTTTAATTGTTGTGATGAAGAGGGAATTTCACCAGGTGCTGCATGCATACAAATGTCACCTGCTGAAATTTCCTTTTCTATGCAACTGTTAAAGATACAGGAGCCCTGTCCTCCTTTTCATATGCTCACTCTAACAACAGCTCCACATTATATTACTATGTTCACTGCCAAAAACAGTATAGTGGAATAGAAATGGTTCAATAGGTATATTAAAAAGGAAACTTATTAAACACTGTGCTCTGATATGGATCAGTCAAGTCCTGAGGAAAGATCACACCAGAAACATATATTCCTGAAAGTCACTGCCTCTACTGTGATTCTTCATGCAATACAAATGTATCACGTACCTTGCACAGAGCTGATATCATACCAGACCAATGTTTGTGGGATCACAGGGTAGCATCTATCTCTGTCAATCTGTTACTGCAAATGGCATTGTGTTAGCGGAAAGTAGGTTCTGAACTACGTACAAGAGGAAAATGCAACTAAAGTTATGTGTGCGTAAGCGTGGTTGCACAAGCTGTTTCTCAACACACTGCCAGTCAAGTGTGGACAATACTGGGCTTAATGGACCAATGGTCTGACTCAGTATAAGATAGTCTTCTATATTGAACTGCCCAGAGAGCTCCGGCTATTGGGTGGTATAGAAATGTAATAAATAAATAAATAAATAAATAATATTCCTAAGACAACTGGCACTTGTTACTGGCGTGGATTGACCAGAGAGACCTGTGTGAGCTGAAGCATCCTGATCTTTCGAAAGTCAGTGGTAGAGGGTCAATGGTAGAGCAGGTCAGCGGTAGAGCAGTTGCTTTGTATGCAGAAGGACACAGGTTCAATCCTAAGCATCTCCACATAGGATTAGAAAACATCCTGCTTGAAACCCTGGAGAGCTGCTGCCATCCAAATGTTAACAATACTGGGCTAGATGGACCAATGTTCTGATCTGTATGTGTTTGTGCAAATGGTTGTGAATTAGACTTGTGGAGCCAGTTGTGCAAGTGGTTGCAGAACTGGTTGCACAATCATAATGTGCAACTGGTTGTGCAAGAGATTGTGCAATGGCTAGATAAATAAATAAATACGTAATAAATAAATTGTTTCAACAAGTATGATGTACAACTAGTTGTGCAAGAGGTTGTCAATGGATTTCACAGCTGCTTGCACAAATGTAATGTGCAACTGCTTGTGCAATGGAAAGATTCAGTGGAGCTTGGTTAGTACTAATTGAATTGGAAGAATGACACCATTGGTTACTGCCCATAGTATCTCACCTGGCCCAAGAATATCCTTGGATGCTTTAAGACAAAAAATGAACTGAATGTAATCTCATGCTGTTTGTGAGTGGAGAAGGAAGCAAAGAATGAAGACACAGACAGCAGAACTTGGGTTAAACTAGGGCCTCCTATTTGAATAACATGGGTAGTTCTCCCCTCCCTGGATCAGCATGTGAAAGTGCTGGAATCGATGTGCCCTTTCTCAGGCCACTTGCCTGGCTTTATGGGCAAGCACACTCCAAAGCCAGGAGTCGGGTAAAACCTAGCTCCTTTCTTATATGCCACTCTGCAAGTGTGGGGAGACCGCCTCATGTCACCCTCCTGCCTCACAGCTCAGGGTAGGTGAAGCACAAGGGTCTCCAAAGGCAAACCATATCCTGACACGGAAACCTCTGGATATGCCAATCACCAAAAGGTGCCAGAGTGCTCACTGTCCCTATTCTGATATTGCCAATTCCTGCACATCCCTGTAACCAATCACCTATTTATCCACCCTCCACCTTAGCAATTCCAGTATGAAGTAGGCAAAAACCTCCCACTTTAATGGGAGGAAAAATTCCTACTCAGCCCTCCTTCCAAAGGTAATCCCATACTAGTTTAAGGTAGGAGGGTGGGAGCCGAGACGGAAGAGGCAGAGGGTTTTGGCGGGCTGGCTCTTATAGTCCCAGCCCCACCATGCTTCAAAGTCACACATGCCTAAATATGTGCAGTGCCTTCATTCTCGTCCTTCCCACTGGCAATGTCCGCTTCCCAGCCAAGCCGTTCACACAATAATCCAACAGACACCAATTTCAAGTCACTTGAAACTACCTTCAACCTACAAGAAAATGTTTGTCTATAGCTACATGCCACACAAATGCACTCTTAGAAGATATAATTCCTTTATATATGAAATCATGAGCTACCAAATGAAGAGCAGCTGCTGGACTAATATACAAGCTTAGGAAAAAAAGTAAGGATCTTTTCAATATTCTCATATATCTGGCTCTGTTAAAAAAAATTAAGCCAATTTAATACATCATAGGTTCCACAATATGTAGACAAAATGTGTTTAAATATGAGAATGTATTTTCTGGCAGCAATCATCTCTATTCATCCATAATATTCAACAATTTAAATATGTTCATGAATGAATTAGAGAGTATAAATTTGAAGAAGTGTATTAAATACTGTCCCATTCATACTTTATCCAAGTGAGAATGTTAAAATAAATAAATAAGAAACACAGGGCTGTCAACAAAGCAAGCTTTATTCCAGTTAAAGAGTTAACAGGAGCTGCAGTTTAAGAAATGCAGATCAGCAGTGTAGCAAAAACCAGCTGTGCTTCACAACATCTGCTAATCATAGAAATCGGGCAATTATGTCTTCAACATTTCAAATGCTTTCCTTATGAGACTACTCATTTTATATAGTAAATAAAATCCACATTTACAAGTTTTTTAAAATGCTCAATAACGCAAAAGTTCATCATTTACAGCCTCTAGTCTAAAAGGGCACACCCATGTGGCCATTTATATTTATAAAATAATGCAGTGGTATGGTACTAAAATAGTATTTAAAATTGTTAATGAATTCCTGTTAGAGACTACATGCTTCGTGGAGATTATTCATTTACTAATTGAATGAGAGCATTGGCTGAATTATAATAAGCTGCTTTCCTGGAATGTTACCTATCAGCAGTTGCTTGAATATCTAGGAAATAACCTTTCCTGACCTGGAAGAATCTGAGGTGACGCATTGTGAACGACAAGAATTTGGCAACTACTGGGTATGACATACTCCAAGACCAGCAGGTACTTCTGTGCAAACCCTAGCCCATGCATAGTGTAGAGAGTCCACGATGCCAATAGCGTCACCCAGTAAGAAGCTTTCTTACTGCATAAAATGAGAAAATCCAGGTCATTCATTCTGAACAAGTGTCAGGACCAAAGAATTAGGGCTGAATACTTTAAATCCATAAGTAGCAGCTCTCTCGCTCCCTCTTTCATTTTTTACTCTAGAATAGGTGCAGGGGCCCCAGTCCAGATAAGGACCTGTGTATGAGAGAGAGAGAGGGGGGAGAGAGAGAGAGAGAGAGAGAGAGAGAGAGAGAGAGAGGGAGGGAGGGAGGGAGATTTAACAGTTTTTGTCCCGCGAGGGTCCCAATCTGGACTGGTCCACCTGTGTCTACTCTAGAGTAAAACTGGGGGTAAAGGTGATGAAACAAAAGTACAAATTTAAAATAACATCTGTTTTAGCCCTTAGGTGCTTTGTCAGTCTGCATCTATACATGCAACAAACAATACTACACATTTTATTGTTCTCTCTTGTGCTGGGCCAAAAATGTTAACTATTCAATTTCCGGCATTTTGTGGGATGGGTGGGGGGGAAATGAAAACACAGGTGAAAGAGGTTGGGAGAGATGAAAATTTCAGAGAATTTTCTCCTTGAAAAAGGTACATTTCTACCTTTTAAAATGTAGCCAGTTATTGAGGGGTCTTCTTCCTTTCTTTTTATTTTTTCAAAACAACCCCAGCATTTTCAGAAATGCTTACTGGATGCTTATTGGAGGGGGTGAGGTCACATGGTCTCCAATAGGCATTCACTGCTGGGCTCATGCAAATGCTGAGGGAAGGGGTGTTTTTTTTAAAAAAAAACACTAAAAAAAATAGGAAGAAGCTCCCTCAGCAACCAGTTACACTTAAAAAAGGTATATGGAAACCGTTGCCCTCTCCCCAAGGAGGAAATTCTCTGAATTCCCCCCTCCCTGTGAAAGAGACAGAAAAAACAATGCCTCTTTCACAGGGCAGGTTTCGGCCCAGCACTAGTTGTCTCTCACTAGGTACATCGTTTTGTTCATATGGTAATAGCTGAAATGACATTTTTTATATATAATTTCCATTGATCAAACATAGGACCCATCCATTTAAAAAAAACGTATTTACGCACTTAAATCCTGACTCTCCTACAATTAAAATGTCTTGTAGAAGTGGTTCTGATTCAGAAAGGAACCACTCAACTGTACACTTGAAAAGAAAACCAAAGCTTCTGCTCATAAAAGCTTCTCTCTGTGGGCACAAACTCCATACTTCCTTCTATTTCCTTCACATAATCAGTATGGACCAAAATGGTTTCTAGGTAGTTAAGTCAAGTGAGATTTTGATTCCTATCCAATTAGCTGGTGAATAACTCAACAATTTAATATTGCACTGAGGAAAAATGCTGTTCGTGCACTGCAACAGTTACCCAATTGACTTTTCCTATGTGGACTTCCCATCCAGGTGATCCATTAAGGTTGAGTATTGTGCTAGAGAGGGTCATGGAGCAGCTGGCAGACGTGCTTATTACTGATGCCAATAAACAGATGGAATTATGAGAAATTTTGAAATGACTGCATTGCAAGCTATAGCGTGATTTTGGAATAGTACCAGAAGTGCACTTTTTGTGATTTGTTGTTTTACAGTGCTTTTGAAATCTTTATGGCCAAAGTTGATAGTCTGTTGTTTCTCCAACAGTGACTTCTAAGACATTAACAGAACAATCTGATACATATCTACCGGGAATTAGATCTTATTGAGTTCAATGGGACTTATTCCCAGGTAAGTGTAAAACCATTTAAAAACTTGATGGAATGAATTTCTCACATATCCCTAACATACATACTTTTCCAGGGGAAAAAAAATGTAGTGTTTAATAAGGCATGGGTCAGTTTCCTTTGAGCAGTTACTGAGAAGAGTTGTACAGTCTTCTATGACAATGGAGCTGGGAAGGAAGCTTTTATAGGTGTAGGCATCTGGGTCCTGTGAATGAGCTTTCATCTTTCAGTTTTCAGGTCTTAATTTAAGAATAGTCTTCAGAATACGAAGTCCCATCCCCCCCAAAATGTCATCAGGCCTTATCTGGTTTCTCATCTTTGGGTTTTAGTGCCAATCAATTAGCTCTGGCACTCCAATAATTTGTGCCATATGTAGTTGTGATTTGGGGAAAATGTCATGGTATTTCGAGAATAGGAAGTGTGCTGTAGCATGAAGGCACATTTCAAACCTAGAAGTGAAATTGTGTAACCATTGGACAGAGAGAACAAGGGCAGTAAACTTAAAAATATATGTCCCTGTAAAAGTACAGTAATATATGAAGTATACTGGATATGTTGTAAATCATACCAGCTCACCCTGTATGCATGTTTCTCAGTAGTAAAAGCATTAAATGTAGGGTGTTTTTTTTTAAAAAAAATCCTCTTGATCAGACTTTCAAAGGTATCTGAAGACTGCTGACACAGGAAAACTAGCTTCACCAGTTTACATGTTTTGCAAGCTAAGAAATCAGAATTCACCTAAAACAACTTCAAGGAGAACTGCTGCCTATGCAAAATCATTGTTATTCACATAATAGCAAAAATCCAGATTATGTCAGCAAGAGTGGAAAGTAGACATAAAGCTAAAGATTTTTAAAAGATTGAATAAAATGTATGAAAAGGAGAATCTAGCAAAAACAACAAAAAGCTTCCTCTTCCTCTTCCTTTTACCACCATCACACCCATTTGCTCAGAGCCACAAACCTTTATAACTTTATTTTTGATCTTTGTGTTACCTCTTAAATTGATCTCATCTCCCATTTGGCACTAATATTATGCTGCATCCTGAAATCCAAGAGTTCTTACACAATTCAAATGAGAAATTTCTGATTTTCTAACAAAAATATGTAATGTCTCTAAGGTCTGCCTCTGTACCACATGGAAAATGGCCAATGTAATGCTATTTTTAAGGTATCCAGGAGGAACTCCAGAAAGTACAGGCCAGTTGGCTTAATATCTGTTCTTATTTAATAGTGGAAGGCAGCATTATAGGACCACAGATGTGGCCCTAAGTCAAGAGTCAGTTAGATAAATCACATTCTACCATTATAACCAGAAATCATGGTGGCAATAAGTTCTATGGCTTATACCCAGAAAACTAATCAACACTTTGATGTTAAACTTAGTAGTGTAGGAGAAGTCAATTTGAGGATGGACCATACTGGTGTTGATTTACAAAGATTAAGAAATGATTTATTTATATGAGTTTAAAGTTTGATGACTGACCTCCAGCAGTTTGTCAGGTATTGAAACAGTTCACATGACATGACAGCCCACCATGGGTTAACTCATGACAAGGATGCAGTATGTGCAATGCACATGGAGCCACCATTTTGCATAACAAACCCCCATTTGGGGGTTGTTGTGTCATTTAAACCCAGTGAGCCTGGGTTATGCTATGGTTAAACAACCATTGTATAAGCCTAGAACAGACCATGGCTTGTTTAACCGTCACATAACCCATGCTCACCGGGTTCACATCATGACCCAACCACCCCCGAGTGGGGGTTGGATATGCAAAGTGGTTCCTGCGGATACCACGGTTCATCATGGGTTAAACAATCCACTATGAGCCACACCATGTCGTGCGAACCAGATTTTTCATACGCTTTGCTGTAGTTAAAGGTTATGGAATGCTTTGTCCATTTACTGCTAAATGTACAGACCCCCAAAGTAAATGTGAGTAAATAAACTTTGTGATTTTCAAGTTTATAAGCCTATCAGAGATTTCTCCCAGTGGCAGTTTGTGTTAAATTTCCTTTCAGAATTCTGAACATTTTTAGGCTAGTGCTATCCTAAACTGAAAGCAGATGAGTAGTCATGCTACTTTCATGACCTGCCATTGTGAGCTAATCCCTGAAAATCCTTAAATCAAAAACAACACTATATTGGTCTCATAAGTCTCATAAGTCAAGGAAGTATGATGGGGGACTTCAATTACCCTGATATCTGTTGGGAGACCAATACTGCCAATAGCGGCACTTCCAAGAAATTCCTGACATGTGTGGGTGATAACTTTCTCCTACAGAAAGTGGAGGAAGGAACTAGAGGATCGGCAATCCTTGACTTGATATTGACCAAAAGGGATGACTTAGTGGATAAAGTGGCAGTTACGGAAACTCTGGGGGAAAGTGACCACGTCATACTTGAATTCTTGATTATGAAGGAGACAAAAGTTGAGTGTAGCCATACACGTACTCTGGATTTTAGGAAAGCTGATTTTAATAAACTCAGAACTATGATAAGTAAGGTCCCGTGGCAAGTGACCCTAATGAGAAAAGGAGTGCAGGATGGGTGGGAGTATTTAAAAAAGAAAATTTTAAAGGCACAGTTACAAACAATTCCAACAAGGAGAAAAGATAGAAGACAACAGAGGAAACCAATGTGGCTCCACGAGAAGCTTAGAGACGACCTGAAAACAAAAAAGGATACATATAGGCAGTGGAAGGAAGGCCAGGCTACAAAAGAGGAGTACAGACAGGTGGCACAGAAGTGCCAAAATGGTGTCAGGAAGGCTAAAGCTGTGAATGAGCTGAGATTAGCGAGGGATGCTAAAAGCAATAAAAAGGCTTTCTTCAGATACGTGAGTAGTAAAAGACAGAGGAAAGAAATGGTGGTTCAACTGCTTAATGTGGATGGCAAATTGATAACAGATGACAAAGAAAAGGCTGAAGTGCTCAATTCCTACTTTGCCTCAGTCTTCTCCCAAAAGCGGGTTTATGACCCCCCTGGAAAAAGTGAAGCAGAAGTTGAGGGGGCAGGATTGCAGTTTGAGATTGATAAACAAATGGTCAAAGAACACGTAATTTCCTTGAATGAGTTCAAATCTCCAAGGCCGGATGAACTGCATCCTAGAGTAATGAAGGAACTAGCGGAAGAACTCTCAGTACCTTTGTCTATTATCTTTGCAAAATCATGGAAGATGGGTGAGGTGCCGGACGACTGGAGGAGGGCTAACGTTGTCCCTATCTTCAAAAAGGGCAAAAATGAGGATCCTGGGAACTTCAGACCAGTCAGTCTGACATCCATCCCTGGGAAAATTCTGGAGCAGATTATAAAGAAGTCAATCTGTAAACACCTTGAAATCAATGCGGTGATCACTAGAAGCCAACATGGATTTGTCAAGAACAAGTCCTGTCAGACTAATTTGATCTCATTTTTTGATAGGGTAACCTCCCTTGTGGACTGTGGGAATGCTGTGGACATAATATATCTTGACTTCAGCAAAGCTTTCAACAAAGTGCCCCATGATATTCTGATTAACAAACTAGCTAAAAGTGGGCTAGATGGAACAACTAATAGGTGGATCCACAGTTGGCTACAGAATCGGACTCAAAGAGTACTTATCAATGGAACCTTCTCAAACTGGTGAGAGGCAATGAGTGGGGTACCACAAGGCTCAGTGCTGGGCCCAGTGCTCTTCAACATTTTTATTAATGATTTGGACGAGGAGGTGCAGGGAACGCTGATCAAATTTGCAGATGACACAAAATTGGGTGGGATAGCTAATACCCCGGAAGACAGAAACAAACTTCAAAGTGATCTTGATAGGCTGGAGTGCTGGGCTGAAAACAACAGAATGAAATTTAATAGGGATAAATGCCAAGTTCTACATTTGGGAAATAGAAACCAAATGCACAGTTACAAGATGGGGGATACGTGGCTCAGCAATACTACAAACAAGAAGGATCTTGGAATTGTTGTAGATCACAAGCTGAATATGAGCCAACAGTGCGATATGGCTGCAAGAAAGGCAAATGCCATTTTGGGCTGCATTAATAGAAGTATAGCTTCCAAATCATGTGAGGTACTGGTTCCTCTCTATTCGGCCCTGGCTAGGCCTCATCTAGAGTATTGCGTCCAGTTCTGGGCTCCACAATTCAAGAAGGACGCAGACAAGCTGGAGCGTGTTCAGAGGAGGGCAACCAGGATTATCAGGGGTCTGGAAATAAAGCCCTATGAAGAGAGACTGAAAGAACTGGGCATGTTTAACCTGGAGAAGAGAAGATTGAGGGGAGACATGATAGCACTCCTTCAAATACTTCAAAGGTTGTCACACAGAGGAGGGTCAGGATCTCTTCTCGATCCTCCCAGAGTGGAGGACACGGAATAACGGGCTCAAGATAAAGGAAGCCAGATTCTAGCTGGACATCAGGAAAAACTTCCTGACTGTTAGAGCAGTACAACAATGGAATCAGTTACCTAGGGAGATTGTGGGCTCTCCCACCCTAGAGGCCTTCAAGAGGCAGCTGGACAACCCTCTGTCAGGGATGCTTTAGGGTGGATTCCTGCATTGAGCATGGGGTTGGACTCGATGGACTTGTAGGCCCCTTCCAACTCTGCTATTCTATGATTCTATGATTCTTATTCAGACAACACAGGAGCGGAGCCTGTGGCTTAAAACAGGCATAACTTCAGTCATTCACATCTATCTAGTTGGAACCAACTTTTCCAAAAGGGAAAACTCCAAGGTGAATCCAAGGTGAATCCTGGGAGAAATGAGGCTGGGGACAAAAAAACATACCTCTGTTGGAAACCACTGAGGGAAAGGATCTCTCATGGGGTGGACATATGGCCTCCCCAGCAGAGAATGTGTGATTCCAGATGAGGCTTTTATTGTACAATCACCCCTCCTCATTCATAGAATTTTACTAAGGGTCCAGATATCATCGTCCTACCCAATATCACCTTCCCAGGTTTCTCTTGTCCATTAAAGGGAAAAGAAAAGAAAATGTTTCACTGTGCCTTTTGATTTGTAGCAATAGGAGCCCTACCTCTGGGAACACCCAGTGCCTCTGTGGCTTTGCCATCTATCTCTGAAGTGCTGTCCCCTGGAAAGGTTTGCAATTTCTAATGATTTTTTTTTTCATCAAGCCAGGCTGTAACAGGCAACAACCTTGGCATAAATTTCAAAGTGGGAATTAAATATTTGAAACTCAAATTTAAACTATTATTATGGTAACTTTTATCATAAGGGTACAAAGCATACTTAAATGTTCCATTGAAACCAGTGAGATTTACTGCCAACTGTATTCAGGTCAGAAGGCAAAGAAAAAAATAGCACATATGACAAACACACAGAACTATATATTTTTAGGTTTCTAAAATTTATGTTTGCTCTGGTAGAACAGCAAATCATATTGTGGAATAGAAATGTAGCACGTACCATTAACTTCAACATGCCATATGCTAGCATTTCATAGTTGTTGCATTAAAACATTTCTTAAGTCTTAAGGAATACTTCTATGTTTGTGCTTATCACTGCCCTAAACAGCGTTGGACCAATGTATCTAAAGAAGCGCCAAGTCTGTATCAATCTGCCCATGCACCTGTACACAAAGGAAATATTATTAGGAGCATTTGCTAATGCTATTCTTTGCATGCCTTCCAATCTGTAGAAAAGTGGCTGGCAATGAGGGAGAGACCTTTCCTTTTTTCTTTTTTGCCATGGCCATTCAGTTCTGCAGTCCCTTCCCTTAAGAGGCTCAACAGGCCCCAATGTGGTTTTCTTTATTTTAGACATCATTCCCTGTTAAGTAAAAAAATATAAGATGAGAGGAACTGCCCATTAACAATAAGCACCTGGATAACAGACTGAGTGAGCACACAGGTCACTTGGTCACAATTTCTCCCACTATTTTGAGATGTATTGTATATGTAATTAAGGGAGCAATCCTATCTACCCTCCCCCAGACAACATCTGTTGAGAAGCATAATTGTTTGGTCATGGGCTCCAAGGTCAGAAACAGGGCTTTGACCTTGGAGCCCAGAAACTGTGCCCCCCCCTCCCCAAGCCTCTAAACCCTTCTATTTCCCATGTTCAAAGGAGAGAGTGGTTACTTGCGTAGACAAAATTGCACTAACTTTATATAAGACGAGAGGTATCAGAAGGCTTGGGCAAACCCCAAAGTTTGCAGAAGTGCAACAGAACCTTTACTGAAAAAAGGAAAACAGAAATGGGAGGGGGGCAAATCCCCCCAAACATCCCAACTGAGCTTATTAAATGGACATAGAAAGCTGACTGCTGGGGATAAAAAATGGAAGACTAGATAGGAAGATGATGGGGGATAATATGGATGGAGGATAATATGATGGAGGATAATATTGACTAATTCAACACTGCTGCATTTTCTTGCAGATCCTACCCATTGCAAATAAGGATGGAGCTTAACTAAGGTATTAGGTTACTGACTTCTGGATTTTGTTATACTAGACCAACACAGTTGCAGTGATGGCTCATGGCCAATCTGACCAGCAAGGTAGAAAGCATGTCAGCAGAGGCAGAGTCAAGGGGACACTGGAGGTGGGGCCAAGATTGTGTAGAGGAACTTTTAAAGATATAAATGCTGGCCATCCACCTGGCATTGCTGGTTTTCAAGACACAACATTCTGCAAATCATTATAAGCCAATTTACGGTTTCTCCAATCTGACAAAAACATTATAGCCAGTTTGTGATTTCTGCAAGATGACAAAAGCATTATAAGCCATTTTATCATTTCTCCAGATTCCAAAATGGACTATATACCAATTAAAATAATTTCACATACTGGAATTGTGCTAATCTGGTCTGGTGCCTCAAAATGAAAGAATAACAAATATGCAAACACATGCGTGTACACACACACAGACACACACACCTCTTTTTCCTTCTTTCTTCTCCATTTTTCAATGTGTTTCACTGGCTGCTTTGGCTCAGCCAATGAGCCACCCAGCAATGTGTCCTGGGCAACCATCCCATTGCACAGTAGACCCCATTTTTTAAAAGAAAGAAGAAGTAAAGGTAGATGCAGGGAAGGCACAGTGGAGGTTGGTGCAATTAAAGGATCCATCCCTGCACTGTTGCTACCTGATTTTTATTTTCTGTAGTCTTTTGTTGCATTGCCAGTGAAGGGTAATTGTTAAAGAGCTTGAATGATGAGCTAGGAAGTGGTCTGAGACTACTGGCTTATTTCATGTAGGACATGGAACAGATGGTCACAACCTTCAATCATTACCAGACTCCTGCAGACTCAGACTTGTGATCAAGAGGTAAAAAGCCTTGTATCTCATTAGCAATCCCCTGAGCCATCTGGTCTCCCTAAATTCAAGTACTGTAAGGACAATGCTAAGCAGTTCAAATAGTTGCTTAAATCTCAGGAAACTATCATTTTCCATCTTCTATAATTGATTTCTTATCTATTTAGCTGATCACATTTCTGCACCTTCCACAGTAAACACTGACTATATAAAATCCAGCTGCATATGCCTTTTTAAAAACAATACTTTTAATTCATTGAGACTATTTATTTATTATCAAAATGCTGGTTGTTGTTGAACTTTTCCTACTCTACATAGATCTACACTTTGGAGAGCTCTTCGTTCATTTATTTGTAGAAGAATGTACAAACTAATATAGAAATTTGTTCATAACAATCCAAAGATGTATTTTTAAAAGACTGCAAATGAAGGAAACCATCCCTGACCACTTCCTTAAGTGCGATTTTTAAAAAAATAGTTTTTGAAAATGTAATGTGAATTTACACAAATAGTGCCGAGAATTTCTCTTGTTTTATGGTATATGCTGATTCCGCATTTACAAACCTCTTCTAAATCTGATACTTTAGATGAACAATACATACAAAATATTAAAATTCTGTTGACAGAACATTGAGAGTGTATCCCTAATATATTACTTATGTCTTTCTACACACAAATAGGGGCAGAAGACAGTTGGTGTTCATATGCATATATAGATTTATACTATAAGCACTTGATTTATACTATACTCATTTGATCTCTCCACTGAAAGATACATGTCTGAGTTGATACCAGTTCATATTAATATTCTAATAATTACAATGGCTAGCATAACCATATAGGAAGGACACATTTCATGTTCATGTAATAAGTATTTACAAGAGGAAATTTTAGCAGGTACAGCTTTTCACTCCCCATTATGATAAGCTGCATTTATTGAAATTCTCTTCTCAACCCCACAACTAGAAGGTACATGTTTTATTGTAATGTTAATACTTTGGAAGCTTCCATGGAAAATGTTGAAAGGTGGGGGCATAATCTTATAAACAAGTAAATAAAATAAATACATAAACTTTTAAAGGAGAGGTGGTATGCAAACAAAATAGAAACCTACAACCGTTGGATACTGCCCTAGGAATCCTACCTCTAGTGAGCTGAAGAAAGATAGGGAATCAATCTATCCCCATCCACTGATAGAAGCCATTCCACTTGCGGAAGAGGCTAATTGGATAAAACCCCATGATTTTCTCAGACATTTACTATATTGAGTTCTATTTATACTTAAACCAAGCAGAGTTTTAAAGAAATGTAGGAAAGCAGACAGCTATTTCCATTCTTTGTGTTGAATGGGACTATTACTGAAAAACACAATATTTTAAGAGATTATATGTTCCATCTCTATATTTCACCATTTAGTATTTTGAACAACAATATCTTGAAAAATCAATATAGATAGACTTTCCAAAAACTACTGAATAAAATGTGAGCTATGCTTCTTCTCTCTGGCCTTCCTTCTTCTCACATCAGTCCGTTGGTTTCTGTTCACCACTCTGCCGCAAAGATCATCTTCTTGGCTCGCCGCTCTGACCATGTTACTCCACTTCTGAAATCTCTTCATTGGCTTCCAATTCACTTCAGAATCCAATATAAACTTCTCCTGTTAACCTTCAAAGCTTTTCATGGTCTAGCTCCTTCCTATCTCTCCTCTCTCATCTCACACTATTGCCCCGCTCGTGCTCTTCGCTCCTCTGATGCCATGTTTCTCGCCTGCCCAAGGGCCTCTACTTCCCTTGCTCGGCTCCGTCCATTTTCTTCTGCTGCCCCTTACGCCTGGAACGCTCTTCCAGAACATTTGAGAACTACAACTTCAATCGCAGCTTTTAAAGCTCAGCTAAAAACTTTTCTTTTTCCTAAAGCTTTTAAAACTTGATGTTGTGCAGACTTTATACTGTTAGTTTTACCCTACCCTGTGCCTGCTTACCCTACCCTGTGCCTGTTTGCATTCTCTTCCCCTCCTTATTGTTTTACTATGATTTTATTAGATTGTAAGCCTATGCGGCAGAGTCTTGCTATTTACTGTTTTACTCTGTACAGCACCATGTACATTGATGGTGCTATATAAATAAATAATAATAATAATAATAATAATAATAATAATAATAATAATAATAATAATAATAAGGTCATATACTTGGCACTGTCCCTAACATCACACTCTTGGGTTAGCTCTGCTCCTGACCTCCGATGTTGAGCACAGAGGTCCTGAGCAGCTGATTGTATGTTGGGACTCCATGTGGTCTGGACACCTGCCCTGCTCTTGCAGCTCTATGTGAGTGTCCTTCATGCAAGTAATACATGCACAGGGCTGTTGACTGCAAAAAACTGTGGGACAGTCCTTACATTAAAAGATCGTGTCACTCATTCACAAAAACCAATGTCTGTGCAATGTGTACAATTCTATGTAATGTGAAACTTATTTAAAGTTTCAATCGGAGCCATCATCAAGGTTAGGAATGGTTGGGCACCTGCTGATGACCCACATCCCAGCAGGGGGCACTAACAAAAGCCCCATGGAGTTTCCTTTCCTCTTCACAACTGCAATTTACTTACTCTCCTGCCTCTAGCTCTAGCCCATACAATGGTGGTAGTGAGAAGTAGATGCTGTTGCCTACTGCTCATTGAGACTCCACCTGCCAAGCAAGCAATCGATGGCAATGATGAAAAAGAGGATGATGAACCATAGAAGCTGGTGAAGATAGTGCTGTGAAGGTAGACTTACTAAAGGAGGGGCTCCTCTGAGGGTGTCTTGTCCAAGGGCCCTGAAAAACCTGGAGCCAGCATTGGTTTCAATAGTTAAATTTAAAGAATCACAAGGGATGGTAAAAACATAAATGTTAGATTTAGAAAATAGTAAGAAGCAAAAGTGTTATTTGAATTCTTCTTCATTCTGGTAACTGAATGGTAACAATTTCTAAAAATTATCTTGAGGCAGCAGCCACCAAGGCAAAAAAGCTAAACTTATATGGGAGAAAACAAATGAACAGAAACATATAACCTTTTCTTGCATCTGATTTCTTCGCACAGCAAGATATTTGGAAAAAGGTGTAATTTACTGCTTTTAAATTATATATTGGTTTTAACTTGATGAATGGTTTAATTTGTTTTTAGCTGTATATATTTATTGTTTTATATTGTATGATTTTATGTGTATGCTGCCCTGAGATACTAGTGATACAGGATGGGATACAAATGTTTTAAATATAAATAAATAATTTCAATTAATGAGAGATATTTAGATAGAGCGAAAGGGACCTCAAGGAGAGATTCACTGGCCACTTCCAGTAGAATAACCTCACTGATTGCAAATATGATGAACTACTAGTATATGTAATTATATAATTAACTAGTAAGTAGTCCACCAAATAGTATAGTTTGCATGTCATACAGATGGTGATAGCTAAGTGCACTGCCAAGCACCAGACCAAACTTCTCTCCCTTCATAGGATCATAGAGTTGGAAGGGGCCTATAAGTCCATTGACCATTCCTGCTCAATGCAGGAATCCACCTTAAAGCATACCTGGCTGTCCAGCTGCCTCTTGAAGGCCTCTAGTGTGGGAGAGCCCACGACCTCCCTAGGTAAGTGGTTCCATTATCGTACTGCTCGAACAGACAGGAAGTTTTTTCTGATGTCGAGACAGAATCTGGCTTCCCGTAACTTGAGCCCATTATTCCGTGTCCTGCACTCTGGCCTAATCAAGAAGCAATCTGCTACTGTTATTCATTTCTTGATGTTATCTTTGTCTGGTCTTTTGTGAAACTCCTCTTGGTTTCTGTATTGTAAATGTTTTTTATTACAGCTTTTTTTAAAAAGGAAACCTTAACATAATACATTTAGTATTATTCACATAATAATTCACAGATTTTTTTTAACAAGTTATGGGAAACTTGAGGGGCTAAAAGTTTAAATTTTAATGTGGGTTGAGGGTCTCTATTTGAAGAGTGCTGTCATGTCTCCCCTCAGTCTTCTCTTTTCCAGGCTAAACATGCCTAGTTCTTCCAGTCTCTCCTCATCAGGCTTTGTTTCCAGACACCTGATCAGCCTCATTGCCCCTCAGCTTGTCTACAACCTTCATGCCCCCCCAAATACATTATTTTTTGCAGCAGTATCACTGTTGGCTCATATTCAGTGTGTGATCTACAACAATTCCAACACCATTCTCTCTCTTAGTATTGCTCAGCCAAGTATCCTCCATCTTGTAACTGTGCATGTGGTTCCTTTTTCCTAGGTGTAGAACTTGGCATTTATCCCTATTAAATTTCATTCTGTTGTTTTCAGCCCAGTGCTCCAGCCTATCAAGATCACTTTGACGTTTGTTTCTCTCTTCCATGGTATTAGCTATCCCACCCAATTTTGTGTCATCTGCAAATTTGATAAGCCTTCCCTGCACCTCCTCATCCAAATCATTAATAAAGTCAAAGCAAACTGAGCCCAGGACTGAGCCCTGTGGTACCCCGCTTGTTACCTCCCCTCAGTTTGAGAAGGTACTGTTGATAAGCTTTCTGAGTCTGAGGCCTTTGCTAGACCAGGCTATATCCCGGGGTGATACCCGGGATCGTCCCTGTGCATCCAAGTGACGCACAGGGGATCCCGAGCTCAGGCAGGGATCAACCCTGCCTGGCCCTGGGATATAGGGTACCACTTTGGGCCGGCTTTTTCCTGTGGTCTTGGGCTGAGCCCGAGACCGTGAGCGTGTGGCCTGTTTTCGTGGCTTTTCCCGGCTCCGCACAAGAAAAGCCGTGGAGCCGAGAGCTGCGCCCATCGGGGGCAGGGTGGGGGGAGTGGGGAAACCCATTTTTTTAAAAAAACACTTACCTTAGTGCATGGAGCGTTTGTGCACTCCGTTGCTTTAAAAAAAATGGTGGACGCGATGTTTCTCTCCTTGAGTTCGTCGCACCTGACATGTAGACTAGGGCGACATCCCGCGATACTTGCATCGCGGGGTCTCCCCTCGTCTGGCGTGGAATTTCTGGTAGGTCAAGCAAAGGCCTGAGTCTGTAGCCAGCTGTGGATCCACTGAATAGTTGTTCCATCTAGCCCACTTTTAGCTAGTTTATTAATCAGAATATCATGGAGCACTTTGTCAAAAGCTTTGCAGAAGTCAACAGCAAAGACAAATGTCAGGCTGACTAGTCTGTAGTTCCCAGGTTCCTACTTTTTGCCCTTTTTGAAGATAGGGACATTAGCCCTCCTCCAGTGCTCCGGCACTTCACCCATCTTCCATGATTTCATAAAAATAATAGACAGTGGTTCTGAGAATTCTTCTGCCAACTCCTTTATTACCCTAGGATCACCTTCTTATTACTCTAGGAGCACCCTTGCAGCACCTTCTTTTGGCCCTGGCTTATTCCAGTTTGTCATCACACCCTTTCCACATTTTCTGTCCTACTGTGGAATGAAAATGAATGGCTGGCAGATGCACAGCCATTTAAAATTCACCATTGCTATTTCTTTCTTCCTATTGATCCACCCTTTAGTTTAGGATCAATTAAAAAAAAAGACATGACATATTTGACAGCCAGCTCATTATCCTCTGGGAGTTTAACACACTAGTTTTGAACAAGCCAGTACTCAATTTTCATAAATAAATATATAGCAACTTAATGCCCTACTCTCCAGTCCAGGAAGGATTCCCACAGCAGCTTACAAGGCTATTAAAATCACATAAACAATAAAACCAATAAAACAATATAAATTTAATTAGGCAGCACAGCCAAATGAAGTGCTAGCAGAAGGCAAAACTAAAATCAATGGATCTATAAAGCAAAGAGAAAATAAAAAGGTTTTCATCTGGGCCTGAAAAGATATCAGACTTGGTGCCAGATAAATCCTCCTCCATTGGGAGTTTCATAGCCATGGTGGCATTACTCAGAACACCTTATCTCCAGTCACCATTCATCTCACCTCTGATGGCAGAGGACCCAAAGAAGGACCTCTGAAGCAGGTCTTATCTGGACAGATTCATGTGGGAAGAGGCAGTCTTTAATGATTCCAGATCCCAGGCTGTTTGGAGCTTTAACTATTAAACTCAGCAATTTGAATTGATCTCAGAAACAGAACAAGAGCCAATGCAGTTGTTTTAAGTCTGGTTAAGTAAGTTCCCCTTGACAGTAACTGCCAGTAATCTAGATGCTACAGAATGAACCAACTGCAGTGTCCAACAGTTTTGAAAGGTAATCGGGGATGTAGGGATGCCAGGGCTCAGAGAGTTGAAGTGCCACAACTTTTTGATTAGCAAGGATGATGACATTATCTGCTACCCGTCTCAGACTTCTCTATTCTGTCTGATTTTAGCTATAATCCTCACAGGCCGTTGCTAGACCAGGCGTTAGCGCGGTGTGAGGCCCGGTTTCCCTCCTGTGCATCCAGATGACGCACAGGGGAATCCGGGGTCAGGCCACGCTAACACCTCCCTTAAGCCGGGATAAGCGAATTTGCTTACAGCCCGGTTTTTCCGCAGCCCTGGCCTTGGAAAAAGTCTCAGAGCCACGGAAAAAGTCTGTGGCTTTTTCTGGCTGCTCGCTTACTCACGAGTAGCCGGGAGAAGCCATGGACTGGGCACAGCGCTCATACAAGCGCTGTGCCCATCGGGCTGGGGGGGGATCCCGGGGGGGAGATAGGGGACGCGGGGAAAGGCCAGACCCAGCAGGAGAGAGGGAGGGAGAAAGACGGGCATGGCAGACGGGGGCTGGGGGGTGAGGGAAGAAGGATGGGCATCGGCCCTGGCGGACAGGGGCTGGGGGGCAAGGGAAGGACGAGCATCAGCCCTGGCAAGTGGGGGCGGGTGGGGGTAGAGCAGGCATCGGCCCTGGCAAATGGGGGGGAGAAGATCGGGGAGGGGCAGGCCTGGCGGATGGGGGGAGGACGAGTGAGCAGGCAGGGGGGAATCAGGGGCAGGGGAAGTGAGGGGGGACTTTATTTTTTTAAAAAAAATCACTTACCTTCTCCACGGTGCTCCAGCGCACATGGCCCTTTAACTTAAAAAAAAAATGGCCAACGTGATGGGGCTTCCCCTTGCCCCGTCACGTGTTGCGTCTAGAAGATGGTGACGGCGCACGCTAGTTGTAGCGCGCCGTCGCCCCTCCTCCCTGCCGGATTATCCGGCAGGTCTAGCAAGGCCCACAGTAGTTGTAGGGTAGAATGGATTTTCCAGGCAACAATATATTGTTGTGAGTTATCTATCCCATGCACACAACACTTCACTTTTGTCTGGGGTTAATTTCAATTTATTCAGTCCACTGCCAATTCGAGACACTGAAGCAACACTATATCACTCTCAATGAATTTGATGAAAAGTAGAAGTAGAGTTAGATATCATCAGTTTACTAATGGAGCTTTACTCCAAATCCCAAGATTACCTCAATCACTGGCTTCAGATACTGAATAGCATGGGAAACAGAATAAACCTCTGTGGAATGCCATAGTATAACTGGCATGGGGTAGAACATTAGTCCTGCCTCAATAACTTCTCCAGCCAACCATTCAGATGTGAATTAAATTACTACAGAACAGGGCTTCCAATCCCCACTTTAGATTGCTGATCCAGAGGGATACCTTGGTCAATAGTCTGTTACAGTCAGTGTTTTTGAGGTATTCATTGATTTATGCTGTTTTTAATATTGGTTTTCATATCACATCATAAGTGTCTTTATGTAAACTACTTGAAAATCCTGGGATGTCCAGCAGTAGAGAAGCAGCTTAAGTAAATAGCACTGCAAGTCCATACGTACTCCAAAATGCTCTGGTTACCAGACAGGCCTGAACATGGAAGACCAGAAATAGAAGTAAGAGTCAATTGCTCAGATTTAAATAAGCAATAAGTTTTATTTATTTTACAAAGCAGGATCTGCATGACTCAATCACCTGCTAACTACTTAATTTCGCCCTCCAGTGTAACCAAAACAGGGAAACATAGGCCGTAGCTAGACCTAAGGTTTATCCCAGGATTGTCCTGGGGTCAAACCTGTTCATCTAGGTGACACACAGGGGATCCAGTGCTCAGGCAGGGGTGAACCCTGGATGATCCCAGGATAAACCTTAGGTCTAGCTACGGCCATAATAGTTTCTCAGTGGTGCAGAAGGACCTAGAGCATCATTTTCTACCTCCTCTTGGCTCTGCAGCCTTCTTCTCTTCTCCCTCTGGGCCAGGTGAACAAAAGTGTCACCCCTCCGAATGGCAAAAATGGGATTCAGTGGTGGTGGGATTCCAATGCTTGTGACTGAACACAACTGGTTTTTTCATGCTATGATTCATTTTGTGTAAAGCCTACTAACCTGTCTTTTGTGGTAATTTTGGCCCCAACTGCAAGACCCTTCTACAGTGCTTCATATGATAAAAATAAAGTTACAACTGATGAACAAGTAGTATTATTTAGTGGAATATATTGCTAAAAATGCAGTATATGCCATCTAGATGTGTTGCAATTCCAAAGCTATAGAGGCTGACATAAACAGTATTTATTTATTTATTTATTTATTACATTTTTATACCGCCCAATAGCCGAAGCTCTCTGGGCGGTTCACAAAAATTAAAACCACAATAAAACACCCAACAGGTTAAAAACACAATTACGAAATACAGTATAAAAAGCGCAAACAGTAGCCTAGTAGTTCCAAATTTATAGGGTTCCAGCTGAAAAATCATTTTTATCAGTTTCCAGCTAGCCAGGAAACTAGCTAAGAAAAACTGGACTCCAGTTGGCATATTGAAAGAAAGAAAAAAGTTCAGAGGCCATTTTTTTAAAAAAAACCAAGGATCTTGCCACCACTTTCTTTAGGGTTTTGCTATTTTATTGTTTCACTCTGTACAGCACCATGTACATTGATGGTGCTATATAAATGATAATAATAATGATAATAATAATAATAATAATAATAATAATAATAATAATAATAATAAGGAATCACACCTTGCCATAAAGAGGTGTTCACCACTTCTCTTACCCACTCAGCCAGTCCCCTCCTTCCCCTGGCTGCTTTTATAAACCAGGAAGAGGAAGGGTCCAGCACACAAGTGATAAGCCTAGGGTGACCATATTTGGGAAACCAAAAAAGAGGACACCTAGTGTGTGTGTGGGGAAGCAGCTTTCTGAGTCCTGCAAAAAGTACATTATTCCCCCGCCACTTTAAAGAACCCGATTGGAGTGGAGGAGGGGAAAGGATTTCATTCTGCACCACCACCATCCACTCCAATTGGGGCCTTTTCTGTAATGTCCACGAATGACCCACTTTCCCCTTTAAGACCTCAATTGGAGCTCGGGGTGGGAGAATGATGTGCCCCAAGAAAGCATGTCATTCCCTCCTGCCATGCTAATGGCAGCCTTAAAGGGGAAGATGTGTCATTCCAGGACATTATTGAAAATTATAGAAAATCCCCCCTGACACCATGGAAAGAACAAAAACCAGGACAAATCCGGGGAAATCCTGACAGTTGGTCACCCTAGATAAGCCTCACTTCTCCAAGGATCTGGTCCATATCCTCAGGTTGTACAATTTGAAAAGTATCCTTTGTAGTTGGAAAAGCAAGATCCAAAGTTACACCCAAATCAACTAAGGCATCCAAGTCAGCATCAGGAGAAAACTGAACCTTTCATTGTGTCAGGCATATGCTACTTGCCATCAGCTCAACAGTGATAACTTTATCTATTATAGGATAGAAGGACTGTGGGCATAATTTGTCACAGGCATTCAATCCATGATAGCATTATTAATGCCAACTATATATAAAGAAAAAGGTTCTCTGTCATTTGCATTGTGTAGTATCCATGAAGTTGGATGGTGCGAGTTCTGTTGCAGCAGCACTCTCAATGGCTAGGCAAGCCTTGTATGTTTAAATGAAAAGACATGAATGTGGGGGAGGGTTTCTGGGAGCTCTGGACTATTGTTTTGTAGTTCCCTGTGGACATTTTGGAGGTTAAAACATTCCCAGAGCTGTGTCCCACTAGCCCACGGTACCACACACACCACCCAATTAAAGCTGCAGGAGCCCTGCCTAACATGACCAGATACAAAAAAGAGGAGGGCTCCTGCAGCTTTAACTGTTGTGATGAAGAGGGAATTTCACCAGGTGCTGCTGGTAAAGCTACAGGAGCCCTGTCCAACTTTTTATATGGTCACCCTATCTTGGGGGGCTACAATTATGAGAGTGCCTAAGGCATATAAAGGTATTAATTTCATCCTGGTTTTGAGTGTGTGTTTTGTACAGGTTTGCCTTATGCTCTTCATAATTGTAGCTCTTATTTCATAAAAGCAAGTAAAGTAAAATAAAGTAAGTCACTGCAGGTTGATGTTGGTAATTACATTTAAATATCTGGAATGAAAATTAGCTGAATTAAGGAAGAGTTTAAGAGGACACAAGCACAAATTTTAAGCAAGAAGCCACAGTTTACAATTAAGGTATTTAACTAGTTTTCTCCAGTAAGCCATCTGCCAAGTTACTAGATAGCCTACTTCACCCCAGCAGCTTTGGATTTTCATTTAGCTTTTAACAACATACATCTGACTTTTCTTTCTTTCAGTAGAAGAAAGAAGAAAAGTGCTCATCAAATCATTTTATTTTTTGCTCAGTTTCATGTTTCACATTTATATTCACGCTTCATTTAATATGAATAGACCTTTGCAAAGGGCTGGGATTCAAATCAATATCAAAACCACTACTTTTATTAATAAGTAAATAAGGCTTCTGAGTGGTTTCTCAAGATTTACCACTTCATTCTAATCCATGGTTAATTATAGGGATTGATTTCAATAAATAAAGTACTGAATTTGAATATTTGTCTCTTGATATTAATGGCCTCGATTCATTGCTGAATTAGAGGTTGTTTTTTTGGCAGAGTTAAGAAAAAATGTTTCAAGCTATTCAGTAGGTCTAAAACAAGCTGGAAAATTTCTCTCCATTTATAATGTAATACAAATTCATTTTTCATGTCTGGAAAAATGTAATTATATGGTTTTGTAATATAAAAGACATTACTGAATACACTTAACATACATTTTGCAAGTTCAACCTAATTAAAACATGTGTTAAGTAGTGAAATGGTGACATTACATAAATTAAATGTTCAAGAACAAGACAATTTTTATCTTCACTTATTTTATCAGTTTTGTTTGTAAACAGTCTCTACTCCGTCAGACACTCTTCAAATGTTTAGAATAAAATGTAATGTGCTCAAATTGATATGTTATGAAATAGATGTTTTACAATGCATTATCCCAGTACCACTGAGAAAGCAGCATGGAAATAAGTAATAATTGAAGCTTATTTGTTGTTGTGTCCAAATAATTGTCCACCTGGAGCGCAAGAGCAAGGCTATGGTCATTGGACCTGCCATGGCATAAAACTAGGCCCTGCCCCCCACCACATTGTGGGGAATGGCTGTTAAGGAAAGCCTACTGTATGTGTACGTAGGTTTGCCCCAAGGAATATAGGAGTGCCTAAATATGTGCAGCAGGTACCCCCTTATGAACATCCCCTCAATATGTGGATGGCAGTGATGGAGCCACTGTCTTTTCTCCATTCAATTACAATTAGGGATGGGAGAGTGATTAATTCATTTTGCATTTCAATGTGAACTTCACTTTGAACCACTATGTGAACTGAAACTATCTTTCAAAATTTACACTTTTAAGAATTTTGCAATAGAGTTCTCAATCAAAAATGCATACAAAATGAGTATATTAGAGGAAATAATGTACAAAATCCTTATATCAGTGAAATTACTTGCATAAAATGTCTATATTAAGCAAAATGCATAAAAATGTATGCAGTTAAGTGAAATATGCCCCAAATGCTTATGAATTTCCATGCAAAGATGTGTGTGGGTTTTTTTAAGTATCTCAAAGTTTGGGAAGAGTGAACTTAAGACTGGAGAAATTCCCAAAGTTTCAGATAAACATAATATCAGATTGGAAAAATGAAGACCTGAGAGAAACCTAAATCGATAGATCCATCCATACCTAATTATAGTTGAATGGAAGGAACACCTGAATGGGGTTAGAATCACCATGCAGATAAACATGGGTGAATGCACAGAAACTAAAAGTTTATGACCTTGATATTCACAGTAATCTTGCAGCTGCAGTTGGTTTGTATTTCTTCCTTCTGTATGATAATAAGAATCCAAAGGATCCAAAGGATCTGCAACATTTGCACACAATGCTTTAAAATGGTCACCATCTTAAAATTACTAAGGATAAATGTTGTATTTTTCCCACTTATTAGTTGAGACTACCTTGGGTCATAGAAAAAATGACAACTATGGCTGCTAAAGGCGTGGCTTGATAAATTTGGGAAGATTACCTAAATTACAGGACATTGCTATCTGTGAAGCCAATCTAAACAGGAAGATTTTTGTTGTTGTATTTCTTAAGTGATATTTCCATATGATACATAGTTTGATGCACATTGTTTGCTACAAATACTCTGCACTGTATACTGTTATTTATTAAATCTTCAGGCAAAGGATACCTTTCCATGATTGGATTAAAAAAGGGGGCATGGGGAAAGCCAATTTTTATCTTTTCCTAGAGGAAGGGAAGGATAAAAATTAATCAATTTTGATGCGTAACATGGCCTTTGCATTGTACATTTGGGCATACACTTCAAACTTAAAAATCTCAAGTCAAATACTTGTGTCTGAGTGGAATACAAAGGCAAGCAAATGATAGTACAGCCCACTTATATGTTGTGCAGATGGATCTATACATATTTACTTAGAAGTAAATTCTACTAAGTTCAATGGGACTTACTCCCAAATAAGTTTGTGCAGCACTGTAGTCTTAAAGGCTTTAACCCTTTTTTGTCCTTGCAATATATCACAACAAGGGCAGAAAACATACTGTTCTATATTTTATATTAGTGCTTATCCCCTTGCTTCCGCCTCAGCAAGAAAACCCATATTCAGTCTACAAAAAACAACAAAGGGGGAATAGTGGTCCTGCGAGGGCATGGAGGCAATTTTTCTGTGGTAGTACTATCTTTAAACGGTTCATGAATAAACTAGTGTGCTGCTCTTTTGAAATGTTCATTCAGTCTAAATAAGCTGGGACTTCAGGTACAGTTGGTGTAGTGTATTATTTATTATTATTATTTATCACATTTTTATACCACCCCATAGCCGAAACTCTCTGGGCGGTTTACAAAAGTTAAAAACAGTGAACATTTAAAAGTATACAAAATTTAAAACCATCAAAAGCATAAAAACAACAATATCCATTTAAAAACAACAGTTCTAGGGTCTGTTAAAAACAAACAACAACAGTTTAGTATCCTGCATTTTCTGAGACCATTATCTGATCTCTCACATTGGAATCAAATCATTTTAGTGCTACATTCCTGTTGTTTTTATCTTTTTGAAAATGTATTTGGACACGAAGGAGGAAATGTTACCTTATGAAATCAGGAAGTTTCATAAGTCTTAAAAATCCTGGCATAAGAGTATAGTTGTAAACTTCCAGAAGTACAAACTCCTTTTTAAGGAAAAGACAAAACAAAAAGAGAAGAAAAATTTATTGGGGACACCTCAATGGGCCGAATAGTAAATCCCAAAATCCAGAAATTCTATAGAAATAATCCAGAAGTCCTATAGAAAGGCCTATAGGAAGACCTGCCTTCCAGAGTTAGTAAACCTTTTTTAGGTTTGTCACTTAAAATGGTTTGGGTGCAAGAAACAGAACTGCTTTCCTCGTAGGACTCTAGCATGTGAATCACAATTCCCATTTGATTGTCTAATCTTTGTTAACTTTTTTAATTTTTGTATGAGTACTGGCAGTTTTCACTTTGTATTCAAATAAATGAAGTTTTGACAAAAATAATGCTTTAAAAGGCTTAAATAATAAAATGCAGCTACTAGGGAATAGGACTCATTGAATATAGTGTTTATATTTTAGTAAAAACACGTAAGATTGACTGCAAGACACCAAGGCAAAAATCCTGCACGCATACTGCTACTAAAATCCCACTGAAGACAACAGGACTCCCAGAGCCGAAGCTGATTGGCGTGATAACTTTCAACATGTGCACAGCACAGAAATGTCCACATGAGGTTGACAGTATGGTACAATTGTCCTAATTATTCTCTCAATAGCCAATGAACAAAATTGAAGGAGGGCTCTGCGAAATGTTGTAAGACAGAATATCAAGATTTGAACTACTTCTCTTATTTTAGTGATGCACTGTGTAATATAAGCCTGGCTGAATGCCCAGATATGGATAGACCAGAAGTCTAGTCACAGTAAATGCTAATTAAAAGTTCAAAATGCCAAGTAAAAACAATAACGGATTTATCTATTCTAGAGAGTAAAAGCAACACAAATAATTGATGTATCCTACAACTGTTACAGGATAAATTCAATTTTGCTCAGCAGCACAGATAGATAAAATCCTACCAGTTAAGTGCATCAATATAAAATAATCTGTTCTAGCTTTTGCCTTATAGAAGCAATTGTGGTTTAGATTTTAGTGCTGTCTGGTCTGGATGTTTGCTATTACTGCTGTTTTTATTGATTTTATTATTACATACTATGTCAGCTGACTTGGGAGGAGTTTTGCCCTTAAAGGTGTCCTAGAAATATTTTAAATAAATAAAATTTATAAATAAAATAACTGACAAAAATAATAAGCCTGTTCACATATAATGCTAAGCCACAGTGATTAGTTTGGGAAGCAAACCATGATGGTTTGGCATGTCATGTGCGCAGAGAAAACCCCGAAAATGATGGGTAATGAACTACCCTGGGCAGTGGGACGCTTACCATGTCATCTGTTGGGCTCCCCATGGTTAAAAATGGCAGTTCCATGAGAAAAAACAGAGCAACCACAATGACGGCTGCCTAAAGCAGCCACAACGTCTGCTGATGCTATAGCTGCTGTGGACTTTCTTAACGGTCAGGACTGCCATGCGCTGGCTACAGCATTCGGTGTGACCCGATTCCCACTGAGGTGACAACTGAAATACATGGCTACAGTGGTGGGAAGATGTCAGACTGAGGAGAGGTAAGAGAACCATGCAGGGCTGTGCAGTTCCACAGTCGAGTGACGGATGCACATATCTGGCTTTGTTAACTCTCCCCACTACATAGTTACCCTAACCACCCTATCTCCTTCCATGTGTGAATAAGGCCACTGAGTAGTAACAGGAATTTAACTGCAGTGAATCCATTTACTGCTACTAGTGATGATGGAGAATCTTGGTTTTTAAATGATACTAAACATTACAATAATACATGGAGTCATGGAGCAGTTAAGTGGCAGATCTCAAGCCCTACCAGTTCATGCTGGCCATAGTAGTGGTTTTTGCTAGGGTTTTCATCCCAGTGGCTCATTTTTTTAAAAAAATTAATCTTCCTAATGGAGGCAGTGGGGACGAATAAGCTATACCAGCACCAGGATGGTAGGGGAAATAGAGTGGCTTTAGATTCAGTGAATTTAAAACTGGCTCTACCCTTACCCTTGTCTCATTATGCCTTTAAAAGGATGATTGCTACCACTGGTGAGAATACTGCAAGTAGTAGCTTTCTGCTTATAGAACTTTCCACAGGTGCAACTGGGTTACTGGGGTGGAAGAAGCCACTTCCCCACCCCCATTGATGGAGTTCTATAGCAGCAACAGGGCATCTCCACCCATCCTAATCCCCCAACCCCATCCCCAGCTAGCAGATCTGAGGGTTACTAATATTCTTATGACCATTTTTTTAGTGGCTAATGTATCACATTTACCACAGCAATATAGAATCAGAAGAAATCAAGCAGGATTCAGTGAATCAACTCTTTGCCAAGTCTTCAAATATTCAATAACCAAATTCAGGAAAATGTATATAAATCCAGGGAATGCTACATGAGTGGTCTTGGACACTTAAAAGGTGGCAAGTTCAATTTTGTTCTTGTTTACAAGGCTATCATTTAATTAATCCTTTCTTTAACTGTCTTTAACTTTAACTATCTTTAACTTTAACATTTACTTCAACAAGGTTTACCCTAAAAATGTAATTAAACCTTATGGATTTTCATTTGCCCATTTTATTGGCATTAAACCTGAACTATTAAACCCAATTTTTTAAAAAAAGAGAGATTGAAAGATGTATCTATACAATCCAATTTTGCTAAATGTACCATACTTAAGAATGCTTCATAGAATTATATGTGCAAAATCTACATACTCAATCAGAAGAGTCCTAAAACTTCATCAGTTTCAGCAGATATTGATGGTTGTTCTGGAGAAAATATTAGGAAAATACGTTCTAGCTTAAGACATCATGGTCCAGTTCAGATGCAACAATTTCTGGCCTTAGCTAGATCTAAGGTTTATCCCGGGATCGTCCCAGGGTCGTCCCTGCCTGCTTCCGGGATCCCCTGTGTGTCATTTACATGAACAGGGACGACCCCGGGATGATCCCAGGATAAACCTTAGGTCTAACTAAGGCCTCAAATGGCTCAACAGATGCTGTCCCTGTAACAATACTGAGGTGGAAACTGTATCACACGTGTTACTGTTCTGTAGATCTTATCAAGGGGCTAGGAATGATCTTCTGAACCCCATTTTACAATCTTTTCCTGGTCACCCAACTGAATTCTTAATGTCCCTTTTACTTCAAAACTCAGACAAATCAATCACCGAGCAAGTGGCCAAGTTTTTGAACTTGGCCATTTCTATTAGATCTTCTATGATTACTTGTCTTTTTAATAGCTAACTGTATGCTCAGTCCTTCTGAATGTAATTTTTGTTGGAATGGTCTATTGACTGCAATAAACTGTTGTTGTGTTGTTGTTGCCCCAGCTAATTCATGTTCTTTTTGTTTATGTTTTGTTTTAGCTTTTGTTTATGTCAGTCTAACAGGATGAAAGTGTATACCTCTATCTCATTAAGATTAAAATTAAGAACAATGTCTTAGAGATGATGTGTCACTAGAGTATATTGGTAGCAATGATATTTCAAGAAGAAAAAGAACTAGTCCTATTCACGTTGAAATGAATATGGATGAAAGAAGTTAATTAAAAATCTGTTTTAGAAACCTTATACACCAAAGTTTTCAAAATATCACCCTGAGGTCATGCTTATTGAGAATTTTAGAAAGATTTATCGTTGTCAATCTCCTTATGTATATTATTTTTGTTTAGTCAAGAAAAATAGTATTTGTGAACCTTAAGTTGCTATTGGATATATTCAGCACCTCACCTGACTCTGGACATGTTCTAGCATCTATGGTAAAATTCTAAGATTAAGCCCAGTTCCTTAAATTACTTCTTGTTTGTTGCATTTGCTTTTCTTGCTACCACTCGCCTTGCTTTTACATCTAAATGAATAAAATAGTTGTTAAGGAATTTGTCTCTTGAGGTTTTTGTATAAATTTTCAATATGATACCTCTGTGTATTCTCCTATTAGATTAGGCACACTTCTCAATTTACTGTACAATTTAGGTTGCAATTCTATGTATGCTTAGAAAAAAAATGACTACAGCTCCCAGCATTCCCCAGCCAGCATGCTTAGGCAGAAAAATGTCCTAGAACTTCCAGGTGGCTGGTGAATACTGGCATTTGTATTACTATTTGTATTGTATTACTGGCATTTGTATTACTATTTGTATTGTATTACTGGCATTTGTATTACTATTATGGTTTAATTTGTTTTTAACTGTGTATATTTATTGTTTTATACTGTATGTTTTTATCTGTATGCCGCCCTGAGATCTTAGTGATATAGGGTGGGATATAAATATTTTAAATAAATAAATAAATAAATATTTTTTGTCTGAATGTGAATAGGACCTTAGTGTCCTTTTTTCATGGTATTATTTGTGTATTTTTATATTACACAAATTACAGAAATCATTAAGTCTGAGTGCCAACCATTAAGAAAAAACAGCACAAAAACATTCTGTCACTATGTAAATATGCAATAGTGGTGTCTATCACTCTATTACTGTCAACAACAACTGCTCTCAAGAGGATAAAGCCCAGTCCGGGATAAAAGCTACAGGTCTATTAAATTTGTCTTCAAACTCCTCAGAGATGGAATGCCAATTATACATAAAGTGCTATATTGTAGTCTTTTGGCAAAGACTGAATATATTTCTTTGTGGGGGGAAATACAACTAGTTGGCCTAACAAATTTAAATGAACTACACCTCAACAATGCAGGACAAAAATTATTCTCACAAAAAAGAAAAAAGAAAACTTTCTCCAATCAGCCCAATCAATACATTAATTTTAGTTGCAGCAGTAAAACTGGATCCAGCACATTGTAAGAAGGTTGAAGCCACTTTCAGTAGCATCAGATGGAATCCAAACTGTTCAATTTGCCCTTAGGAAATTATGTGCATAGCCAGTTGTTACATTGCAACAGGTATGGATCCTTAATAAATGCAACAGACCAATTTTACAAATCAAGAAGTAAAGCATATCCTGGTCTATACTATTTCTGGTTACAGGAAGACAGCTATAGATTTTGCTTACTTTCCCACATTTTTTTAAAATGCTGTGATATAAAAATTAGTTACCTGGGACAAAAATCAGCCTAGCCATTTATATGAGGCAGGCTTTCTCTCTCTCTCTCTCTCTCTCTCTCTCTCTCTCTCTCTCTCTCTCTCTCTCTCCATGTTGGGGTAATTCCAACATAAGCCTACCCCCACACCTGAAGTCCAAAGTGAGAGAATTCAGGAAAAAGCTTATTACTTGATTCCTTATTATAAACCATCTCTATGTCTTTGATACTAAAATACAATGTTGAATACACCAGGATATTTTGTATTCCATAGGGGGAAAATAGATTACAGTTCTTGTATTACATTTCCCATTTAAGTACAAAACTGTATAAACAAATTGATATATAACATACCATTAGACTGTCTAGTGATTTTGTTCCTAATATACTTGCTGGAAAGTTAGTATTCCCCTCAACCCATTCATCATTATATCTAGGAAAAAATCTATCACATGCAATACAAAAAAATCCAGTATACAGTTTTATTTTTTTTAAAGAGTGATTCTGTGTACTAGAAAATCACATGAGGATCAGTCCTAGCACAAGAGTGAAATAGAGATAAATGGTTTGTATCCAATCTTAGACCTACATAGAGTTGACATATTGAAATGAATGTTACTTAAGTTAGACTAATGTAGGATACAACCCAATGTTATTATTTTTAATTTACAGATAAGTATAATGGGAAGAACACAGCTTTAAAGCACTTTCTGAAATAATACAATTTCAAAATACAGTAATTTATGAGTAAGAGTTACAAGAAGAGTAGTTAACTTGACTGATTATGAAAATACACTAATTTAGCAAGCTTGAAGACAAACAATACAAAATAGCCATATCAACACCCAGTGTTTGTTACCACACCTAATTAGATTAAATCTGTTGTCTAATTTCTCCCTATGCTTATAATTTTAGCTGCTGAACATTCTTGTTAAAACTCCTGCTAGAGCAGATATATGAATGGTCAGCAAAGGGCACTGCCTATAGTAAGCTTCAGTCCCCAAAGCTTACCTCTCTATAGAATAGCACCATACACTTTATTTTATTTTGTTCCTGTTTTTATGACATGTAATAATACAATAATATAATAAAATATCATAATAAACCAATATAATAATATAATATTAATAAACAAACAAACATTTGTGTACACTGATGGTGCTATATAAATGGATAATAATAATAATAATAATAATAATAATAATAATAAAAATACTATGTATAATATGAAAGACACTTTATAACACTGACAAAACATGAGTACACATATTCTATTATGAAATGTTTATAATATAACTCTTTCAGCAAAATTTTCCAAGTCTTTAAAATGTTGACCATACTGTGAATTACCTTCCTCCTGGTGGAAGGGGTGGGTGGGATGGAGAGCCTTAAAGGACAGAGACCGACCTTCTGGAGATTTGTATAGAGGGAAAGGATCTCTCCTCTTTATGGACTTCTCCCAACATTTTGTTCTTGACTATTCTCTCACCTCTCCCAGGCTATCCATGCAGGTGTCACTTGGGTGTGGGGAGTTCCTTGCAGCATGCAGTTCAAGAGAGCCTGGCCTATGTATCCCTTCTCACCTTCTACTGTCTCTCCTCTGGCTCTGAGTGTCTTCCCTTTCTTCCCTCACTGGTTGTCATTTCCCCCCCCCATGTCTCTCTTTTTGCTGGCACAAGGAGCTTTTAAGCATTTCCCATGGCTATTTGGCAGCTTCTCCACAGGCAGCATCAGGCCCTTCAAGCCCAGCAAATGTTGGCTGGGTAGGTTGTAATCTAATGTTACAAAGTGCCCAAAGCACACTACTACAACACAATATATGTACAGGGATAGATAGTGATCTTTAACTTTATTTATTTACAAATATACCTGATGCATCACCTGCATGGGCATAGATGTCAACCTATTGCCTAACGAAACTGTGCATACAATTTACTTATGAGACAATCATCTTTTTACAATAAATACTTTCTGATACACAGTATACATATACCACAGTCACAGTTTTTAGATACAGTCAAGTCCTGGTAATGACATAAAAGTAGTACTGTTTCAACTATATTTATAATACAATATTGTGTTTATTATTTTCTTGATTCTTATCAGCGTTATGAATTTGACATGTCTCCGGTTTAATTATCCTGTTTACACAGTAGCTTTGACGGAAAAAATGCAACAAACGACGAGTCGGCTGAGCCCTGTTAATTATTGTGGGGTTGAAGCCTCCAAAATGAAAAACAGCCAGTATGTCTCAAGCTTGGAGAAACGTGAATGGAAGCTGAGAGTCTGGGTAGGTTGGCCTACAGAATATGGTACAGCTCCTGAAACATAATATGAAATCTGCCAGACTGCACCAAAGGCCCACATCACAGAATACATATCTCCCAATCTAGCCAAACATGTGGAAGGCAGTGTATACATACAGGTTCTCCATATCAATGCATGATTGGATTATGTAGTTAAGTGTAAACATAAGCAGCCCTCGTTTAGACTGGGACCGTAGCACTCCAGGAGCAGAGAAATTCAGCTTCCCTGCTCCTGTTTTCAGCTCAAATTTCCACCTGTCTTCAGGGGGTGAGGGTGGAATTTCAGGATGAAAATATGGGGAGGGCAAGCATAAATCCCCTCTCCTAGAGCATCATGGTCCTCATCAAAATCAGGATTATGTGAATTTACACTAAAGTAAATAATCTAATCATACATATGTGGTTGGACAATCATTTAGCTTGATCCACAGTATTCCTATCAACCACTTATAATATGCATTATATTTTATGCACAAATATGTATAAATCCAGCATATTGTTTGTTGAACGTTACACAACTCTTAAAAGTAATGCTATATATACTTTTGGTGCCATTATGGACAATGTGGTGCCATGCCACTGACACTGTGTCACTGAAACCATTGACAATGGATAGTTTTACATAGCAACTCCTATACTGTTGCTGAACCTCTGTTAGTTCTATTGTGCTGCCAGGGCAATAGGAACTAGTGGTCTCTGACACTAGAAATGAGCATAACCTATGCTGACCTGCCCAATTCAAGAAATGAGTGTTGCATTGATTTCCAGTGTTTCAGTAACTGCTAGTTCCCGTTGCACTAGCAATTCCTTCCGCTATCACGTGGACAGTGTAGGATACTGGCCATTATCTATAATGACCTTATTTATTTATTTATTTATTTATTTATTACATTTCTATACCTCCCAATAGCCAGAGCTCTCCGGGCAGTTCACAAAAATTAAAAACATTCAAAGTATAAAACAACAGTATAAAACCATAATATAAAATACAATATAAAAGCTCAACCAGTAAAAACAGCAGCAATGCAAAATTACAAATTTAAAAAACGAAGTTAAAAATTTTTTATAGACTGTTAAAATGTTGGGAGAATAAAAAGGTCTTCACCTGGCGGCTAAAAGCGTATAATGTAGGTGCCAAGCGAACCTCCTTAGGGAGCTCATTCCACAGCTGGGGTGCCACAGCAGAGAAGGCCCTCTTCCTGGTAGCCACCCGCCTCACTTCCTTTGGCAGGGACTCGTGGAGAAGGACCCCTGAGGATGACCTTAGGGTCCAGGCAGGTACATACGGGAGGAGGTGTTCCTTCAGATAGCCTGGCCCCAAGCCGTTTAGGACTTTAAATGTTAATACCAGCACTTTGAATTGGGCCCGGACCTGGACTGGCAGCCAATGAAGCTGGAAAAGGACTGGTGTGATGTGGTCTTGTTGGCCAGTCCCTGTTAGTAACCGTGCTGCCCTGTTTTGTACCAGTTGAAGTTTCCGGACCATTTTCAAAGGCAGCCCCACGTATAACGTATTGCAGTAATCCAAACGAGAGGTTATCAGAGCAAGGATAACTGTAGCTAGGCTATCTCTGTCCAGATAAGGGCGCAGTTGGTATATCAGCCTAAGCTGATAAAAGGTGCTCTTTGCCACTGAGTTCACCTGTGCCTCAAGTGATAGTTCTGGATCCAAGAGCACCCCCAAACTATGGACCCGAACCTTTAGGGAAAGTGCAACCCTGTCCAGGACAGGGCAAACATCACCTTTCTGGATAGATGAACCACCCGCTAACAGTACCTCTGTCTTGCCTGGATTGAGTCTCAGTTTATTAGCCCTCATCCAGTCCATTACCATGCCCAGGCACTGGTTCAGAACAGCCATTGCCTAACCTGGGTTTGATGAAAAGGAAAGGTAGAGCTGGGTATCATCTGCATATTGATGACTCCTCAGTCCACATCTCCGGATAACCTTCCCCAACGGCTTCATGTATATGTTAAACAGCATAGGGGATAAGATAGAGCCCTGTGGAACTCCATGGCTTAGGAGCCACGGCACAGAGCAATAATCCCCCAGCACCACCTTCTGGAATCAGCCATCCAAGTCCAAGCAATAATCCCCCAGCACCACCTTCTGGAATCAGCCATCCGAGTGGAACCACTGCAACGCAGTACCTCCAACTCCCAGCTCAGACAACCTATCCAGAAGGATACCATGGTCGATGTTATCGAAAGCCGCTGAGAGGTCCAGGAGAACCAACAGGGTCACACTCCCCCTGTCTCTCTCCCGATAGAGGTCATCCCACATGGCGACCAAGGTAGTTTCTGTTCCAAAACCATGCCTGAAACCCGATTGAATGGATCTAGATAATCCGTTTCATTCAAGAATGCCTGGAGTTGTCCTGCAACCACCCGCTCAAGCACCTTGCCCAGGAAGGGGATATTAGCCACCGGCCTGTAGTTGTTAACATTCTCTGGATCCAGATTAGGCTTCTTCAGGAGTGGTCTAATTACCGCCTCTTTTAAAGAGGACAGCACCACTCCCTCTCTCAAGGACGCATTTACAACCTCCTGGACCCAGCCGGCGATCCCCTAAATTTATTTATTTATTTATTTATTTATTTAGACTATTTATATACCACTCCCCATTGAAAAATTTCGGAGCAGTGTACAAGATAAAATGAAAATAAAAACAGAATAAAACAGTTAAAACAAAAATTTAAAAGAAGCAAAAACAGAGATTCAAGGCTGCATATTAAGGAAAGGCTTCTTGGAATAAAGATATTTTCAGGAGGTGCCAAAAGGAGTACAAGGTTGGAGACTGCCTGACCTCCAGAGGCAAGGAATTCCACGCTGAAGGCTCTTCCCCTGGTGGATTCCAATCGGAGGATGGATCTATGTGGAACCACCAGGAGCAGGCCCTTGGATGACCTCAGTGACCAGGCAGGTTGGTAAGGGAGAAGGCGCTCTCTCAGGTATCCTGGTCCCAAGTTGTTTAGGGCTTTGTAAACTAGGACAAGAACCTTAAACCTGGCTCAGTAGTGAATAGGCAGCCAGTGCAGTTCCCTCAGCAAAATATAGGCTAGCATTATCATCCGCACTTTGCAGTTGGGGTGGGTCAGTGGAAAAAGGGACTTGTCTAAGATCACATATTGATTTCATGATAGGCATGAGATTCTAACTGTGGGTTGTTGTTTTTAACCTGTAGCTCAACCTCAGCCATATTGCTATACCAGTTCTCTAGGGATACAATCGTGTGCATCCTTTCTTGGACCCAGGACCTATTTACATCAATGGGAGTTCTAGGTATACATAGTTAGGCTCATCCTATGTAGAAATATTCTCTTAAATTTGTGAACCGCCCAGAGAGCTTCGGCTATTGGGTGGTATAGAAATGCAATAAATAAATAAATAAATAAATAAATAAATAAATAGCTAGAGCAGTAAATGTCATAGAACATTAGGGTCACTAAAGAACTACACTTGTCCCCTAACATAAATGTTAGCCCACTTACCTAATTAAATCAACACTTACTTTCATCTTCAGTTTGCCTTAGTAGGGTATAACTTCCATTTATTGTAGATTCTAGTATAAATATTAATGTCATCATGAAGCAACTACCTTGCTTTATGTGTGGGAAACATACAAAAATAAAGATGAAAGAAACTGATTTATATACAAAACATCAAAGGCTGCTGCAAAATAAAACACTCTTTATTTAGTGTTTTATCTATTGAATTACTGAACATGTATTGGGGGGAAAATACCCAAAGATTGCAAAAGAGACACATGGACATCAATAAAACTGAAGGAAGTCCTGAAATACACCTTTGCAGTCATCCTATAAAAAGCCCAACAACACTCAGTTAAAGAGAAATCATCAACAAGCATCAAACTTGTCTTTGCACAGATAAGCAAATAATTAAACATAGAAAGCTATCTTAGACTTAATCTACCTATCTAAGTATTGCTTGAAGCTTTCCAGGGTTTTAGACAGGAGTCCTTCCCAGCCCTTTCTGGAGATGCTATGGATTAAACCTGAGATCTTCTCCATGCAAAGCATGTGCTCTACGATTGAACTACAGCTTTTTTGAACCACAGTGAACCATGATTTTCTTATGCTGTAATAAAAATAAACAATTGTATTTAAAAAAAAGTCATAACCTCTTGTAGTTAATATGCAGTGTTGACAAACAAGACGGGCCTAGAGACAAGAAGAAAGGAGACAGGAAAGTGAGGGCTAGAATATACAAGCTGTGGGCTAATGAGCACAGAGTTGCTAAGTTTTGTGTAACATTACCAGTGAAAGGGGTAGGTTAAGGAAAGCAGTATCAGCATTACATTAGTACATGGCTACCATATTTTTACATGATAGACAGATGGTAAACTGTGACTTCTTGCCACAAGATGCACTTCACCATTGTATCCTGGCAACTCCTGGGAGACAATAAATACTAACAAGTAAGGGTTGAAGGATAATTAAATTTCACAGTTTGAACTAGCTAGCCAAACAGTACTTTGGTTGCAGGCTTTAGTCCTATTTATAAGATGGCATAGTTGCCTCTAACACCCAGGAATCTGGGCCCTTACCAATTTCTACTTTCAACGTGAAATGCAGTATTTAAGCTCCCAATCTCAACTAAAAACCTCTCTACAGTTGCAAGCGCTTCATGCTGTTGGGTCAAAAAAGAATTCCTCAAGCTATTCCAGGTGATGCAGCTCCTTTATAAGCAGGTAGTATCTAAATATTAGTAATACAAACTTTATCTGCAGAAAGCCCATATGAAATGGCTGATATCCAACCAATAAAATGTTCCTATAACATATGTAGGAAAGTTGATATACAGCTACATAGATGAAAAGATTTCACAGATGGAGTAATGAGAGAATGATACCAACTACAGTGAGGAAAATTAATAATCAAACTAATTGCATTCTATATTCTTAATGTACAATAGAATTTAAAATGTTAGGTTAAGTGTATTAGGGCTTGGATCCTGGTATTTTTTCTCTTTTCTCTTCCAACAGGCCTATCCAGTGGAATTTTAGGATGCTTTTAGGATGCTTTTTAGGCTGTTTTAACAATGTATACTATGTTTTTAATCAGTATTTTATGTATTTTATACTTACTGCTGTTCCCCACCTTGATCAAAATGGAGAGGCGGGTAAGAAATAAAATTATTATTATTATTATTATTATTATTATTATTATTATTACTTTTTAAATAAATTTATTCCCTTAGTGAAAAAGATGCTTCTGCTTTGACTTAATTCCTATGATTTTCTACATTGTACAGCTTCTGAACTAATTCATATATTTTCAAAACTAAAACAGTTTTTAAATTTCCAGACTTCTCCCATTTTTGCACTTGTCCCATCAATGCAAAGAAAAGCATCAAATTAAAGTTAGGGTCGGAAAAGTGAGATCTGCAACTAAATATTGCAGTGTGGAGCACTTCTATTCCAGCCAAATAGCCATGCACTTTTCCAGGACAGACGATTTCTTTCTTCCTCCAGGTTTTCAATTCGTCTCACTCCACCACTAGTCAATCAATATTCCACTGAGCATGTTCAGTCATTATTCGGCAGTTTTAGCGGTTCTCTCTCCTCACTTAGGTTCCTCCCCCCCCCCCTTAATTTCTTTTCCATTTTTGCAAAACTGGATTTTGTTTTTTGTTTTCAAGACTGCTGATAACCCCCTCCTGGTGGCATTTTTCCTACTTAAGGACCCACAGTCCTGTCACTGTTAGGACACAGTATGAAGATCTGCTCTTAGCCCAATTTTTTCTCCCATTCCTCTCTTCTCTCTATTTCTCTTCACTTAGCATGCATTTTATGACCTCATAGGTGTAGGAAATCCTTTGTCCCTGCTTAAATATTTGTTTGTTCTGAAACCAAGAGACACTAATTCTCTTCAACCTTTTGGTAAGCCCAACAACAACAACAAAAACATTGTAGCTGTGATTGAAATGCCAGATAGGCACTACGTATTTCTGTACAGTGAACAGAAACTGCTATAAACTGCCATAGTAAACTGGTATGGACTGGCCACATGTTGTATCTGTGTAACATAGATTTAATATTTTGTTATGATTTCTACATACTGCCAGCAGCTTTATCACTGTCATGAAGTAAATATTTAAGAGGAGTTGCATAGAGAATGCCATCCCCTTAACTATGCCAGCAATCGAGATGCCCTCAACTTCTGTAAGATATAGATCTAGTTATCTTGGCATGGGCTCTTGAACTATCTACATAATTGATACCAGAATTTCTGCAACAAATCAACAGACGAACTCAACAGATTTAGCTAGTGATCTTTTGGGGATGAGTGAAATTGCAACTTGCATAACAAGCTACACCTGCTGAAATTCCCTTTTCTACACAACTACTAAAGTGAAGGAGCCCTGCCCTCTTTTGCATATGGCCATCCTATTTGATGAACAATGTCACAATATTGGTAAAATGCAAAACACAAATAGGAGTACCATTTTTCTTTTAAAACAGCTAGGTACCATTACCTGTTAAAGGTTCAATGGACACCTTTTGCTCTTTTAGACAGACTGTCCTAATCAATCAATTCTGTAAGCTATTTTCCCAAAATAATACAAACAAGAACCTGAGCAAAACTGTACCTTTACATTGGCTAGGTCTCTCCATTGGCAAATAGACTGGGCAGACATCAAGGTGTATCTCACCCTCTTTTTAAGATTCTTTATCAGTTAAGTCACTTCTAAAAGCCCAAATTACATGACAAGTTCTTGACTGTCTTTGATTTTCCAAGCAGAGTTATTCATACTCTGATCATAGAAAATTCTATGAATTAGAGAGCACAGTGATCATCCTTTCACACCAACAAAATGCCTGCTTCTAACCTTTGATAACATGTATACAGATTTGTAGTTAAAATTACTCTCAAGCATTGCAATGTATACAAAATGTTCATCCCAACAATTTCAAGTCATTATTCCACTTCCCTTCCATAGCAGAGAATAAATGAGTTTCCATAGCTCTCCAATTTCTCACTTAGAAAAGTAAATGACATAATGAACAAGCCTTTCCTGGAAAATAATATTAAATTAGCAGTCCCAAATATTGTATCAGACTTTTTCTTGGAAATTGGAAGTTTTTTTTAAAATACCTTCACAAATAAACCTTAAGGATACCATTAGGTTTCCTCCCCTGAGAAAATCTAAATGTGTTACATGGAGATTCAAGAACAGAATTAATGAGCACCGAACAACTCATGTTTTTAAATAAATAGAAGATACCACTTATCATCATTAGCTTTTAATCCATGGGAGTTCAACTTAATTAAAACTGATGAATCCCAGTTAAAAACTGAACCCTGGAAAGGTTACTGCTTTCTATTGTCATGGGGGGGAAATGAAGTTAACTTCAGATCCCATTGCACATCATCTTAGGAGTCCTTTAAAATCAAAAGGACTCCTAAGTTGATCATCAAAATGTAATTTGGCAGTATACAACGATTTTTTGTTTTGTTTTTACTCATGCTATGATCCGAAGCAACAATCAACTATTATAATAGGGATTCTTTTGAAGCTTTTATTCTAAGAAACTGTAGGCAGTGACTGTGTCATGGATAATTTAATGGAAGTTACAGGACAAGAGGAACACCATATTTGGAGTGTTATATGTGCAAAATCCTCTTACACAGGACAAGATAAACAACATGCATTTATTTTACTATTTATTTTATTACAAACACACACACACACACACACACACAAACACATACATATCACTTTCCAGTGGGCTTTCAAAGTGGTGAAAACATAAGGCATAATAATAAACACACAGTAAAATAATAATTGGTCAGCTATAATGACAATGGTTGGTTCATGCTTCAGTGAAAGCCTGCATGAAGAGGTGGATCTTGAGCAGATGTCTAAAGATCAAGACTGAAGATCCCTGCCTATGTCATTGGGGAGCACATTCCATTTATCCAGAACAATCAATGCATACAGAACCATCAGTGCTCATGGACACTTTATTGGTAACATAACCAAGATTCCTGCCTCAAGGAGCTTGCCACAACATTAAACATTTTTCAGAAATTAGAGTACTAGTATCACCTTGACAAATACCACATCACTTTGTTATTCAGTAACCTGTCTAGGTTTGGCAGCAAGTCATTTAAGTAATATTAGGATTGATTTCAATATTGATTAAAATTATGCAAATCTAGTAAAAGTAGAGCCCTGAACAAACAAGGACTGCTCCTAGACTGGGCTTTACAATTTTCCTCCTCTGATACTATATGCTTTGGAATCTCTTGTGGCTCTCCAATAGCACCTTGTTTCAGCAAGATGATTCTCAAGATATGGAAGATTGCAGGGGCTCTATTTCCTAACAGGGTGCATGGAAGACAGAATGAAGTGCTACTCTTTCATGCTCCTTTTAGTGCTATCTGCACCAATAGGATCAAAATGGAGTCATGTTTCACTCTCTTGTTAGGAGTAAGTTCATAAAGAGGGGGCTTTGGCAGGGAGGTAAAGAATAAAGCTGGCATGAGCATGAGAAGGGTTTGTGATCAAATAAATCTATCCTTTAAACCACCACCCAGTGTGGGAAAGCAAGATGATAAACTACTGGTCCTTAGCAGATTATTGTGCTACAGAATTTCCATATAAATAATCAAACAACTGCAAATTCCTTATTCCTGCTTTCCCTGACCCCAGTTGATATATTGAGCTCAATAGACCTTCATATATTACTAGTAGACTGTTGATTTTACAATCATAGTCTTTTAATTTGCTCTTTTAAATCTATATTTTAAATCTCTGCATTGATGCTCAGTTTAATTACTTTTATATTTTGGTTTTATATTGTGGTTTAGTTTTTATATTTAAGTTGTATTATATAGTTTTAATTTTTGTGAACTGCCCAGAGATCTTCAACTATTGGGTAGTATTGAAATGCAGTAAATAAATAAATAAATAAATTTATACTTTAAGGCATTTCTAAATATTGGTCTCATGCACATGCAAGTTTAATAGATTAGTTGACAAAGGTTTATTGACAGCCCAAGTAATAATAGGACTAAGCACCACTAACTAATTTATGTCAGGAATCTTTTAAAGTGCAGAATATGCAATTCCAGGTTTCTTCCAACCTCCTTTAACAGTAAGACAGCTCACTCAAGTTGGCATTTAACATCTTAAAAATGTGACACCTGCACTCAGATTATCATTCCTTTCCTGAAATGAAGGCATACAGCCCTCAGCTCCTCTCAAGTGAAGCAACAACTATGCTTTTCTCTATGCCAGATAATGGAATGATGTTTAAAAAAGACAGCTGAAACAGAACAATTGCTGCAAAATATTAATTCTTTATGCTTAACAGCAACAAAATGTACAGTATAGACAATTTCCTAGTTAGAAAAAAAGGCATGTTCAGAAATAAGGCTGAAGAACTCAGCTAAGATACAAAGATGAAAGAACAGCACCACCTAGTTCCCTATCTAAAAGTTTCCAAACATGTTACAGTGGCAAGCTTTTACTTCTGCAAATTAGTTTCAAGAGAATAGATGCTGCTTGTTATGCAGTGTCCAAATCATATACTGCAATACCCAGTAGTCAGTTTGACAAGTGAGCAGAGTATATATGCTTTCTTTAAAATAAATCCTCAGAACACCGTTATAATTAAAGTGGAGTGAAGTGAAACACAAATCTTATCCAGAAATTCAACTAATTGCATGCATTATGAGGGTGTACTGAATTTCCCTCTTTTCATAGGTTAGGCATTACTGAGGGGCAACACACCTCTGACTGCACCATGCTGGGATACATAATTAACAACATCTGTTTAAAGCTGCTCTATACAAAACTTTTCTATCATTGAAAAGACATGCTTTGGGAATACTAATAAATACAAAGAGAGCTTTATATGTATATAAAATTTCTCAGGAAGACATACAGAGATTAAATGTAGAATGCTTTCTCCACCATGCAGATGCTGGAGGGAGAAATGTAAAACAGCTCTTCTGAATCTCACCAATTCTTAAGGAACACAAAGTATATGCAAAAGAACATGTTTGTTCTACAGCCAGAGTATTCTGAATATTTTACAGCACATAAATAAGAAAAACAAATGGCATAATGAAAATGTACTGGATTAGATCCAGACTTGATAATCTTAGAATAGACCAGTTGAAGTCAATGGCATTAATTTAGTTAATTTAAGTCCCACTGATTTCAATAGGTCTAATCTAAGCTTTACTAAATCTGGATCCACCACATTCTTGGTTTCCTGCTACATAATAACTGCGATCTTAAACATTTAAATTATGAATAAAGTCAAAATATTCCTTCAGGATCGTGAACAAGTTAAAACCAAGACACTAGTCAGTATTTTCACAAAATTATTTCTGCACAATGTGTCTAACTCTTAAACAAGGTTTTCAAAATATTTTGCAACAGTGGTTCAAGATGCAAAAATAATTCTTATGTGTCAACACTTTTATGGTGAAGATGAAGGGAGTGGAAAATGCAGCTGGGAAACAAGAGTCAACATGTCTGTGGCAGAGGAGGGAAGAAAGAGAAGATGGTGCACCTCCCACAGTAATGCTGCCAACTCCAGCAACACCAATTACCATGGATTCCGATACATGGGGAAGTTTGTTTTATTCTAAACTAATTTTCCCCCTATAAGTTCACAAAGTTCAGATTTAGAAAGGAAATGCAAGTTGATGTTCCAAATTCTTAACACACAACAGCAATGGTTCACAAAGTTACACATGCTAATGTTACTAGCAGAGTATCTGCTAATTACATTCTAGCACCACAGTGTAAACCTACATGTCTGGTATAATAGCAAATATGTATTTTTAGCAGTATCCTGATGGCTTTTACAATATTCCCATATTGTTCATCACATGCTTCAGCTTATTTCAATAATACACATACATACAGGACAAAAGATTATTGCATCAATTTTGCACAATGTGCAAACAGTCATGATTTCTTTATTTATGCATTAATAAAAGTGTTCTATACTTTCCTTCAACATATTGTAGGTTTCTAGGGTTTAAAAAAATTAAAAGTAGCAAGAGGTGGAAATCCAATCATATAAAAACAATGAAACACAAATCAAAGTGTTAAATATCAGAATAGTAATAATAAAATAAGTCTCTTCTGGTGAGCTTCACAAATCCTTTGCCTTCAGGAGGCCCTTGCAAACACTGAGCTCTGTGCTCCAATTCTTCTCAATTCCTTTCCCATCATCAGCCAGTGCTGATCACATTATCCTCCCCCTCCTCCCTGCCCAGGACTTATCAGCACTATATACTGCTCAGAATGTGAGCCGTCACTGCCTTTCCAACTTGGGCCAATTGGTGCAAGAGGCAACTGTCATACTGTATCAGATACTGAGAAAGAGAGAAAAGGATATAGTGGAAATTTGTTTTCTCAGTACCACTGGTGCTTGGATTGCAAGAGGTGTAGCGAAGAAAACAAAAACTATCATTAGTATTAGAATTTTATTACAAACCAAAATACAGGTACAAATATTCCATTGTACAAGTCTTCAGCTTGTATAGCTTTTGCAGTTTGATCCTGCACCACCTTATACCCAATGAAATGAGTATGTGTCTTTATATGTGTGAGAGAACTGTAATAAAGACAACTCCCATTGAGTCTTGAGTTCTGAGGCCATTCAGAGCAAACAGTAGCAGCAGCAAAAACAACAACAACAACGAAATCATTGATACTTTTTCCTACCCAAGCACTGAAAGCTTTTTAAAAACAAGATTTTAAACTAACTTTTTAAAGACCAGAAAGAATTAAGTTGGTTGAGCTTCCCTAGAATTATGCAGTGATTTTAATATGAAAGTGGTTAAGTATGCAAAGTTCAACAGAATTACTGTGTAGTGCAACATATATGTTTTTTAAAAAAACTTTAAATAGAACAATACACATATCTACACAGTAATTTTATTTAGCCTCTACGGGGCATACACTCTCCTTTTGCAAGTTCAGGCCAGTCTCATTCTATTATTATGATCCCCACATGATGTGTTAGGCTGAATGCACGAGGATCATCCACCACTTGCCAGCTGAAGTGTGGTGTCACCAAAGGAGCACAACTTTTAATAATGCTTGGACCACAGTAGTGTGAGAAAAATAGGACTGGGTTAACATTAAAGGGTAAGACCTCTGATGCTGCAATGTCAGAAAAGCAACTGCCCCTTATTTATTTATTTATTTATTTATTTTAAAAAAGGCCTACTGGACTAAGGGAAAAGACACTGGCTACGATTCCTTGAAATTTGCAGGGATTAAGGCCGTGCAGACCTGCTTTAATCTTCTTCTCTTCTCTGTTGCTCCTATGTACATGTAGGATTCCCAGCTTCAAAAAATAGAATAGATATATGTGTATACTTTCAATCCTTTTATTTAGTACAAGTAGGACCTGCAACAAAATATTTTAGTGCATCCTACTTACTCATAAGAGGAGTGCTCCAATGCTGGGTTCCAGCTAGCCATCTCCTCTGTGCAGGGCTCTCCTCTATACACATACACATACACACACACACACACACACACACACACACACACCCCTGCAGTTTTCTATTTATCCCCATACGACACTCAATATTCCATGCCTACTGAACATGCACACTTCTTTTTGAACTCCAAGAAGGTTTTTTTCTAATTGTTGCCACTTTAGGTATTTTTAATACTTCCCCACCCCCTTGCAAACCTGAGATTCCCCAGAGTATAGCAGTATCTTCATCTTGGTTCTCAGTGTCCTCTTTGGCTGCATAGGAATCATCATTCACCACTTATTTGTTAATATTCTTTTCAGTTGTTTTTCAGCCTGTAAAAATCAATTTCAATGGCTAGGACAGAACAATATTTAGTCCTAGTTGCCATAATATTTGTTGTGTAACATGAGAAGAATCTTTAAATAAAATTACATCTAATTCAGGCACTGATTTCATATACTCCCAACTAATTAGTTGGATTTTTTTTTCTAGTTAGGGAATAGTGAGTGCAGTCTCTTTCCACGTTGCATCGCAGAAATAGAAACAAGTCCACTAACACACTGATAATCCAGCAGATGTAGGTCAGTTTGGTATTTTCCATTTGTTCAGATATTTATCCCTAAGCATCTACTGCAACTGACACTGTGAAGTAATTTGTCCTTAAAATTTCTCAGAGCTGTCAGACATTTTTAAGCTACTGGGACAGAGAGCTTTACTAAATAGAAGTAGACTTAAGACTCACAAATATTGTTGGATAAAACAGGGCAATTCATTGCAGACACAGAGAAGTATATGAAATTGGGAGGAAGGGAATAAGAAAAATTACTAAAATCGCTGATGGGAGAACACATTAGATATACCACACAGTACATTCATGTTTAATTAGAAGTTACAGAAACGGTTCCATCATAAAGTATGTAAAGGCTATACTTCCTTATTCAGATTTCTGCATTATTATTAGTATTAGTATTTATATATCGCCCCATAGCCAAAGCTCTCTGGGCGGTTTACAAAAGTTAAAACAGTAAACATTAAAACAAATATACAAAGTTTAAAAACATTAAAAGCATATAAACACAGTATGCTTATAAAAACAGCTATTCTGGGGTCCGTTAAAAACAAACTCAGCATATGTTGTTAAATGCTGTTAAATGCCTTGGAGAAGAGAAAGAGAAACCTGTTCTTGATAATATTGTCTAGGCTATTAAGCCCTGCAAGCATCCATACTTCTTTATTAGATTTATATCTATAACAATAAATAATATATCATTGACAATAATATTGTAACTCATGTTTATCTCTGTAATCGGTGTTTGAAACAAACATATCTTCAGATACTGAACTTTCACTTTGAGCTTTGTGGACTTCAAAAAGCAGGTTTGCATGAATTCAAAAAAGCTTCTCAACTCTATCCACTTGTTTGATTAATTGAAAGAGAAGATGGAAGGAAACTGAAGCAAATGAGAAGCAAGAGGCCTTATAGGTTATGTTTTACAAAGGCCTTTCCATCATGTTACAGGAATAATACATTGGGCAGGCACCCAATTTGAACAAAATATCTGAAGACATTCTATTGTATGCATCTTTTGAAAATGCTTATTCCAGTATTAAGTTCTAGAAATACTGCTGAATTACTAATCCAAGCAAATACAGTAACAATACTGTTAAAGGTAATATTGATACCTTTGAATCAAAGCTATTTGCAGAAGTATATTGGCTATGGATAGTATCCAACTGTATCCATACAGTAGTGAAATCAACACAGCTAAAAACAGTTTCTGTTCTGGAGGGTGACATTCTGGATTTGGAAGACACAGAAGAGTGCAAAGGAAGGGTGAAAGGACAATCCTGTTATGTGGATTATTATGAAGTCCATTCATGTGAGGTTGGATGTGACTTATCATCTTTAAGAGTGAGTCCAAACAGTTCCCCCTCCCCCAATTCTTGAAAAGAACCTTTGGTTTTGTGTGTCCTTTCAACTACCCACAAAAAAGTATATTATCCATCTATATCCTAAATAATAGAACTGAGCTGAAGGCAAACTCCCTTGGTTCATTGAATGACTGGGCCACTTTTCTGCCCAAATGGACTTACAACCAGATGGTTATGGACTCAGATGGCTTCCTGATGTCTCTTGGGGATTTTCCACTTCATGTGGACAGTGGTTTCACTGTCAGCAGGTTCTCATTTCTGGAAGCGGTCTGTAAAGCTAAGGAGTCACATAGTTCCCTTGCCACCAATACTTAGAGGTGCCCATGAACTCTTGTCTTGGGGGTTAACTTAGGAACTGCACCATTTCTTGCAGCCTTAAACAAAATAAATTGCAGGATGGTTTTTGAATGGTTTTGCCTAAAATGGCATTTGTATATATGACTTGGATAAAAAGAAGAGAATATTGCTTCTGATTTTGGTGAGATTTGTTCAGATATTCAATAAAAGGTTCTTAGCTATGGGGAGGGGTCATAGTACAATAGTGGTGCACATGCTTTGCAGGCAGAAAGTCCCATGATCTAGCATCTATACTTAAAAGTAGCAGGTAGCAGGTGATGAGAAAAAATTCAGCCTGCCAATCAGTGCCAACAGTGCTGCAGATATCACACACTTCAAGTTTACTAATGTGCAGATCTAAGTACAGAATACTTCCATTACATGTTAACTTATAATTACCCAACCTTTCTCTGCCATGTGAAGAGGATCCTCAGCCAGGCAAGTATGTGAACCAGCCACAAGGTGTACACATTTATGAGACGCATTCATGATACTTAATGGCCCACATACCTTCCACATTACAATTTACTCATGTTTTCCATTCAGATCTATGTGTAGAAAGAAACCTATCTGCCTCCCTACTGTTGATTCACAGCTCCTCTTAATTTAGGCCAGGCTTGCTTTTGTGGTGGCCACAGAAGCTGTGTAAAGCAGTTCAGCTCAACAATACTTTTCAGGGGAGGTGAATGCACAGGGCACAACAGTATCTTCCTTTGATCCCACTGCTGTGTTCTGTGTCCAGTAAAAGTGATATTGATAGAGAAAGGATGTCAAAGAGAGAGATAATACCTAGAATGTGAAAGAAAATGTAGACTACCATAGCCCTCCCCAGTCATTACAAAATTCTGCAGATGGGAATGTGTGCTTTTGACTCCACAGTGATGGGGAAGGTCTGAAGCAGAAATGTAACCATGTTCAATTGGATGTGGTTAAAGACTTCCATGGCATTGCATTATCAGGGTTCCTTATTGCACAGAGCTCTCTGATCCTGTTCATCTGAACACAGTCATTTTTCCATTTCGGACCTTCCCATCAACTCATAGACTTTTGTAGATCCTGAAGAGTACTCATGTGTGCCATCCACAAGCAAGAGGAAGATCAACACTATGCATGCACAATGGGCATGTTTTGGTACAATGTACATGAGTTTAACCTGCCAATATGGCTACCCAGACATATCGGCAGTTAATATAATAAGGTCATGGTCACCTATGAGTGCCAACCAGAAATTAAGTAATTGACAACTTAGCCCCAGTAAAAGGACAAAATGGACCTCAGCTCTTGTCATAAAGCATTATTAAAAACAGCATTTGCAAGTCCTGAAAGGAATGCAACATGACAAGACCTTTTAGCCAATCCCTGTCTTTGCCTGTTACAAGCTCTTTTTCTCAAAGGGTCTATGGATATGTTTAGAACCACTTTCCCTAACCTGGTGCCTTCCACTGTTTTGAACATCAACTCCCATGTTCCTTTACTATTGGCCATATTAGCTGGAGCTGATGGGAGTTGTAGTCCAAAACATGTGAAGAGTACCATGTTGGGAAAGGCTAGTTTAGAGGGATGAGGGATTATTTATTTATTTATTTATTGCATTTATATACTGCCCCATATCCTAAGCTCTCTGGGCAGTTTACAAAGTTTTTCCATCATGCTTTCTTTCCATCAGGGATATCAGAAATAGATGACCTAGATCATGGGGTTAGGCAAGATTCTCAAATTGCTCATTAGGAAAGGTCATAGGTGATGTTACAGATTAGGTCATAGCCTATACAAGTCAACAAAGTGAACTAGTGTCGCAGTGGCAATACCAAAAGTCTTTGGTGGGTACATTTGAGAAGCCATGGACTATATGTTCCTTAAAGAGCCCCTATCAGCCAGAAGCAACCCTTGCAAATGGGAAGTACTGTAATGATCTTATCTTAATACATTCCTTTTTCCATAAATGCCCATTGTTCCACTAACAGGACATAAAAATGAGATGGGACACACACACACACACACACACACACAGAGAGAGAGAGAGAGAGAGAGAGAGAAGGTGCAATACAACTGACTTGAGCCATACATGTTTTGGCTAATAAAAATTTCATGTGGCCTCATTAAAGGCCAGGGCTGGAAAAATATTAAAGTTAAGCAGACATTCAAAAATACTAACTGCAAACACCAAAAAAGGTAACCATATAAACAACAACAGGAAGAGAACCACGCAGAAGAAAGAGATGTTACTTAATGACAAGTAATTAACAATCTTCAATTATTACGTATATGCATCCCCAAAGACATGAAAATGGATACAACCCACATCCTATAATGATTGAACCTATGGATTTGCTTCAGTTGTACATTTACAACAATGGTAGTACTATACATTTTGCACTATGTACATATGATTTATTCTAATTAACATTTTTCAAGATAAATAACTTTATATTGCATGTAATTGCAGCAAGGCAATCTTATCCACATTTACTTGGAAATTAGTAGGACTTCCTTCCAAGTAAATATGCAAAGATTTGGTTGCAGTGTGTGTGTGTGTGTGTGTGTGTGTGTGTGTGTGTGTACATTTAGTGCCACACTGTAAAAGAATTTTCAATTTTCAAAAAATAATCTTGACATTTATGGAGAAGGTACCTTAAGTTTGCAAATACTTTTTAAAAAATTCTTGATTTTAAATGGTCAGAGCAGTTACCAGGAAGGACAGAAGTACTAGAAACAGATGAAAATTTTCCTGGAAAAGTTAAATATTGCCTAGGTCAGATCACGATGACCACAATAATGTGGTTTAACGGCACAACATTATTTGTAGAGTGCCTTCAAGCCAACTCATTGTCTCTACTTAATTTTAAGGAGGGGGGACCATGTTTCTGATTCATACACTTATCAGTAAGATGTTTTGAAAGGACATATCACAATCAAACTCAAACCCAGTATTAGCTATTCATCTACTGACAATCATTCACTAAAATGTTCACTTCAATCACACTTTTTCTCAAAAAGCTATAGGAATTGCTCTATGAAATATTTACTCAGACCTTGTGAAGTGCTGAGTAACAGTTTCTGCATCTAATACAGTACTACACAGTATTTTTCACAAAAGCACAGCACATTAAAGCATTAGATGCCATTTGCATTATCACACAGCAGGGGGCTACAGCAGCTACAATTCTGGGACAATTCTAACACCTCTATACTCATGAAGTACAGTAAAATATATTTACTGCTGTAATTTCATTACTACTTATTATGCAATACACTACTTTTGAAAGTACATTACTCATTTAATGACTGGCTTTAGGTTGTTCAAGTAAGCTTATCATTCATTTTGTAGAAATGTTAAAATATCTAGTAATTCCAAAAATTTTAGCTTTGCAAATGTGTCTAGTAAAATAATATAATTAAGCATAATTGTAAATAAATGTAACAAAATCCGGGGTTGGGATGTGTGGTTTGGGCTACACACATAATCAGTCCTACTTTTACGGAAGCCCATAATAGCTGCAACTAAGCATCGTATTCATATTCAATCCTATGAAACAAAGTTTATTTCAGGCCTTGCTAAGCACAATCTTCCAGTTTGTTAGTGTGTTTGTTTTAGTCCTCAACACCAATTTCATTAACTTATGTGGAAGGCCTTTAAGTAGATACTTTTCTACTTTGTACAAAGGCTCAGTCTTTACAGAAGCAGAAGATCCATTATCTCCTCTTACTGTTAACTGGTTGTTTTTTGGTTGGTTGGTTGGTTTCACAGCTGGTCTCATGGTTAGCAGAAGTCATTCCAATAAAACTAGATTCCCATATAGGCCTCCCTGATTATACAAGGCTAAATAAAAATCTGGATTTCACCTGGCCACCACATATTTCCTTTAAAAAAAAAATAATCTAACTGTAGAAGCTCACTGAAATTAATAAAACTACCTCCACTTAAGTTATTTGAAAGCCAGATGGCCAAACATTTCAAAGATTTAGATTTCCTTCAAGAAAAAAGGTGAATAAATTTAGCAGACATCTACTGCAAAACATGGTTTGGGGTGGATTTAAGTGGTGTATTTTTTATTTTTTATTTTGTCTGGAGGATAGATCCTGCAGAATAAACTCTGGGGTTGGGATGCATGAAGGACAGGCAAAAGGAACTTTGAACTGATCAGTTGAAAAGTTTGGAATGAAAATTAAGCTGGCAGAACAAACTATATTTTCTAGACAAGGGTAATGGTGCCCAATAGTCACCAAATATACCAAGCCTACTATTAATGCCAAACTAGTGACAAAATAAAGAGAACATAAGGAGTTAATGAGAAGTTAAGAAGTATCTAAACAATATGCATCTACTAGGTATACTATACTTTTCTTATCAATATGCATGTACTTCCTTTGCCATCATTGTTTTACTCTCATAAAACAAAGAAAGGCTAAAAATAGGGCACACTACTCAGTTTTCTATATATCCAGAGGTATTCACTCACTTAATTTTTAATTATAAGGGGGAGATCATGCACACTGTTTTCTAAAGCAGCCTTCTCAGCCAGAAGGATGAATTCTTAGATGGAATGCTTGAGGTGTTATTGCTGTTGAAAACAGAATTGGTAGGTTTGCCACCCCATCCCTTAAAATACTACACATTTTTAAATGTAAGTGAAGTATCAGGTAGATGATATAATAATGAATGGGTTGTTCTTTATCCCATTTGGAAAGGCCCATCTTGATTACCTCCATGCAGGCAATACCAAAAAGCAACCTCTTGCATGCATTTTTCTTTTACCTGATGCTGCCTGCAGTGGTGCAATTTTTTCCTGGCAAAATCACTGAACTGCTGTGTTTAAAAATACACATATCTAGACAGACAGGCAGATACAATTTTAAATTACCAGTTTAGTGTTAAATACAATACGCATTGAATGCAGCCGACACCATCCTAAAAAATATGAGGTTTTCCTTCACCAGAAGCAACCACAATTATAATGATGAGAAAAATCAATAAAGAGAGCTTCCCCCTCCTTTTGCAGCAAAGGCAATTGACAGTTCACATATAAATGTAACGAGAAGAAAGGCAACCCCATACATGTGCCACCTGCCAGAGTCCCCAATAAATAATCCCATATAGCAGCAGCATAGCAGCTCCTTGTGCTATGACATCCCAGCAGCTCACACAGATCAGTAAGGAAAGCAAATAGCCATATAAAATCATTGCAGTTACCAAACACAATCATTCCACCTCCTTTAAGCACTGCTTTTTAAAAAGCCCAGTTCCTCAGAAGATGAAGCAGTGGCGACATGTAGGTTTCCAAATACAGCCAAGTCACAGGCTCACTTAAAAGGTTACTTCTATTTTGGCGGATGGGGGGTGAGGGAGGAAAAGCTTCCACTGCCTTCCCTGGAGACCTCATTGCATGATACTGCAAGTGCATGTAAGCATGAAATACAATAAACTTTATAATGCTGCTGCTGAGGAGTGGGGGTGGGGTGGGAAGAAATACCACAAGGTCACTTAGCTCTTTATGAATCCCCTAAACAGAGAAAGACTGAGACAATTCAATGCCCTCAATGATCCTGGTAGGGGAAAACACCAACCATCCATAGGAAAACATGGAGAAGTTGCTGGTGCTTGCTGACCTCATTTAAAACCTCCAAAAGCTATCCAGATGATTGTTAATACTCAAGAGTCCTTCCTACTGACACATCTGGGTATCTAGCCACCTCATTCTCCCCTAGCCTGTGGGGAAAGGAAGGAGAAAGAGGCAGCGAAAGCATCTCCCAACCACATACTCAAACACTGCAGCCATAAAGACGCACACTCTCACACATCCATTACCCTCATTGCACATTCCAGCACCACAGCCACATTCTCTCAGGAATGACAGAGTCTCTCTGTTGGCTCCTTAATACACATCACCGTTTAATTCAATTTTCAAGGGGTGAAGGAGATAGTGTTAGGAGCTGGAATTTTGCTGCCTTGATTTCCGCTCCTTACTTCCATCCACATATTTTCACAACCATACATTTGTATAAGGGCAGCAGTTTCTACATTTTTCTCCACTACAATTGTTACATTTCATTTGAGAGGTCAGTACTAGTGCCATTGGTGCATAAATAAGGAAGGGAAACAAGGGGACAAATAATATATGGTAAAGAATTGAGTCTGGGAAGGGGCTGTGATAATGCTTTCCATATTGTACGCTATGTGTGTGTGGCGGGGGGGGGGGGGGAGGTTTCCAAAACCTAGCTTTGTTCATCTTTAAATCTCTCTTCCCAATATGCCACACATGGATACTCTCTCTCTTCCTCTTCACCAATGCTCAGTGTTAGAGTGTTTTACCCCCCTGGGATGGGGTTGCAGTGCACATGTTGTTCTTCTGGCTGCATTCCTCTTTTCACTTTTATGGACATATTCGATGGGGTGAAAGAGGGTGAAAGAGTGGCTGAAGGGGAAGGTTACAAGGAGTTGAATGGCGGGGGGGGGGGACTGCAACTCACGGGGGAGGGAAGGCACGAGGGAAGGACTATTAAGGGCGGGCAGGGAAGGATTAATGTTTGTGCAGCACTTTGAGGATGGAAAGCGCTGTACAAGTGCCGCTGGAGGAGGAGAGAGGGCGCCGAAGGGTGATGGATAGAACGAATTAGGAAAGAGGGAACGGGGAGCCAGGAGGAGGCGAAGGAAAGAGATAAAGAAAGAAGGAAGCCTCGGATTAGAGAAGCCAGACACGAGGCAGGCGGGCGGGGGGGGGGGAGCACGGGGGGTGGGGGAGAGAAGAGAGATTCAAGATGCGAAGACAAATGAGGGGCAGGTTGGGGGCAAGTCTCTAGGGAGGGAGGAGACGACAGGAGTGGGAATAAGGTCAACGGAGGAGTCTTTCCAAGGCAGTGGCGATGGGAAGGAGGAGACGGGTGCCTATTCGGCCCTACAACTACCCCACCTCAGCCTTCGCACGCACGCACGCACGCACATCACAGCCCGAAGTTGGGAGCGAGTGGGGGGCAAGGAGGGGGAAGGGCCCCCGGCAGGGGTGCTACCTTGTATGAGGATCCCGCAGAGGCTGTATAAGCGCAAGACGACGCTCGGTTTCAGCCGCATCCTGGGGGTTTCCCTCGGGCTGGCGAGGCGCGAGGTAGAGAATCCTGCAGCCGCTGCTGCTACCCCTGCTTCCTCCTCCTCCTCTTTTTCCTCGTCCTCCTCCTCCTCCTCTTCTTCTTCTTCTTCTTCCTCTTCTCGCCGGGCTCGTCCTCCCCCCAGCAAGAGCCGCCTCCGCCGCCTCCGCCGCCGCCGCCGCAGTGTCTCCCTCAGCCTATCCAGCGGGGTGAAGAGGAGCACCAGGGTCGCGCGGGGATGCAATGGGGGCGAGCGGCTGCCGGCTCCCCCTCCCCTTCCCAAACACTTCGCCCCCCAACCCCGTCTTTCTCCGGGCAGGCACGGTGGGACCCCTGCTTCCCTCCTTCCGAGGAGTCGGCTGCCCCTTTCTTGAAACGCGAGAGAGCTCTTCTCCCCGCAGCCCCCCTTCTCCGGTCGGTCTGGGTACGGAGGAGACGGTCGGGCAGCTGCAGCCCTCGCCTTCCTGCTGCTTCGCACGCGCTCTCTCTCACCTCAGCTCGCAGGGAGACTGCTCCGCTATACGAGCCGCTTTTCCAGCTCTAGACACAAGGGCAATCTCAGCGCGCGCACCTCCTCCTTCTCGCTTCCCCTCCCCCTCGTTCCCCCCCTTTCTCCTACGAGGCTCCGCCCCCTTCCAAGCCACGCTTTCCTCTTTCTCAATAGCCACGCCTACGACTTAACAGACCACGCCCCTCTTTGGGATTTAGCCGTCCTCCCTCTCCTTTGCACAGCCACGCTTTCTTTAGCGTCCTCCCCCTTTCATGGCTAGAGCATGACAGACAGCTGCAACTTTCCAATGGAAGAGACCGTATCCTGGACTTTCATCCTGTCAACGGGCAGCATCGATGCAAGAGGAAAGATGTTGAGCGAGTTATGGGCGGGACTCTGTGTTTGAAGGAGACTTATTGCTTACAGTTCCCGCCCTCTCTGCCTCAACTTTGGACTGGCACTTCCTCGAGCCTATGAGAAATACAACCAGGCGTTTCTTACCGGCCAATGGAAGATCTGGAAAAAGAATAAAAGGTATGGAAGGGCGGAAGAAGCGAAGTCGCTGTCCAAAGGTGGTTCTGAAAGTGGCTGGGGTGGGGGGGATTCTTTCACTTGACGCTCGAGAGCGGGGCGAACACCCAGCGGCCTGAAACTGCGCCCACTTGGAAGCTGCAGAGAAGCCGAGAGAGCGAGCGAGCGAGCGAGCGAGCGCGCGTTTGAGGAAAATGGGTCACAGCACAGCCAACAGCCAACAGCAGCGATAGATTCTTAAAAGGATCATTTGCTTTGCACGTTGCCTAAGAGAAGAGTCGGAAAGACTACAGAGCACGGTTGATGAGAAGACGCGCCAGGGGATACTCAGGGAGAGGAAGCGGATGACGGATGGCCAAACTCTAATGACAAGTAATAGGCACTTGCGGAATAACCGTGGAAAGCAGGGATGCAAATAAGTGCCAACGCGTGTGAATCGTCATTAACAAGAGCCAGAAACCAATTGGGAACGGTTAGATCTGGACTAAGGGGACCTCCCCAGCTCTGCTCGCACCAAGATAGTTATGATGAAAGTGTGGTCCTGCTTCCAGTTTAAGATTACAATATTGTAGCATTATTACTGCTGTGTTGTAACTTCATTCTGCTGGCTTCTTTTGTTTTTGGTAGATGCCTTCTCTTTCCATCCATCCTATTTTCTTGTTTTATCTTTTTTCACCTATCGCCCAAAATTACACTGCTAAAATGATGAAATCATGGGGTAACCAAAAATATTTTTGTGGGTGGAAGGACTGTGAGCTCCATTCAGTTCAGAATAAATTCCTGGGCTCAGAACCAGGTTGTGGTTGATAGATTTCAGGAATTCTAATAAAAGACAAAATAGATACAGGAAGATTGGAGTGCACCCATCCCTGGGCAGTAATATTTGCATAGGGCTGGCATCTTAGGCATAGATGAGAATTTTGTTAAATTTTAATAAGAATTTACTCAAATTTGCAAAGTTCTCTATATCTTGGACAAAAAGAATTTAAGATTTAAAAATAGGTCATAGAAAACAAAACTGACAGATTAACAGAGTCACCCATCCTCACTAGTATCTCAGATAGAATGATTGCAGCTTGGAATGGCTGACTATAAGGGGTCCCTTGTCAGGGAAAGTGGGATATAAATTGAAATAATAAAAAATGGTGTAATGGCACTAGGGATGTCCAGCTTTTGTGACATCCATCCCGTGTGTGTTTCATACATTGTGCAGTATTGCTTGTTCTGGTTTCCATTCACAGATGGATTTGATTTTTTTTCATTATGAGGAAAAATTGGCAAATAATTCTGTAACAATGTTTTCAACAATTTATATAATTTATGTTAGTCTGTAACATTTAGCATATTGTTACAGACATTCCATTCCATTTGACTTTTCCATGTGTATGTTTTCCAGCATGGCATATGTCTGAGCAGAAACCTGCGTATTTTCCTGTGAATGAATTTGTGTAAATTTCAGAAGAGTAAAAAAACAGAATCTGGAGGTCCACAGACTCTGTGCAGCCTGAGAAGTCTGCACATTAGATTCTTAGACATGTGAACTCATTTTAATCCATCTTGAATTTCTCCACCATCTCTAAATGACACATCAAATTAACACAGGGCATGAGAAGTCAATACTGAACAGATTGATAGTAGAAATACAGTGAATATGTTCCCCACAAGAGATCTACACTTACAAGCAGCTTTCTCTATGCATTGCCAGTGTGGATACATATCAGGGTGTATATCCTATTTGCATTGTGATGCTTATCTCACAATTGAACTAGCTGGCTGTATCTTTCAATGCAAATAAGTATCTCCATGCAGTGCCACCATTTCTCACATGTGTGCCTATGACATCAACTGGAGATAGCAAGGAAATTCTGAAAATGCCTTAAATTTACTGCTCACCATGACTCCATTGAAGAAGTCTCTAGACTCAGCCTCTTAGTAGGGCCTTATATTATTTCCACAGACCTTTTCTGAACAACACAAAACTATTAAAACAATAGTTCATAAATACCTTAAACAGAGGTCCATTAAAAATGTGTGAATAGCCACGTGGGAGTGGCCATTTGTAATAGTGGGAGGGCAACTCAGTGGTAGAACACATGCTTTATGTGCAGAAGGTCCCAAATTCAATCCCCAGTTTCTCCAGGTAGGGCTAAGAAAGAATTCTGCCCCAAAACTTGGAGAACCACTACCAATAAGTGTTGACAAGACTGGGCTAGATGGACCAATGCCAGATCATTATACAGACTCAGCATAAGACCTAGACTTCTAATACAGCCATAAAGCTACACTTATGGTTGTTGAGCAAGGCATGTTTCAGTGTTCAGGAAGCCAGAGGTTGCATTGGGAATCACTGGTAGAGTAACTGCATAGAACACTTTCCAAAATAGATGGGGGAAGAAACAGAATTCCTTTCCCCTCTATCTTCTTCTATTCACCATCTTCATTGTGAACATGCAGTGTCCATTCTGAAGTTGTGTTTTAATTTAAATCATATTTTCTCAGGAGCTAAAGAGTTTTGGATTAACAGAAGCTGATGTAGGTGTCACATTTTGCACTTGAACTTGTTCTGGAAGTGTAGGAGCCATTTCTCATAGCTTGCTGTGCCAAGCCAGAGTCTGTGATGCCAGATGCTCTTATTACTTGCCAAGGCTTCCCACTCCTTGACAACAAAGTCTCTTAAGTCACATGTCCTTACATTGGGACTTTGAGTGACCTCTGGATTTTTTTTAACATTCAGGGTTTTTTCTATAAAGCATTTTTTCTATGACTATATCTTGCATCCTATGCTCCTGCTCAAACCAAAACAGTAGCTCCTATTTGGCAATAATTAAGAAATGCTTGATAGGTTGACCTGGATTAGAACATATGTATTAGTGATCTTTACCTGCCATATAATGTCAAGAATTTGCTGCACACAGTATACCTGGAAACTAATCTGTTTTTCCCCTTGACAAAAGAAGTGATCCAGTAAGATTCTGAGAACACAGGCTTGACCGACTAGCAATTTTGTCTTTATGTTTTGCGTGGCATTATTCCAACCACACTAACAAAGGATGAAGCTCTTCTCTTGAAGACACAAGTCAAGTGTTGATTTCTTCAGTTGATAAACTGTCAATCACAATGGATTGGGCTCTTACTTTTTGCATATTTAAGGAGGGAGACAATGAAAACTACACATCCTTTACATTTTATTTGTACTCAATTGTGCATAAAAAGTAACATAAGAATCAACCAAAACTGCACTGTGTCTCACAATAGAAAACACATGGCAGCATTCAGGGTTTTAATTTTACCACAAATACATTTCCCCTATAAAAATACATATTGTATCCAATGCACATGCTCCAACAAAAATAGTACTGCCTAATACAACAGCTGGTTCCCCTCCTTTCCCCCTTCTTTTTCTTGTAATAGTGGATTTTCTGCATTGGCAGAGGGCTGGACTAGATAGTCTTTGATGTCCCTGCCAACACATATGATTCTATGATCCTTTTCATCTAGTACCTCCTGTGATGACTTAAAGGCAATGATATCAGGGTCTATTTTAATGCTATCCTAAGTAAAATGCAATTTCACTTACTCAGTGTCTAGCTGTATTCTGAATGGTGTGCTTTGCAGATTTAAGTTCCACCACCATTTATGGAACTGGATTAATCTTGCATTTTAAATATATGGCATTCTTTGTTTCAATATATAACATAATTCAATTTTAGTAGGCCTCAGGCCAATAATCCTTGGAAGCCATCTTTTTGCTAAAGGTAGCTATGGATCCTTATAGATGAATCATTTGAAAATGCTCACACATCATCTTACAGACTTACTTTGGATATTCTGTGCTCAGTAGTCTCTGAGTATTTCACTTTGGTTTTTCATGTTCATGGCAGACCATCAGTTTAGGTAATTATATCTTCTAAAGGTTGTCTTTTGACCTTATTGAAGGTAAGGAAATGGGGAATTTGGTGCAGCAATCATCACTTGGTAGGAATAGGTGTGAAACAAATTATTCACTATTATTTATTAGTGTAATTTATTACCCAGTTTTCATTATAAAATAATCCCAAAGCAGGGTACAAAACTAGTAAAACAAAGTAAAGTCATAGAAGCATCAGCCAATAAAACAGTAAAACATGGGACAACTGTAGCACAAATAACAGTTTGCAAGACACAGCCACACAAATTCAATCAAAAGCCTAGGTGAGCAAATAGGTCTTAAGTCGGTGCTGATTCAGCACCAACCATATATGAGGGTAAGAGAGTTCCACAATTGATACTTGTAATCAGGATGCTTTCTTTTGGGTTACTGAATATTGAACCCCAGGCAAATGTGTCTCCAGCAAGAGGGCATCCCCACTAGATATTAATATCTCTACATGTTGCATAAGGGGAAAGGCACTCCATCAGGGACCCAGGTCTTAATACATGTAGAGCTTTATATGAAAGCACAAAAACCTTGAACTTGGTGTTGTAGCTTATTGGCAGCTAGTGCAACTCCATCAGATCTATAGAATCATAGAATAGTAGAGTTGGAAGGGGCCTATAAGGCTATTGAGTCCAAACCCCTGCTCAATGCAGGAATCCACCTTAAAGCATCCCTGGCAGATGGTTGTCCTGCTGCCTCTTGAATGTCTCTAGTCTGGGAGAGCCCACGACCTCCCAAGGTAATTGGTTCCATTGTTGTACTGCTCTAACAGTCAAGAAGTTTTTCCTGATGTCCAGCCGGAATCTAGTGTAATATGTTCCCAGTAGGCTGTGCCACACAACAGCCTAGCCACTGCATTTTGCACTAGTTGCAGCTTCTTCATTCATCTTCTGCTAAATAATGATGTCAGTGTTCCTGTCTTCAACATTGCCATACATGCCTGTGGTAGTGTTTGCCTTAAAAATAAATCCTTTGATTATACCAGACTGTTTCTGTATGTACAAGTCAAGTAGCTACTTTTGGGGGGCTTTGGTCCTGCCTATAGCATGATTATTCTTTATTGGCCATAGGTTCTCATCTATTTTAACTCATGCATTAAAGGTGTCAACAACTTTTGATTTGATGGTACTCAATTGTGACTATCTGGGCATCCTAAAACTGTTCTTTTGCCTACAGTTTTGCTTAAAAGTGCTTAATCAATAGACTGTGAAACTGCCATGCAGACATATTGTAAAATCTATGCAATACATATAGGTTTTGCACTACAACAAAGTAACATAAAAATCAACCAAAGTCTGCCCATGCCACTAATTCCCATAAGCAATATTTAAGAAGTTGGCTTATATTTTAATTATGCAGCTTCACATCTCTAGGTCAGCTAAGGAAAGGCAGGGCCAATAATCTCTCAAGAACATTTTCTGATTTTTAGAAATGGTGAGCCAAAGATGTACAGCTATACCATTTCCTCAAGTTCTTTAGCATGATGTTGGTCTTCTTCCCACCAGTCTTTTCCCTTCAATTTTCCCTTGTATAATAAGTTGGAGTATGGTGTATTTTTCTCCTTGACTAATATGACCAAGATATTGTAATTTTCTTCTTTTGGTGATATTTATGAATTCCTTTGGTTTGTTTACCCTACGTAGGACATCCTCATTTGTTAGTCAGTCAGTCCATGGTATCTTCATCATTCATTAGTATACCCACATTTTGAAAGATTCAATTTCCCTGAAAATTGTTCTTCTTAAGTGTCCAAGCCCCCACTCCATGAAATAAGACTGGAAACATGTAACATCTTACCTTCCAAAACCTTAGTGTAAGATTAAGGTCCTGATTACATAGCAATTGTTTCATTATGACAAACACTGTTCTTGCCATCTTAATTCTCCTCCCCTCAAATATCCCTTACGTAGTGCAAAGTGGACATCCAGGAATGTGCATGTTGTAGATGGACAAAGGAATGACAGAGATTCAAGCACTTCTGAAGTTCTGGTGGAAATGGCATTTAGCTGCACTATATGAGATGTCAGATCCCTCAAATTAATGGAATGCCGATGTTCTGTATATCAGCAACAACACATTCCAAGTCTCAGTTGAAAGGAGATTGGTTTAGAGATGGAGTCTTTGCACAATAGGCTCCAAATCAATCTCATCAATTCTATCCTGTTACCCAAGCACTTGTATCAAAGGAGAATGCTCCTCCCACTTTCCCAAAGAAACTGTTTAACACTGCTCCCTATGGTTTCTAGAAAGCTTTGCCCAATCCTCTTGGCCTCCTCATCTCTCTCACCTCCATCCTCATCTGCATGTGCATTCTTCCTATGAAGTAATGGAAGTTCTGCATTTACAGCCATGTTAGCTGATCACCATCATCCCTCTCTGCACAGACCTCAGCCCCCTGCTTCCCATCACATATTGGTAGGTTTAAATTGACAAAAAAATTGGAAGATGAGATGTGTTCTCTTTATAGCCATATCTTACTAGAACAATGAAGCCATCCAATTCTGAATGGAGAAGACACAAAGCCCATGAATCTGGAATTTAATTCTTGAAGGTAAGTGGAGGCAGTGATGTAGGAAATGAGCTTCCCAAATGCAAGCCTGCTTATGTACATACTGTACATACCTAGCCAGTTACATCTAAGCATGTAAGTGTGCTAAACCTAAAGAAAAGGAGCCCTGAGGAGCAAAGAACAATCACTGGGAGAAACTATTGAGTGGAATAGTAGTTCAAACCATCATCAAAAGCTCAACATCAAAAGTTGGGAAAAGACACAATTCATTATACAGAAGTAGATACGCTTCTCTTCCTTTCCCCCTTCTATTTCTAGAAGTGTGTGTAAATCATTTGTAATACTGTAGACAGGGGGTAAAACAGTCAACTTTCCTCTCAGCACTCACCAAGTAGATAAAAGCCTGTATACTCGGAACTCCCTTCCATTTTACCCTTCTCTCTTTTTCCAGGACAGCGTAAGTTTCAGGAACATTTGCAGTTTCAACAGACAGCTACCTTGAATAATAGTAGTCAGCTTTCCTTGAAAGCTTCATCTCCTGTTGTATTTTCTCTTGACATCACTGCTAATTTTTATTCACTGACAAAGAATAAATTATATATCTGAAAATCCTACCTGAGTAAATAACTTCCATTTTCCCTACTGTTGATCTTTTGGCATCAGAGAGGTTCAAAGGATATGTCAACAAGTTCATACAATGTCAACTATTAACAAATGTGGAATTTCACCTTTCTTTCTTGCAAGTTTCCCAGAAACAATTGATTCAGCACCAGCAGTGATTTCTAGAAATTCTATCCCTGCTAACGTGCAGTGCAAGCCTATACATGTTTGCTCAGGAGTAAGGCCACTGTCTTCAGTGCAGTGAAAGCAAGCATGCATAGGATTTCAGCCTTAGTTAAATGTAGCCATTTGTCATATATTGATCCACATGTTGGAAAGATAAAATCTATGCCATCCAGTTTGGGCTCACTTAGTGGCAAAAAATAGATATAGCCTAAGCAAGAAGAAATTTGGATTTTAAAATATATGTTACATATAATCCCAAGGCAATACCATTATTATAAAAGTATCACATTTTAGTTATTTTTTCAAGAACTAAAGATAACAATATTTGTTATCCCTGCCGCTCCTGCCTAGCAGGGCTCTGAAGACATGTGTCATTAGTTCCAGGGAGCACATGGGGAGCCACTGATTGTGCTGTCCCTTGGTAGGGTGCCACGAACTGTAGCTCCCCATGGGCTTCTCAGGATGTGCATGTCCCGTCCCTGGGTGGGACACAGCGTCGTGCTTCCCAGGACATGCACAAATGGAGATCGGGGCGCAGGGGTATAAGGATCTCTCCTATGGCTGCAACATCAAACTGTGGGAGAAATTCCCCCCTCTATTCCTATATCTATTTGGATGGATTTCTCCCATGGTTTAACATTACGGCCACAGGAGAGATCCATATACCCCTCCATCCCAATATCCAATGAGAGATCCATACGTCCCTCCACACCGTCCCGATATCTACAAATGGAGAGTGTGCCATGATGGAGGAAGACTCTCATCTGATGCTGTCCTTGACCATACCATGCTCTCCATTTCTATGCCATGCCCATGCTGTCATTTTCTGGATATCAGGATGGCACAGAGAACAGTGGCAGGCAAGTGTCTTCCTCCGCACCATCCTGATATCCACAAATGGAGAGTTTGGCATGGTGGAGGAAGATGCTCAACTGCCACTGTCAGAAGGAGGAGAGATGCTTCTGCTGCCCAGACCTGTTATCCATTTTATATGGGATTGGCAGGAAGCATCCCCTCAACTCCATATCCAAATGGGTAGCAGGTGGTGGTGGATGGATCTCTCCTGCATCTCTCTCTTGCACTGTCAGGAGCAGGGATGGGATGTGCATGTGCCAACACACCCAGGGAAGGGAAACACAGGTCCCGGGGAACATCAGGGTGCCACAATAGTCCCATGTGCCACTAGTTCCCATGAGAATCCCCCCTTGGGCAAGATCTCCCCACTGTCAGTACCCAGCATGAAGGGGATTCTCATGGGAACCAGAGTTGCTCTTCAGTGGAGGGCAGAGAGGTGGTTGGGAGTTTTTTTATTTTGTTTTGTTTTTTAAGACATGGTTGACAGAATGAAGTTTAATAGGGATAAATGCCAAGTTCTACACCTAGGAAAAAGGAACCAAAATGCACAGTTACAAGATGGGGGATACTTGGCTCAGCAATACTACAAGTGAGAAGGATCTTGGAATTGTTGTAGATCACAAGCTGAATATGAGCCAACAGTGTGATGTGGCTGCAAGAAAGGCAAATGCTATTATGGGCTGCATTAATAGAAGTATAGCTTCCAAATCGTGCAAGGTACTGGTTTCCCTCTATTCGGCCCTGGTTAGGCCTCATCTTTAGTATTGCATCAAATTCTGCGCACCACACTTCAAGAAGGATGCAGGCGAGCTGGAGGGGGTTCAGAGGAGGGCAATGAGGATGAACAGAGGTCTGGAAACAAAGCCCTTTGAGGAGAGACTGAAAGGTATGGGCATGTTTAGCCTGGAGAAGAGAAGATTGAGGTGAGACATGATAGCACTCTACAAATACTTAAAAGGTTGTCACACAGAGGAGGGCCAGGATCTCTTCTCGATCATCTCAGAGTGTAGGAAACAGAATAATAGGCTCAAGATACAAGAAGCCAGATTATAGCTGAAACTTCCTGACTGTTAGATTCCGTGACAATGGAATCAATATCCAAGGGAAGTAGTGGGCTTTCCCACACTAGAGGCATTCAAGATGCAGCTGGACAGCCATCTTTCAGGTATGCTTTTAGGTGGACTCCTGCATTGAGCAGGGGGTTGGACTCAATGGCCTTATAGGCCTCTTCCAACTCTATTATTCTATGTGTGCTTAGCCTATTACAGCCCCATACACCTTTTCTTACAAGTAATTTCAGCTGACTTTTATAGACTTGATGCCAGATAAATGTACATACAATTGTGGCCTTCCAGTTTTTATATATCTGTGAGCCAAGAATACAATCAAGGTATCTTCTCTCCATCTCTTCCTATGGTAAATTCTTGCTTCTCAGGTGAGTGACATCCATATCTTTCCCCTTTGACTTTTCTTTTCCTGCTTCGTATAAAGATGCACTCATCCCAGTGATCCGTTAAAAATGCACTTTAACTTGCCTTTGGGAGGAAAAATGTCATTGTTTATACCTTCCCCAGTGACCAGGGCAATCGTCTGCCACAGGTCCTGAATGTAAATAAATAGGGGAATATAACAAGAATCAAGAACTGTGGCTTCATATGCAAAGGTTAGCACAGTGACTGAGAAGGGGTAAAGTGCACTTCCACAACTTTAACGTTAATGAATAGTAATGACTCAAACATATCCTGAAGGTGATTAGACTGAGTTACTAAGGCAGCATTCCTAAGCATACCTACTTTGGAGTGAGACTCAAATAAATTTGATGGGACTTACTTCTGAGCAAATGTGCATAGGATTTGGGGGTGCAGTCCTACTCATATTGGACTGCACCCCCCCCCCAAACTGACCCTTGTACTAGTGCAATTTGGCAATTGCAAAATTTGAGTATTAATACTAAAAGCCTTAAAATAACTTGACTACTACATGAATGCAGGCCCATATCCAGACAGACAAAGCCACTGCAACATGCTAACTAGCACTAAGATGACAGCTAGCCAGCATCAACCCCCCTGAACAGACACATAGGACTGGTTGCCTACCTGACTGAACGTAATTTCTGTGCTTTGCTGTTTGATACGTAAAGATTAAGCATATCACCATTTCAGTTCTTTTTCTGCTTTGTATAGCATTCAAAGAGCATACAAATAGGATGATGAAAAAATCTCTACCATGTCTGTAGTAAAGAAGGCTATTCGTGATGAGCAGTAGCAGCATTACACAACAACAGCGGTGTTGTTAATCACCAGACCACAGGGTGCAAGTCTGGGAAACCACAGGTCAGGGAAAGCCCAGAGGGGCCCCCAACAACACTAGAGAGGTAGTCACACTCCAATGGCAGCAGAAAGCCACAGCATGCAAGGAAGGGCGGTGATGTGCCAGCAGCCTATGCTGCAGCCATGCATCATTTAAATTTAAACCACTTCCCCCAAAGTGAGTATGGCAGTGAGCTTGCCGCTCTAGTGCCCTCATTGGTCCTCGCATACCCCCAAAGTTTGCATCTGATCGGTTGAGCTCACTGCCACTCTCACTACAGGAGGGTGTTGGTGGGGGAGGTCAGATTTAAATTAAAATGGCACATGGCTGCAACATTTATTTATTTATTTACAATATTTATATACTGCTTCCCATTCAAAATTTTGGAGCAGTGTACAAGATAAAATACAATAAAAACAGAATAAAACACCTTGAAATAGGTTTTTAAAAGAAGCAAAATGAAAGGTGAACCATGAACTGTGGCAGGCACTGGGCTTCCTATTGATTCAGCCAGGGAAGAAAAGAAGGAACCAGAAAACCACCACATCTGATGCCGAAAGGGAGGAAGAAATAAAAAGTAGGGCATCAGCAACAAGCGTGCAGGGAGCAGGAAGAGTGGTTTTGCACACCAGTGGTGTGGTGGAGCCAAGGCTTGGAGGAATGCCATTCCAGCATTTTCTTATTAGCAGGGATTATTATTTATTTATTTATTTATTTATTTATTTATTTATTTATATAGCACCAACGATGTACTTGGTGCTGTACAAAATATACAAATAAAACAGCGAAACATATGAAGGGGGGAAAGGGGATCACAAAGCAGAAATAAGAGAAAAATCATAGTAATAAGAACAGTAAATCTTAATTGATGATGATGATGATGATGCCATCTGCCACCCCTTTCAGAATTCCCTGTTCCCTCTGAGCTTACCTGCAGTCCTCACAGTAGCTGGAGGGAGAGGGATGAATTTTCTCAGGAACAATATATAGTTGTGTGATCTATCCCTGTTGTAATGCAAAGTAGTTTAAGGAGACTTGGCCTTGAATGGTCAGTGAGACTCATTAGCTTCAGGAAAGACCTGCTTTTCATGGAAATCTGCTAGAATGGTTTGTTGATATGGATCACACAGCTGCCTGCATTTGGGGCCTCTCCTTGCGGTGTGTGGTTATGGGGACTATCATGATAAGCACCTGCATTTCAAAATGTATCAGTATGCCACTGCCAACCACCCAACAAAAACAAAAATCTCTACCACACGTATAGTAGGTAGTGCCACACCTTACTTGGGTGACCCTCAGATGTGGCAACAACCAGTATGAAATGTGCAAGCATTAGTTGAGTCCTATGCCTTGCAGGCTTATGTTTTTGCCAAGGACATTTGATGCTGGGATATGCTAAATTCTGATAAGATTCCACTTTCCCAATGAATATTACTGTTTAGGGAGCCCAGTAAACCTTTGGAAAGCATAAATCTGCCTAGATAGTGCCCCCCTAAACTTATTCAACTTTCCAATGATTACTTTCAGTACTGAAGTTTACCAAACAGGGTTGGTATCAAGAGTAGACATGGTTGGGCCCCTAAATCACCCTTCCCTGAGATTTTCCAGATGTAACATTAGATAATCTCACAGGATTGGGATTGACAGGTGAGGAGAGATCTGTGAGGCCTATGTAAGGACTCAGTCCACATGGCTAGGATGACCATATGAAAAGGAGGACAGGGCTCCTCTATCTTTAACCATTGCACAGAAAAGGAAATTTCAGCAGGTGTCATTTGTATATATGGACAACCTGTTGAAATTCCCTCTTCATCACAACAGTTAAAGCTGCAGGAGCTATGCTAGAGTGACCAGATTTAAAAGAGGGCTTATGATGAAGAGGAAATTTCCCCAGAATCCCCATATATACAAATGACTCCTGATGAAATTTCCTTTTCAATACAACTGTTAAAGATACTCCTTTTCATATGGTCACCCTACACATGGCCAACCTCATTTCAGCCACACAGGCAATAGAAACCACCCACTCACCTTCAGGTTTTCAGGGTTACTATAGGCAATCCTCTGGTCAACCTAATGAGGACTAGGAAACTTTTTCATGCCTACCAGATTGGCGTAGGATGGGTATGGTTTGTGCCTTCCCTGGGATAGCATCATATGTACATATGGAGCATAATAATCATAACTTGGGTGGGAGGGTAGAAAGTAAAGAAGGGGGATTAAAGTCCATAGAAAATGAAGATAGCTATGACTGTAAGGCCCAGGAGATATGTGGGGAAGACCCAGGAGATTTGGGGCAACTGCTGGAAATGGCAACTATGCTGAGGAGGACAGCTAGGACAGCTCTTTGGGCAAGATAATCGCCATGGGTCCATTCTTTTCTTTTTTGGGATCATTAAACTTGCCTATACATGTAAATAAAGTTGTGGCCAAGTGACAGTTCAGTGACTGGTGCTGGTTTCTGTATTTGCAATTACAAATACCAGTTGTCATGCACAATCCTAGTATATATTTAATTGCAATGAAATAATAATAAGAAAGAATGCATTGGATCTTAATCTAAAATAATTGGGAGAAGGGCAGTGGCTGAGTGGCAGAGCCCCTGCTTTGCATGTAGAAGCTCCAAAGTTCGATCCCTGGCATCTCCAGATAAGAATCCTGCCTGAGACCCTGGAGATCCGCTGCCAGTCAATGTCGGCAGTACTGGGCTAGATGGACCCATGATCTCACCCCAGCATAAGGCAGCATTCCATGTTCCAATTTTGTTTTGAGCTTGCTGGGTGTAATATCTAACCTCCAATCTTGAATGATGGTAAAGAAAGATTTTCTGGGTAGCGCTTACACTAGACCATAGCTTAATGCAGAAGGCATTCAGCCAGCCATGAGCAAGCAGATCAATAGTTGACATCCGACACTTTCTTTTGCCTATTAGCCAGCTTTTCTTCCTGAATTCTCTTATTTACGGCACAATTCAGATTCAATAAGACTGGTTCCCCCACCCCTCCATTGTGACAAGTAGCAGAAAACAAATATAGCATGGCTACAAATACCCCTTCTTTCTTTCTTTCTTTCTTTCTTTCTTTCTTTCTTTCTTTCTTTCTTTCTTTCTTTCTACAATTATATGTGAGAAACACAGAAGCCACTGTATTGTGCCTGAACGTTCATCTCCAGAAGTGTGCTTCCTTGATCTTGCTTCCTGCGCTGGCCAGGTCTGATCTGCCTCTTGCATTTATAGTTATCACATTTCAAAGAGAGTGAAGGAGGTTAATTAAATAATTATAAATCTTTACAATAGCCGTTTATTATGAGCGAGGTAATATGAGCAGAACAAAGGCATTAGAATCTCTTCTTTTGCTCAGTCTCACACAAAGTTCAGCTGATACCCGGCATAGATGACTTGTCAATAATACATGCTTTGCAATGGAATTCTGAGCTCTGTATTTCTATGCATCTTCAATGGCATTGAGATACATAAAATGGTGCCCATTACTACTGTGATGTTCAAAAATGTATCCTTCAAGATGTCTACATTATAAACAACTATGTTACATCAGCACCAGCTGCCTTTTTTATTTATTAAAATATTTTGTATCCTTCCTTTTGAAGTAGAAAGGGTTTCTTCCAGATCTAAAATCCAAGCACATAGTAAAACAATGAAGAAAATAGAACTGGTTTTCCAGTTCGTTTGTTAGAAAGAAAAGAATACAAGCAGAGCATTACCTCAAGCTCAGCAAGTCCCAAAGAATCTCTGGAAAAGCACAACTTTTGTACACCATTCAAATGTTCCTGAGCCCAGATCTTTAGGGATTTAATGCTCCACCACTTTGAATTGGGCCCAGAAACTCACTGTGTGCCAATTAAGTTATTTCAAAATTGTAGCAATATTTTATCTGTAAAATAATAATTAGATAGCTTGCCCACATGGCATCAGAGATGAGGTTAGCCTCACTTCCTTAGGGAGGAAATTTCAAGATCAAGGTGCTGCCACAGGAAAGGCCCTGTCTGGCATTCCCACCAACTGAAGCTCTTTTGATTGTGAGACATATAACAAAGCCTCCGAAGATGATCTCAGTGTACAGGCAGGTTCATATGGGAGGAGCCAGTGCTTCAGATATCCTGGCTCAAAGCAAATTAAAGCTTCTTAGCAGTGTGGGACAGTACTCAGCCTGTGGCTGCCTGAGGCCTGCTTGGCCCTTTTGAGAGGCCCCCAGTGCTTCCATTGCTGTTTCACTGTCAAATCCCCCCTCCCAAATTTGGCAGTGTGGCAGTGGTGGGCCAAATGTTCAGTTTGCTGCTGAAATCAGTCTACAGTTTGAAGCAAAATAGCCCCCTTTCCATGCTACATCACCAAAATTCAGCAGCAATCCGTCCTTTTGACTTTTAAAAGAAAGCTATTTCTCCTTGCAGCTACCACTGCATTTTGGCGATGCAGGGGTACAGCATGCCATGTGATCCAGCAGGGGAATATACCCTCCTAACTACTGAAAGTTCCCCATCCCTGCTTTATAGGAATACTCGAGCATCTTGAACCAGTCTTGGAAATGAATCAGAAGCTAGTGAGGTTGGCCAGTGTAAAATAGATTTAAATACCTCAGAGAGCAATCTGGCTGCCACATTTTGCACCAGCTGCAATTTCCGAACACCTTTCAAAGGCAACCCCACCTAGAATATGTTGCAATAATCTGAGCAGGAGGTGACCAAGGGATGTATTACTGTGGCCAAATCTGTCTTTTCCAGGAAGGGGTCCAGTTGGTACACCAGCCAAAGCCACCTGAACTGCCAGGAGCAATGTCAGATCCAGGAGCACTCCTAACCTGTGAACGCAATCCTCCAGAGGGAATGCAACCCCATCCAGAACAGGCTGTTGTCTTGATTCCAGATTGGGTTATCTGCTGATCAAAGTACCTTTGTCTTGTTTGGACCAATCTTCGACTTGTTAGCCTACTTCTAATTTATCACTCCATCCAGCTAATGGTTCAGAACTACCTCCTGGGCATTTGTTGAAAGAGACACCCCAATTGATCCTCTGAGTGGCTCAGGACCATCCCTACCTTTAGGCAATTTGGCAGGCAGCAACAGTGGAAGTCAGAGCTGTGTGTGCTATACAATGTGCCCTGTGCCACCTAAGATAGCCTGCTGCTTTCAAGAGCAGTTGTGGAGACTGTCTCATTGCCAGTGCTGAAGTAAGATTCAAAGGATTCAGCTCACAGTCCAGTTGGTTTTTGTTTAAAGAATGGGATGGAAGGGCAGCAGCCATCTTATTGGCCCTGTCTTTAACCATGGTGGTTAAACCAGAAAGCCGGGGTCTGTTCAGAAGACACCTTAAACCATGCCTTGAACCACAGTGAACAAGGCTTTTTGCCTGACTCACCATGGTTAAAGCTGTGGTTTAAGGTGTCTTCTGAATGGGGCCATTCTTTCTTTCAGGAAGCAAAACATCTTGGGCTGCCACTGCAGTGGTTTCATGTAGATATTAAGGAGCATAGGGGATGAAATACAGCCTGGAGGCACCCCATAGGGTAAGTCCAAAAGGGCTGAGCAATAATCCTCCATCACCACTTTTTGAGACTGTTTAGCCAGATTAAACTGATACCAGAGTTCAGTAGCATTGTTTTCAGCCTACTACACACACAAAACCTCTAAGATAGTAAAAGCTTTATGACAGGAAAAATGTTTACTGTTTTGATGCAAGTGAGTTGTTGTTTGGTTTTTTAAGTGATGAGTTTCTTTTCTTTCTTTTTTTAAGAACAATATTTGTGATTAAAATATCTCCCTGGTTATAAAATGCTATGAAGAATTCAACTCAACATTTTATGGTATTTTCCTGGAAATCCTTTTGGACAAAACAAACAAAACTAATTAAGAAAATATAGGAAAATAGATATTGAGATTGTTGCACCAATAATACTTAGGAGCAAATAAAGCATAAATTAAAGATAAGCAAAGTAATATTGCATTTATCTGGAAAATATTTGATTAATTAATAGTGGGTAGTATCCAGGGCAGGATCTACACTACTGTTTTGAAACTGTTTACAACAGTAGTGACAACTGAAGGGGCCCAGGACACATGCCGTGTACAGTTTTCAAACTGTTTTCAAAGTGTCATATCCTGCTTGGTGTAGATCCTGCAAGAGTGTCATTCTACAATCTGAAATACCGCTAGTGGAGCTCTGCTGAATCTTTCCATTGCACAAGTAGTTGTATATTATGGTTGTGTACACAAGATGCACAAAGAGTTGTGCAAGCATGATGTACAACCGGTTACAAAATTGGTTGTGCAAGTGTAATGCACAACCAGTTGTGTAAGCATAATGTGATACTGGTTGTGGAATCACTTGTACAACCATAACTTTAGTTTGATTCTCCTCTTCCACCAAGTTTCCCCTAGTGGAACACCATTTGCAGTAGAGGGTTGACACAGTTGGATACTGTCCATTGATTTCATTTTTAACTCTCCTTTCCTCCAAAGAGCTCAGAGTTGTGCACATGGTTCTCCTTGCTTTATCCTCACAACAACCTTGTGGGGTAGATTAGGCTGGAAGTAATGACTGGCCTAAGATGATTCAGTGAATTTCATGGCTGAATGAGGATTTGGTTACAATTCTCCCCAGTCCTTGCCTGATGCTCAGTCTAACCGATACATCATACTGGCTCTTAAGGGAAAACAAAGCATTTTTTTTAAAAAAATGCTAGTGGTTAAAGAATGATATAGAAAAGTTAATGGGTAGTATCCAATAGGATGCTGAGCCCTGCCAATTGCATTCCACAAGCAAGACCCGCTGCTTGCACAACCAAGATTTAGAGCTTCCAGGAGCAACTGGAAACAAGTGGAAATTGTTGTTTTTGAAATGGAGCAAGTCAGTGAAGCTTGCATACAGGAGCTCAGCTGATCTGTCCTAATCCAGAAACATGTTTCCATTTGTTCTGGGGATTCCTATAGGAAGTATTAAATCTCCATTGTGCAATGGAATTGGTGGGATGGGCCACTTGCACAATGGCCCTGTTGGATACTGCCCAATGCACAGTTTTAAAAGCAAGACTCAACAATGCATGGGAATTTTGTCTCCATTCTTTAAAAATTCATGTTTATAATTTTAGTCTGGTATCGATAACTTTTAATGGAAAGCTAATTGTTTATGGTTATAATTAAATGATAAGAACTTTATTTTAGACATAGTAATCTAGTAGTAATTTAATTTAGACCTATTAAGAGCTCAGTTGTAAACATGCTACTGTGAAATAAATCAGTTACTTGCAATTACTTCCAAATGTCAGTGCCTGGGTTGATCTCGAAAAAATAGGGTCATGGATTGGTGGACTATTTTATTGGATCGATAGTTAAAGTAACATAAAGTAATATAAAGGTAGTTTTAAAAGTTTTGTACCTCTTTAAAATGCTGGTTGGCCCAATAATATCATCTCACTGATTAGATATCTTTAGGGCAATTACTTGGAAATTAAAACAATGGGATCTAATGTCAAATAATTCCAAACACAGGGATCTAAGATTGCAGGAAGTATAAATTACATGTAAAATGCTAATCTGAATGAATCAGACTGTATTGTTTGAAATCAATATACTTCTGTAAGTACTTCATTCTCTAATAAAAATGTTTATAACAAAGGGTTAGAGCTACAGTTCTACATGTGTTTTATGAAAGTTTAGCAAATTTTTAAAGAGATATGATGACAGTTTGCAATGCTTTAGTAAAACTCAAATTGTATTGTTTCATTATGCTTCAGATCTTTTGTTTTTTTTAAAAAATATTTGACAGGCTTTGACATCTTCCAGAACCTAGTGCCATCCAGATGGTTGATGAGAATTGAGGTCCAAATCATCCAGAGAACACAAGGTTGGGAAAGGTTGTCTCAGCAGCTTTTGATATCATTTATTTATTACATTTATATACCACCCCATAGCCAAAGCTCATTGGACAGTTTACCATGGTATCCTTCTGGATCGCCTGGGAGGTTTGGGAATCAGGGGCACTGTGCTGTTTCCAGTCCTATCTCTCAGGCAGGTTCCAAATGGTGAAGCTTGGGTATAGCTGCTCCTCAAAGAAGGAGCTGTTGTATCACATACCACAAGGCTCCATCCTTTCCCCAATGCTGTGTAATATCTACATGAAACCACTGGGAGACATCATCGAGAGGCATGGGGTGGGGTGCTATCAGTATGCCAATGACACCCAAATATATTTCTCTATGCCTTCGACAACAGTGTCAGCTAAGGATAGTGTGTCTCCTCTGAATGAATGCTTGGAGGCAGGAATGGGCTGGATGAGGAAAAACAAATTGAAGCTGAATCTGGACAAGGCAGAGGTGCTATCTGTCAGAGGCCCCAACCTGGGTTTAGAGGTGTGTCAACCAATTCTGGATGGAGTTACACTCCCCCTGAAAGACTGAGTTCACAGCTTGGGGGTGCTCCTGGATCCATCACTCCAGATAGATGCAACGACCAGGAGTGCCTACTATCTGCTTCAGCTGATATGCCAGCTGTGCCCCTTCCTAGAGTTGGAAGACCTAAAGACAGTAGTGCACGCACTGGTAACTTCAAGGCTTGACCTATGCAATGTGCTGTATGTAGGGCTACCTTTGTGCCTAGTCCAGAAACTTCAGCTAGTTCAAAATATGGCAGCCAGGTTGGTCACCAATACACCTAGGGGTGACCATATTACACCAATTTTAAAATCACTTCACTGGCTGCCAATTAGTTTCCAGGCAAAGTATAAAGTGTTGGTGATTACCTTTAAAGCCCTACATGGTTTGGGTCCAGGTTATCTGTGGGATCGCCTTCTCCCGTACAATCTGCCCCATACACTCAGGTCCTCTGGGAAGAATTTACTTCAGTCAGTGAAAACTAGTGTGACAACCATTACCCAGAGGACCTTCTCTTCTGTCGCTCCCAGAGTATGTAATGGCCTGCCAGGAGAGATTTGCCAACTTAACAGTCTTTCTGAATTTTAAAAAAGCTGTAAAGACTGACCTCTTCTGGCAGGCCTACCTACCCAGTCAAATTTTAAAATGTCTGATTATTATTATTATTATTATTATTATTATTATTATTATTATTATTATTATTATTATTATTTACATTTATATACTGCCCTGACCTGGAGCTGACTGTAGTTCAGATCACGAACTTCTTATTGCACAATTTAGAATTAAACTAAAGAGAATAGGGAAGACCCACAGATCAGTTAGATATGAGCTCACTAATATTTCTAATGAATATGCAGTGGAAGTGAAGAATAGATTTAAGGGACTAGAGTTAGTAGATAGGGTCCCAGAAGAACTATGGACAGAAGTTTGCAACATTTTCCAAGAGGTGGCAACAAAAACCGTCCCAAAGAAAAAGAAAACCAAGAAGGCAAGATGGCTGTCTGCTGAGACACTGGAAGTAGCCCAAGAAAGAAGGAAAGCAAAAGGCAACAGTGATAGGAGGAGATATGCCCAATTAAATGCAAAATTGCAGAGGTTAGCCAGAAGAGATAAGGAATTATTTTTAAACAAGCAATGCGCGGAAGGGGAAGAAGACAATAGAATAGGAAGGACAAGAGACCTCTTCCAGAAAATTAGAAACATCGGAGGTAAATTCCAGGCAAAAATGGGTATGATCAAAAACAAAGATGGCAAGGACCTAACAGAAACAGAAGAGATCAAGAAAAGGTGGCAAGAATATACGGGATCTGTATAGGAAGGATAATAATATCGGGGATAGCTCAGACAGTGTGGTCAGTGAGTTAGAGCCGGACATCCTGAAGAGTGAGGTTGAATGGGCCTTAAGAAGCATTGCTAATAACAAGGCAGCAGGAGACGACGGTATCCCAGCTGAACTGTTTAAAATATTGCAAGATGACGCTGTCAAGGTGATAAATGCCATATGCCAGGAAATTTGGAAAACTCAAGAATGGCCATCAGACTGGAAAAAATCAACTTATATCCCCATACCAAAAAAGGGAAACACTAAAGAATGTTCAAACTATTGGAAAGTGGCACTTATTTCACATGCCAGCAAGGTAATGCTCAAGATCCTGCAAGGTAGACTCCAGCAATTCATGGAGTGAGAATTGCCAGATGTACAAGCTGGGTTTAGAAAAGGCAGAGGAACTAGAGACCAAATTGCCAATATCTGCTGGATAATGGAGAAAGCCAGGGAGTTCCAGAAAAACATCTATTTCTGTTTTATTGACTATTCTAAAGCCTTTGACTGTGTGGATCATAACAAACTGTGGCAAGTTCTTGGTGGTATGGGGATACCAAGTCATCTTGTCTGCCCCCTGAGGAATCTGTATAACGAACAAGTAGCAACGGTAAGAACAGACCACGGAACAACGGACTGGTTTAAGATTGGGAAAGGAGTACGGCAGGGTTGTATACTCTCACCTTACCTATTCAACTTGTATGCAGAACACATCATGCAACGTGCTGGGCTTGACGAATCCAAGGCTGGAGTTAAAATCGCAGGAAGAAACGTAACAATCTCAGATATGCAGATGACACCACTTTGATGGCTGAAAGCGAGGAGGAGCTGAGGAGCCTTATGACAAAGGTGAAAGAAGAAAGTGCAAAAGCCGGGTTGCAGTTAAACCTCAAAAAAACCAAGATTATGGCAACTAGCTTGATTGATAACTGGCAAATAGAGGGAGAAAACGTGGAGGCAGTGACAGACTTTGTATTTCTGGGTGCAAAGATTACTGCAGACGCTGACTGCAGCCAGGAAATCAGAAGACGTTTACTTCTTGGGAGGAGAGCAATGACAAATCTTGATAAAATAGTTAAGAGCAGAGACACCACACTGACAACAAAGGTCCGCATAGTTAAAGCAATGGTATTCCCCGTAGTAACCTATGGCTGCGAGAGCTGGACCATAAGGAAATCTGAGCGAAGGAAGATAGATGCTTTTGAACTGTGGTGTTGGAGGAAAATTCTGAGAGTGCCTTGGATTGCAAGAAGATCAAATCAGTCCATACTCCAGGAAATAAAGCCAGACTGCTCACTTGACGGAATGGTATTAAAGGCAAAACTGAAGTACTTTGGCCACATAATGAGAAGACAGGATACCCTGGAGAAGAGGCTGATGCTAGGGAAAGTGGAAGGCAAAAGGAAGAGGGGCCGACCAAGGGCAAGATGGATGGATGATATTCTGGAGGTGACAGACTTGACCTTGGGGGAGCTAGGGGTGGCAACGACCGACAGAAAGCTCTGGCGTGGGCTGGTCCATGAAGTCACGAAGAGTCGTAAGCGACTGAACGAATAAACAACAACAAACAAGATGAAGCTCTCTGGGCAGTTTACAAAAGTTAAAAACAGTGAACATTAAAAAGAAATATACAAAATGTAAAACCATAAAAAGCATAAAATACAAACAAAAACAGATAATATCCATTTAAAAACAACTATTCTGGGGTCAGTTAAGTTCCTCTCCATACAACTGTTGGCTGTAATTCTGGCTGGGTAACCTCTGTATCTTATGTAGGCCCCAAGCAATTGTATAGGAAAATCCTTTGAGTTAAACCTACAGAAAAGCATCTTCCACAGTACCGCTGTTAACTTGGAACCAATACCTCCAAATAATAATAATAATAATAATAATAATAATAATAATAATAATAATAATAATAATATATATCTTACCTGCCTCTCCACTTGGATCGAGGTGGGGAACAACAGCAAATATAAAACACATAAAAGCTGATTAAATCATAATATACATGATTAAAACATCCTTAAAACATCCTAAATGGCTGTTGCAGAGGATTAGGCAATGCTTGACTCATGGCAAGAGAATAGAAAGACTTCAGACAGATCTAAATTTGAAGGAATGGCAAAGCCTGTTTAATCCAAAAGTAATTATGGTTCAAAACCAAGTGAGTGCATATAGTTTACAGCATCACTAAAAATTAGATTTGATGGTCAAATATTAATTACTTTGTTACATGTATATATACACTATACCTTTTCTTCAAAGAGTTCAGAGCAGCATGGTACTTATTTGTTATATTTATAGTCTGCCTCCCTCTAAACAGCCCAAGGTGGCCCACAGTTTAGCTTCATAATTTCAATTTAGCTTAGCCTAGCAAACGTCAAACAGTTTAGGTTTGCAGGGTAAGACAGTGACTTGTCAGCGCCAGCCAATGAGCTTCATGGCATAGTATCCAACTGTGCCACTGTGCTAGTGCTAATGATATTGCTCTTGCATAAACATTTGCTTCGCCCTAGCTAGGTCAATGGGAAAACGCAGTGACTTGCCACCAACATTCAACATTGCTATCAAATTTTGGTGGCAGATCTCTGCCTTTCCCTATTGTCCAAGCAAGTTCTAGTTACATTGCACAAGCTTATGCTATTGCAATTGCATTAGCACAAATGCTGGGGCACAGTTTGATACTACCTACAACAAGCAGAAAGTTGTGTAAGCTCAACACTGTAGCCATTGCACTACATTAGCTCTTGTATGTAGTCTCTTAATAATCAGAGCACTGATGCATTTTAGAACATGTTTTACTTATAAACAAATACATAAAAAATGTGGTCCACTAATCAGCAGGATGGGAGACTGTTCCAGTTCCAATTCTCCACTGGAAATAATTCAGTGGATTCAAATGGATGCACACATGGTTACATACTGCCTTTGCTGCTTGGTTGAACCAGAGCCATAGTCAGGAAAAAATTCTACAAGAAACACCTCTAATGATTAAACTGACCTAAGATGATTGAATAGATAAGGGTATTTTAGCTCTCTATGGAAAATGAGCAAATAAATTATTGAATTGATAGCAATTTCTTTGGAACCAGAGCAATGTTTTTCCTTCCCTACAAGCTGGACTTCTTGCTTCAAAGGATTACTTTCAGCCTCATGAAAAACTTTTTAAGAACAAAAGCATCTGCATTCAGTGTGGAACTTTGTCAATGAGCCCAGCTTCCTTCTGCTGCTGTTTGCTATTTTGAGTGCAAAAATGCCTTGTTTTTAACCTCCTGGCACCCCACTCTGCTGAATGCTAATAAGGAAACAAAAACACATGCTTTTATGTGGTGCACTTAACTCAAAATTGTCAATGGAATCAACAAAGTTGTGAGCGAGGTTGCTCTGTAAATAACATGATCTTGTTACACTTGTCTGTACTATTGCATCTTCACACTGTTAGAGATGAGGTGATATGTTTAGCATACAAAGTCAATTGGAATTTGGTAATTAGTGTTACAACTGTAGTTAACATTGCTTAATGCTTACTATTCACAGTATCCCCATTATAATGTCACCTAACTTCAACCACAAAAGCTGAAATTTCTGATGGCTCAGCTAGAACTTTATCAGGCTGATTTTTTTATACACATTAAAATATTCACCTATTTATGTGAATTGACTTAGAGTAAAATATGTTGTCCAATACATAAATAAATGGTAGCTCCTACTGCATGCAATAATTGCATCTTGGCAGCTCATGATAGTTATTCCTAAGAAATTTCTTTGAATTTATATCATAAGCTTCTGATTCTCAATTAGATGGGCTTGTTAGAAGCCATAATTCAGCAACATGGTTTTCAGATGATTTCGGCATGCTGAACACACACAAACTGGAGGAATGCATATAATTTATCTTGCATTCAATCCTCTTAATGATCAGAAACCACCTCCTTTACATTGAGACCAGGAAGTGGGTCCAACGGTAATGGATGCCACGATCCTTATCTCAGATATGATCCACATTAGCTCCCATCACTGATGTACATAATCAAGCCCAAGGTGACATAAACAGAAAAATGGAGATATACACTCCTGAATATTAAGTACCTTGACGCAAAGATGGGCAGCAGCAATCCTACTGGTGGGAGTGGGGAGTTGCAAGTCAAAGGAACTAGCTTATCCAAACACCTGCTGGGTTTGTGCAGCAAGACAGATAGAAGGGAGGGATGGGGGAGGGAATGGCATTTTTTCCTTTTTCTTTTTTCTATTTCCCCCCTCAGTTTTCGTCCCATTGATTTCTGCCCCCATTGTTGTGGTATGTCATGGGTGTGGGAGGGCTTTGGTTCCTGCAGATCCTCAGCCTTTCCTGTCATGCCAGAGAATGTCCTCAAATTGAACACCTCCTTTTTGTGTTCTCTTATCATCAGAGTTCTGGGAAACACTGTCAGACAAGGACTGGCTGCAGACTTTTTCACAGTGCCATGGAGACATGGGTGATGCAGGTTCTCCCTCTCCAAGGGTAGACCTTGCTCTTTGTTCTCAGAAGTGAATATCTAAAAAATCCCTCTGGCCCCTGGGACACCCTCTCAGGGATCACAAGACTACAGCCTAAGTAAAACGCCTATGGAATACAATGGATGTCAAAACCTTCCAGGGATTACTGATCTGTATCACTTGTAAGCCCCAATATGTTAATTTGTAAAAACCCTCACTACGAAGGCACCATCCCGCCTTCTTATCAGGAATATATGTTACTAGCAAATGGACCTACTTTGCATGGGCATGGGGTAGAATTGCCTTTAGGTAGATACAGAGATGCCTTCAAACAAATTTACACAGCTATGACAGTTGGGCACCTTGTGCCCACCTTGCCTGAATGAAGGTACACCTACTGGCACCCATAGGTATGGACTCTGCCTTGGTCCAACCCTATAGCCTTCCGAGGGAGGGGCCATTCTCTGCATTCACTCTTATTTGGAGCTGCCCCACAGCAGAAGGGAGGGAGTGGGCTATATCTCGGCCTACTAATCTTCCCTGGTTTCAAACTGTGCTTGATCTTTTTTCTTTCTTTCCATACATTAACATGCTTTTCCCATCCCAATATTTGGTGCTCATTTTGTCTTTTAATATCTAAAAACATGAATGTTTTATAGTTAAAATCTGCTCACTGCAATGCTGAATCATGGTAGGAAGATTTACCTGCGAGTAAGTCCCATTCAACATAGAGCGACTTTACTTCTGAGTAAATGTATATAGGATTGTGCCCTTACTATATTAGAGAGGCAACTGTACAATATTATGAAAAGATTGCACTAAGGATGTTTCATAGGAAACCAGCCACTAGTAAACTGTGTTCTGGTGATGGGAATGGTATTTTCCCAATAAAAATGGAGCTCTTAAGAGAAACAGAAATGATTAAATAAAGGTTGTTTTAATGGGTTACAATTTTTAGATATTTGGTGGGAGTTTATACACTGTGTAAATCATCTAGAGTTGATTTTACAAGTAGGAGTCCTGATTGTTCAATTACTTACACCTACTAAGATCTTTTATACTTTACTAATGTGGTTGTAAAATCCTACTGTTCTGATTAGATAACACTTTCCAACCAGCATGCATACACTTAGGGATGGGGTAATTGAGGACAAAAGGGACAAAACACGGGAGAATTGAACCCAAAGCATTTTTGGATTAGTACATTGATTCCTTTAAAATGAATGTTTGTATCTTACCTGCATGTTTTCTCTGGGCTTTTCTGTTGGTATGGATAGACACAAACACCCAGAAATAGCATAATTAACATATGAATGAAATACGAATCAAATTTGACAGATCAGCCCTATAGAGGAGAAATAGTGCTTCAGAGCATCAAGGAGCTTTGTATGAATAAATTAGCTATTTGATAAAGCTAATTATGACATCCCACACTGCCTGATGTTCCAAATAAGTTTCAGAACTGCATAAATGTATCAGATACAGAGTGATGATTGTAGTGAGTGTTTTAGCAAATGTATCAAGTGAAATACAGACACAAACTATTCAGGAACATCCCCACCCCACCTCATATTAGTAAGAATTAGAACTGCAATCACAAGTTCAATCTGTCTCTTCTAATCACATCCAGGAACCAAAAAAAGAAAAAAAAGGGGGGGGGAAAAGAAAAGGGAAAAAGGCTATTATGTTACAGGATAAATGTCAAGACTTTCTTGCTGCCTATGGGCTGACAGGTTTGATGCAGATATGAGAAATAGCCTATGTTGTCATCTCCTCAATTCATAAACTATTATTAGAGCTGTGCTGAAAATTTTGACCATTCCATTTTTGGTATTTTGTAGTGGGTGGGGGAATGAAAACTCAGGTAAAAGTGGCTGGGAGAGGTGAGAATTTTCTTCTTACAGGGGGGACCAGGTTTTCACATTCCTTTTTAGATGTAGCCAGTTGTTGAAGGGTCTTCTTTTTTCATTTTTTTTTTTAAAAAAAACACCTCTGCATTTTCAGGAGCCCAGGATTGTTTATGGGATGCCTATTGGAGAGGGTGAGGTCACATGGTCTTCAATAGGCATTCACTTAGAACTACTGGGCTCATCCAAAGACTGGAGGAAGGTGGTTTTGTTTTGTTTTTGGAAAAACTAAAAAATAGGAAGAAGAGCCCTCAGCAACTGGCTACGCTTTAAAAAAAAATGTATGTGGAAATCCTGTCCCCCTCCCCAAGGAGAAAATTCTCCAAATTCCCACCCCCCACCCCCCTGCAAAGGAGGCAGAAAAAACAATGGCTCTTTCGCGGGTAGAGAGAAAGTTCCCCAAAATAGGTGGCAGGTTTCGGCCCAGCACCACCACCTCCTCCGACTCCTATTATTATTATTATTATTATTATTGTTGTTGTTGTTGTTGTTGTTGTTGTTGTTGTTATTATTATTATTATTATTATTATTATTATTATTATTCCAAAGAAGGCTTTTCCTGCAGTTCTTCTGCCTATTGCTGTCCTCTGCTTCAAAGTGATACGCCAGGAGCAACTTTTAGTGGGCATTGGGGGTTGCAGTGAGTAGGGGGGATCTAAAAAATCTGGGCTACTGGGCAACCTGTCTTGCTGTTCCCCAGTGCAAGGTCACCATTTGATACATGTTGCTGTTGTTGTTGTTGTTGTTGCTGCTGCTGCTGTTGTTGTATATTTGTATTGTCCAATCTCTGTGTGTGGCATTTTTGAGTAAACAAGAGGGCAAAATTCAGTTATAGCAGCCTGGCCTATTTTACATGCTTAGTCATAATACACCATGAGAACCAGGGAGTTGAACTAAAGGCTTCCTGTAAAAGGAAGGTTTTGAGGAGGGCGTTGGTAAAAGTAAGAGAGGAGACATCATACTGGGAAGGCTGCGTGGAATGGGGGTAGAACCATAGGCATGATAGCCATGACACTTTCATGATGTAATTACATTGCTAAGATTGTCTGTGCTACATAAAATTCCTACAATAGAATATCAGGAACAGACCATGTTTATTGACACTCTTACTTAACAACTAGGGTCAATTCAGGCAGTAAGCCACAAGAGATTGTGCAGCTTTCTCTTATTACTGTACCACCTCAGTGTTGTGTGAGATTGAATTGTCTGAATGTAGCCCTTCCCACATGAAAATCATGTTTGACATTAAAAGCATTACGTTTTGATGTGGGATGCAATTTTCATGTGGATTCCCCACCCCCCACAAATGTCACATGAACACTGAGAAGGTATAGTTATCTGAGCAATAACTGTATAAGCTAAATGGCTGAGCTCAATGGGATCACAGATTTCCCGAGGCAACATATTGGACTTGTGCATGCATCATAAGAATGTGCTAAAGCAGTTCCTGTTGTATGAATTGACCAATAGCTATACAGAGAGTTCATAGATTACCAGCGCTCCAGCATTATTCACCACAATCTATGACCCTTCAGCAATGCAGTTCCTGAAGGAAATAAATGCATAAGAACTGATCTTTTCTACATTTCATCCAATTTCTATTTCTTTCATATGTGGAAAATCATTGACTCTCTCTGTTATTTTGATTAATTCCTGAATCCTGATTCACATTTTTCTCTGTGCAATAAGCTGTTCTGTGTATAGTTGTCAAAACCTGCACACCATGTTACAAATGTACCCTCTCCTTTTTACTTGGGTATTGCAGTGGAACATTCAGTCCTTCAGCTGATGCAACTATCAGTCACATAACGATACTTGCTCAATTGTCACCAAAATTTGGGATGCATGTTTTGCAATTCTGAAAAGTCGTGGGCTGAAAGGTTTTTTAAAATTAAACACCATTGCTGTGGAACCTTCTTTTGATTAGCATTTTGAAACACATTGCAGTTGAGGTTACACCTTTATATTTTATTTATTTATCATCACTGGGCATATAGGTTATTACTTTATGGTCTCAACACTAAATTGCATAAACTGGTTACCTGCCCTTGCTCATACACTTTCCAAAGCTTTCTAAATTGTATTGTATCCTCTCTTTATGTTGTCTGACCCTTCCCATACCCACTTTTGTATATTGTGCCATCAGCAAATTTCATCAGCGTCCCTCACGATACTATATCAATTGAACAAAATTGGCTGTAGTACCCTTGTGGCATGCCTGAAGTCACCTCTCTTCAATCTGAACAGCTCCCTCAATATATATGCATTCAAATTCAGCACGCCTCCAACAATACAATCTCTTGAAGCAAAACAAAGTCTGAGATATATTCTGCACTCAGGAGGGGAAAAAAAATGCTTGAACTATGTGCTGGGTGTGGGGAAACACTCACTCTGCCATTTCCTTTCAAATTGCTTCTATTCATAAACAATGCAGGCTGCAGTTGTGATCCGCACATCACTTAAGCTTGTGTATTTGTATTTAAGCTAGTATAGCCCTGTTAATATCTGTGGCACAAAGCCAATGTAAATAGAAACAGCAAATCTTTTTTCCCATAACAGCTGTTGCCATCCCTGATGTTTCTTTAGGGCTTGTTTGCATAGGAGCTTCTCCTAATGCTTTTTCAATGTGTGGAAGGGGAAAAATGGGATTCTACCCATTATCCCTGCTCCCAGCCTTCACACAGTTTTGAATTTATTAACTATACATGTTTAGACTATAGACATGTGATTAAGAATCCTGGCTTTTGGACCATGGACCAAGTGAGCTGTAAACATGGGCTTATGTCCTTTAACAGACTCTGTGTAGACAGACTGTAGTATCCTTAGCTTGAATGGACTCTGTGCAGCTTGAATAGACTGTGTGAAAACAGACCTAGCCCCATTAGCTTTCCATGTGGCGAAGGAAATACTACCCCAAATGCTGTGCACCTGTCTAACTCCACCTTGGAAGAGATTGGAAGAGATAGCTACACTTGTGGAGGTTCTTCCAATAACTAGGAACCTGGCATCATCAGTGTTGGATAATAGGAACAACTCCACATTCTTCCGGATACTAGGGGGTGATAAATAATGTCCTGTAGTTTGATCAATTCCTATTTCCGGCTCCCTCCCCTTCCTTTTTCCTCTTTTTCCCTCTTCTTCTACAACAAGCAAGGACCATGCAGCCTCTATATAAAGGAAACAAGTAACTATATTTTATGCCTTCACTCACTTACACTCATGCACAAAAGCTTTAGGAGGTGCTTGTATGTTAATGCTGTTAGATAGCCTTCTCTGATAAGGAGTATATGATGATAAAGTTTGTTGATTTAAACTTCTTTTAAACTGGCTCTAGGCTGTGTTTATTGCCTTCAATACTAAATGCTGTGCTGCCACACTTTCTTTGTATAAATCAACTCTGCTGTAAATAACATCAGATTTTCCAACAATTGTGACTCCCAATCATGTGAAGGAACCTCTATGAGTACAGCAGGATCCCTCTTCAGACCTTTGCTCAATGGATGGAAGTCATGAGGAAGACCTGGACAGGTGTAATGTCAATGGCCTTAGCTAGACTTATGGTTTATCCTGGGATCGTCCCGGGGTCATCCCTGCCTGCTCCTGGGATCCCCTGTGTGTCATTTACATGAACAGGGATTTACATGAACAAGCTCGTTACAAATCCACGGGAGTTGGGGCAGTCAGAGATTTATGAGGCACCACTCGCCGTGCTAAAGAGAGTGACAACTTTATATATTCCCTGAATTTGGGATCAACTGATTCAGCCCATGTTTATTTTCTTTTTCCAAAAAAATGTACCTGAACTGAAGTCTTTAATGAGCTATGCTATCAGTCCACTGAAGAAGATTGCAAGTTGAAACACATTTGGCCTTCACTCACAGACATTGTGGAACAGCTTTATTATTGTATTACTGTTGTCTGTATGCTAATTATCTTTGTGTGTATGCCTCTAAAAAGCGTTCCACATTTTATTCTATATTCAATAAACAAAAAAACTACGGTTTATAAAACAACGTTAAGGACGTACACTTTTCCACCAAGCACCAAAAAGTGGGGAAATTGGGAGTTAAGGCTCACCAGCCTTAACGCCACATCCTCCCTAAGGAGGCAGAAAGTAGAGGTGTGCTCCGCTCCGATTAGAATCGGAGAATCAAAAGCGAATTGGCCTGTTCCGTCTTGCCCAGAGGCGAAGTAGAAGCGGACCAAGGACCCTTAGAAGCACAGCGAAAAGAAGCGTCCATAGGCGGAGCGCTTCTCTTTTCGCGGAGCGCTCCGATCACCATTTTGGAAAATTTCGCCCATAGGATTGCATTGCAGAAAAGAATAGGGGATAACTGTGTTGTTTTTAAAGCTATCTTTCTGAAACTTCTTGTTCTTAGAGAGTCGTGGCTAGGGGTCATTTTGAGCCTACTCTCAGCTCTCTGCGTGGTGCAGTTCGCTTGCTATAATTTTTGGAAAAATCGTGTAAAAAAAGCAGGAGAGGTACCTTTTTGAAGTGCTGAGAGGCAGAGTCATGATCTCATGATCCCAAAGTTGGAGGAGGGGATAGGCAAAATGGGATACTAGTAACTTGGGATACTGGGAAACTTATCTTTCTTAGTCTGAACGGACTTTTCCCAGTGTTTTTTTAAAACAGTAGCCCCACCAAATGCACAAACGCAACCTGAAATCATATACTAAGCAAATAAATAAGAGATAGGAAACACAGCACTGCTACCCACCCTAACCTTGGTGAACAACTGAATAGATGTGGTGCAAAGGGATGAGGTCCTCTAGGGCATGTGGATGTGCCCAGTGCACATAAACTGTGTCCTGCCCTGGAGGGTCATCAGAGTCCTCCAAAGGTTAACCAGTGGAGAGAGACTAATGCCTATCATGAGTTGAAGTGTTAGTTTGCTTCTTAAAGACTGGTCCCTAGACAGGGCCAGACAAAATTGGCATAATTCCCCCTCCCCCTGGGCACGTCCACTTTCCTCTTACTGGTAAAAGACAGATATAGCCTTTTTTAAAAAAAAAAATATTCCTGTTGTTTATTCAGCAACACTGCTGCTTTTAATTCTACCCCTCCTTTGTTTATTTATTCCATTTTATATTTACACCTCATAGCCCAAGCTCTCCTGGCTTTTCCTCTTCAGTGAAGTCAGGCAGGCTTTCATTGTGGTTCAACTCCTTGTTGTTGTTGTTGTTGTTATTGTTGCTATTAATATTAATTAGTACTGCTATTAACATTATTATTTTGTTGTTTAGTTATGGCTGTGATCACAGTGCAGTCAATCAACTCTGAAGCAAGGATCACAAAGCTTTACTCTTATCCTCCTAGCCTCCTAGTTATGGGATGCAAAAGAAAAGGCATCTCTCTCTGTGCTGCTCCCACCTCACAGGAATGGTTTGCATTACTGGCTTTGAAACTATCCTTGGCTCACTTCCTTATGCCCCCAGAAATGTCTGCTGCCTGCCTGCCTGCCTTCCCTCCCTCCTCCCCTGCCCACCTTGCAGGGATGGTTTGTGTGTGTCTTGCTTTGACTCAGGGGAGAAGTCCTTCCTTCGCTCACTTAGACTTTTGGAAGTTCCAAATCAATTTTTCAAGTGTGGAAGAAGATTCATATAGGTTTTTCTCTACTCCCCAATTCATGGCATGTTGGGATTTCCTTTGAAATGGCCCCATTGAGCTGTCTGCAGCTTTAAATCCCTGAGATACTGGGGTGTCTGATTTTCAAAATTTCCCCCAAAATCAGGGGAGGCTTGGATTGGCTTGAGTCTTGGCATGCATGTGTATACATCCATGAGGTGTCATGGTGCTGAACTTGAGATTTCTAACATGAAAATTGATGTAGTTCTAGCATGGGACTTGATTTGGGGTGAGTTAAAAGGTTAAAGCCCCGCCAAAAATCAGGGGATGATGGGATTTGCTTGAGGCTTATACAAGAGTAAACTATTATGGTGCTGAGTTTGAGGTTTCTAACATGAAAATTGACGGATATCGAAAGGGGTGTGAATTAAGTTATGGGTGGTGCGTTAGAGGTTAAAGCCCCACCAAAAATCAGGGGATGATGGGATTTGCTTGAAACTTGGCATGATTGTGGATCTAGATGGCATCTGTGAGGGTGCCCACTTCAAATTTTTTTATCCATCAAAATGTAGGAGAACAGTCCATGTCTGAAAATGGGGTGTCCGATTTTCATAAATTCCCCAAAAATCAGGGGACGCTTGGATTGGCTTGAGGCTTGGCAAGCATGTATGGATAAACTATCATGGTGCCGAGTTTGAGGATTTACTTTCTAATGTGAAAATTGACGGAGATATAGAAAAGGGGTGTTTGAATTGCGGTTAGGGATGCTGCGTTGAAGGTTAAAGCCCCCCCCCCCAAATCAGGTGATGATGGAACCTGCTTGAAACTTTCCATGAATGCAGATGTGCCTGATTCCAAGTTTTTTATCTGTCAAAATGTCAGAGTGAATCCCATGTCTGAAAATGGGGTGTCCAATTTTCATAAATTCCCCAAAAATCAGGGGATGATGGGATTGGCTTGAGTCTTGGCATGCATGTATATCAATGGATAATCTATCATGGTGCCGAGATTGAGGTTTCTAACGTGAAAATTGATGGAGATATCGAAAGGGGTGTGAATTGGGGTTATGGGTGGTGCATTAGAGGTTTAAGCCCCGCCAAAAATCAGGGGATGATGGGATTTGCTTGAAACTTGGCATGAAAGTGGATCTAGATGGCATCTTTGAGGGTGCCCACTTCAAATTTTTTTATCTGTCAAAACGTCGGAGAACAGTCCATGTCTGCAAATGGGGTGTCCAATTTTCATAAATTTCCCAAAAATCAGGGGACGCTTGGATTGGCTTGAGTCTTGGCATGTATGTGTATATGTCCATGAGGTTTCATGGTGCTAAACTTGAGGTTTCTAACTTTAACAGAAAAAAAGTTGTAGACTTTTTTGGATTTCAATGCAAGCCTATGGGGGGGGGAAGCGGAGCTCCGATCCGGATACGGAGCTCCGCAGCGCAGCACAGCGGACTATAGGCGGAGCGGGGCGGAGCGAAGTGGCCCGATCTGCAAATTGCAGATCTGGAAGACAAGCGGATCGGGGGGGGGGGGTCCGTGCTCACCCTTAGCAGAAAGTACCAGTGAAATTCTCATTCTGCCAAAGCAGATAAACCATGAGGACAGGATGGAGAATAGGATATGCAGAGGTGACTGTGGGGTTGTGGATAACTGATGACGAACAACTTAGAGCCACCTACTTCTTTTTTTTTGTTTAGAGCAGCCCTTCCCCAACCTGGTGCCCTCCAAAGCTGTTAAAGTTACTGGAGCCCTGTCCTCCTTTTCCATATGGCTAGGGTGACCATATGCAAAGGAGTACCGGGCTCCTGTATCTTTAACAGTTGTATAGAAAAGGGAATTTCAGCAGGTGTCATTTGTATACATGCAGCACCTGGTGAAATTCCCCCACCCCATCCCCCAAACCCCACCGTCCCGTCCTGACTGTGCCCGCCGCCGCACGAACTGCAGCGGCAGCGAGCCTGGGGAAGCCCCGCCCACCCCCCACCGTCCCATCCTGACTGTGCCCACCCACACACTCCCCACGTCACTTACCTGCTCTTAGCAGGTCCAGGATTAAATGAAACCCCCACCCCCCTCGCTCTCTCTCTCCTGCCCGCCACTCCCACCCCACCGCTCACTCGCTACCGTCCCCTGCCCATGCCCCCACTCCCGCCCCCCACTCTCTCTCTCTCTCTCCTGCCCCAAGGCCCCCCACTCGCTCCCTCCCACCCACCTCGCTCTCTCTCCTACCCCTCTGCTCGCTCGCTCCCCCCCCACTCCCGCCCCCTTGCTTGCTCTCTCCTGCACCCCGCACCCAACACCACTGCTCGCACGCACCTGCCCCCCAACCCCCAGCCTGGGCCCACCACTGCCGGCGCACGAACTGCGGTGACAGTGGCGGGCCCGGCAAACCCCCACCCACCCCCACTCGCACCTGCCAACGTGACTTACCTCCTCCTCCATTGGCAGGCCCGGCTGTAAATCGAGCACCTGGCTTCACTGGAAGCTAGGCAAAGGACCAGCTTCTGGTGAAGCCAGGGACTCCATTAAAGCCAGGCCTGCCAACGGAGGAGGAGGTAAGTCGCTCCTCTCCCCCCCTGGCCTCCGACCACCGCTGCCACTGCAAAAACTGTGGCGACGGCAGCGGGGCCAGGCAACACTCCCACTTGCAGGTTCGCACCTGCGCCCCCCGCCACCCCCACTCACCTGTGCCTGCCCCCTGCCCCCCTCGCTCACCTGCCTGCCCCCCGCTCACCAGCCCCCCCGCTCGCCCGCCTGCTGCCCCCGCTCATTCCCGCTCGCCCCCTGCTCACTTGCGCCCGCCCCCGCTTGCCCACCTGCCCCCTGCTCACCCACCCGCCGCCCCCCGCTTGTTTGTGCCCGCCTGCCGCAGCTCCTTCGCCCACCCCCCCACTGCTCCCTTGCCCGCCCCCCACAGCTCACTCACTTCCTGCCGGCCGCTCACCGCCCGCTCCGGGCTTTGAAGCCAGGACGCTGGGGTTGGGGGGTGGGGTGGAGGCTTTGAAGGGGCATGCCAGGAAGTGGCTTCCTGGTGCGCTGTAATAAAGCCTCCACCTCCAACCCCAGCGTCTTGGTTTCGAAGCCTGGAGCAGGCAGTGAGCGGCGAGCGGTAAGTGAGCGAGCGTAAGCCCCACCCCACCCCCCAACAGCCTGGCCCGGCCCAGCCTACTGCTGCTGCTGCTGCTCGAACTACAGCAGCAGCAGCGGGGGCCAGGGAATCCCCCACCCACCCACCCCACCCCACCCCACCCCACCCCACCTCACCCTGCCCTGCCCAAGCCCAACCCCCCTAACATCACTTACCTTCCTCTCCCTTCTCTCCCCTTCCCTCCAGGGAATCTGATGCTGATGCACATGCGTTAGCTTATCAGATTCCCCATAGGGAAACATGGGGATTTTTTTAAAAGGTTTAAAAATTGATGGAATGGTCTTTTGAAAAACTAATGGATTGCATGGGGAGGCTTCCAATTTGGCGCTATGAGTGTGCAAAAAAAATGGTCGCCAACCCGGAAGTATGTCTGAACACTTTGAAACAGACATGCTTCCCCCCTTTTGTCCTTTGAACTCCCATCCAGCCCTCAATATTCCAGCAATCTCCCTGAAACGCGCAGGGTATGTAAAGCCAGCATTTCTTTCTGGCAGTACTGCGTTTCAGAAAGTTTTCTGAAATATTTTTCATTTTAGGATGCTAGGTTGACCCACCCCCCAGTAACTCCATTTAACATGGCGGAATGCTCGTTTTACTCACCATCCCTAACTGTGTTCCCTGTAATATATAAGATTGTTTTTGCTATAAGTTTATTGTTTCATTATTTCCTTAACTTTGTAGCCACTCACTAGCTAAGGCCAATGACAGAACAAGTAGCCCTGTTCCACCTTATTCACATATTAGCTCTTCACAAGGCTAACATGTGAATAGGGCTAGACCTGAGCTCCGTTGGAAACACACGAAACAAACATGAAAACATGGTGCTAAGAGATAGTAATCATGATAGTAGTGAAAGTCATAAACAAAAGCAAAACATTAAGTATAATTACAAATGTGACACATCTCCATGACAGTTTCATTGCAATAATTTTTCCTCGTAATATTTTCAAAATAAAGCCAAAAAAAAAAAAAAAAAAAAAAAAAAGCTGCCAGGAAAAAGCTAGCTGTCATCATACCTATTTGCAATTTCCCTTTCAACAGACAATTTGTCATTGGGTAAAGGTTGTTTTGGATTTGTTTTAGAATTGATTTCATTAACTTCTTTCAACAACAACAACAACTATTCAGGTTTATGTAGTAGATGTTAAACGGGCAGAAATTCAGTTGGCACAATGAGATATCACCCCAAACAATAACATTAGGGCCATTGTTCATCATCATCATCTTCAACAACAACAACAACAACAACAACAACAGCAATGAAGTGCCTAAAATTTTTAGGCAGTGTAGAGAGATTGAAAACAACAACACAGTTCTTTGTTGCAAGGCTATTATTATTATTATTATTATTATTATTATTATTATTATTATTATTATTATTATCTATACCACCCCATAGCCAAAGCTCTCTGGGCGATTACAACAATTCACAAAAATACAAAATAAAATAATGTATTTGGAAAAAAAAATGGGGACAAAACAGAAAAACAAGTGTAATTCTTCATAGTTAAATATGTAATGTCCAAGTAGAATGGTGAGTGAGGTAGAAAGTTCTGAGGGAGGAGGATCTAAATGGTGGTTGGTTCCAGCGAAGCCAATAGAGTTCTCCAGGCTGCCTTACCTTTCGCTTTCCTGTAGCCAGATTGCCTGCTGATTATAAGGTGAGAAATATTGACATGGAATTTAGAGGGGAAGGAGGAGAGAGGAAAATGAACAGAACAAACATTTTGGAGCACCAGAGCTGACTTTACAGATATGCTGACAACTCTGGAAAGTTCACAAAACTTCATTCCAATGTGGTTTCTCAGTTTAGCATGAATGATTGTGATGCCAGCCAAGAATCACATCGAAGTGATCCATGGATACACTTGGGGGTTTCTGTAGTTTTCTTCACCAGCAGCTCCCAGCTGGCTTGCTCACATTGTGTCTGTTTCTCATCCTGTCAATATGAGACAGCTGAGAGATGCTACCACGGGAGCAGGGGTGGGGGGAACCACTCCAAAAATCCCATTGCCATTGGTTCTATTCTGCATGGCCCCCATGATTATGATTATAATTTTTTTCCAGTTGAAGGTAATGGAATACATATATAGGTTGAAGGTAATGGAAAAAATATATAGAGAAACCGTCTGTTGTGGAAAGACGTGTCTAGACAAATGCCATAAGAATATTAAACAAGAGGTTCTTGCTGTGGTAGCATTTAGTGTACATCCACAGAAGATTGATATTTTCCACCATTATCAGCTGTCTTCTTGATGTCTTAGGAAGTATGGCAGTACTGCAGGTATGTGCTGAGTGGTGAGTACTTTAAATATTAATGCATGATGCTCTTTAAAACAAACATTCCGCCATTAATGGGAACATAGCACAGACCATTTTAGCTTCACTGGAGGCTCCAACCAGCCTATGCACTATAGGCTGTCAGGGAACAGGATGCTAGTATGTACACTCCCACATGAATATTTTAAGGGCTCATCAGTAAACAACCATCTAGCATTTAGAGAACAAGTTGCATCAATGGCAAAAGGAAAAGGTGAATGGAAGGGAGAGGAAGGCTTTTCCTGAAAGTTGCTGAACAGAATAGGTGGGAAAATGATGTAATTGACAAAATGAAAAACAAAACAACAGGATGATGCACAAAAGAGTTAAGGAAACCTGTGTGAGGCCAGGTCAATATGTGCTCTCTGAAGTGGTACAATACTTATGTGAAGACTGTACCATGTGGGATGATTTCACCTTCATATGAGGAAGCCTTTTCTGCTTTACCATTTTCCAAGGGACAAAGAAATATGTATACTATAACATGATAACCTCCTTGAATATTTAGATATCACAATAACACAGTATGTAGGTTTCTAAACATAACAATTTTCAAGATAAGGGCAGGAAAGATATAAACTATATAAACAAAAGCATTTGAAGAGATTCATTTCGTATAATATGCTATACCACATTGTGTTATACTTGTCATACAGACTGTAAATAAATCCCAACACAAATGGTTTTCCTTCTTTTCCAAAAAATGCACTGATAACAAGGATTGTGAGATACAATGTTTGTGAGTGGCTAGTCCCTCTGTGGAAGGACAGGAAAGGGGGGAACAAACAACACAGTTACTTGTTTGGGTTAAATTACTGGACACAATTTCATTGGTTTCAGCTTGTAATAGAACTTTGGCAGGGGCATAGGACATAGATCTGTTAATTGAGCAGCCTGCCTGCCGTCTGATCTCTCCACGTTGCCCTGCACACCAGTCAACGGCTAGATGTCCACATCACGACACAGACTGTTAAAGTGAGCTTCTTCTCCATTGCTCTGGGGCATGGCAGGATTGTTACCCACCCCCATTTGACTGTCTCTTGATGCCCAGGCCTTCCCAGGCCTCTTATGGGGATCCCCTTGTGGAAGAATGGGAAGCCCACTCCACCTTGAGGAGGTGGGTGGGAGAGTTGGTGATGACAATACTAAGTTTTTACAAGCCACAGGAATGCCAGAGGGAGATGATCATCCCTTCAGTCTGTCAGCTCACCGCTGCTCTCTTCCTTCCCTCCAGAGCTGCACCCCCCATCCCACAACATGGCTCCCGGGTAAGCAGGAAGCTTTATATATTCTTCAATAATTTTAACAACTTTCTCCCTATAAGCAACCCAATATACACCACAGATGCATTCTGAAACTGTCACAAAGATCTCAGCAATGGAGCAGATCTATACCAAGCAGGATATAACACTTTGAAAATGGTTTGAAAGTGGTATACAGAATGTGTCCTGGGCCCCAACAGTTGTCAATACCACTATAAATCATTATAAAGCAGTAGTATATATCCTTCCCTGATCTCACAGGTACAGCCAACAATATGATATTTTGTGATAACCAATGCCAAACTTTGTATTTTACCTTCAATCTATTGAACATTTGAATGCAGCCTTCTGAAATGCAATTCCATTTTTAAAAACAAAGTATACAACATTCAAAGGTTATCTAGATGCTTGCTGACGTACTCAAAGGGTTCAGACAAGTTTGTGAGGCAAGAGATTCATTTACAAAAGCCATGCTGATTCTTATTCAACAAGGCTTGTTCTACTTGTTTAAGAACTCAAGTTTTCATGAGTTCTTTTAGGACACAAATTAGATAGTCATTTCTTGAACATTTCTTCTTCTTCTTCTTCTTCTTCTTCTTCTTCTTCTTCTTCTTCTTCTTCTTCTGCTTCTGCTTCTGCTTCTGCTTCTGCTTCTGCTTCTTCTGCTTCTTCTTCTTCTTCTTTTTCTTCTTCTTCATTGAGATGTATTGGTAATATATTAAAACTTCTGCTAAAGAGGCTGATTTTACTGAACATTTTTCATTTAGCAAGTTTGGATTGTATAAGGACTTTCAAACAAATGCCATCTGGCAGACTGTGAAGTCTTATTCGATTTACCAGTTAATTCTAAATCTCTTTCCTTTATTGCCATTATGCAAAAAACAAGCAAAACCCCCACACCTTTTAAGATGCACTACTTGAGAAAAAGATTGTTGATGTATTAGCATTATAGTCTGGTTTATCACCTGGAATTTGCTTTGGTTACCTTGGTGAATGATCTGCCCCAGGTATGGAGAGTGCATCTCTGTTGGCATTCAGAAGCTCTCTACAGCTTTTGCTACTATCAACCATGGTATACCTGAGTCATCTGGAGGGAATGGGTTTTGGAGGCATCATTTATGTTAGTTCAAATTATTCCTGAACATTAGGACTAAGAAAGTTTTGTGCCATCTTGCTTGCCACATCATAGTAACATCACATGAAACTACTGGAAGAAGTTGTACAGAGTTTTTGAGCATGCCTGCAACAACTTTTCCTATGGAAGGATGATCTTGCCAGTTACACATTTTCTGGTTACTACCAGATACAGTAACACACTCTGAGGAGAGGTTGCCTAGAAAATTGTTCAGAAACAAAATGTAGCAGCTAGGCAGCTGAGGGGGATCCAGATGTTGAGAGCTATTTTGTAATGGCTTCCAGTTAGTTTCTGGGCTCAATTGAAAGTGCTGGGTTTTATCTTTAAAGAATTAAATCATTTTGAATCAGGATCTCTGAGGGATTGTCTCATTCTACATCAGATGTGATAGCAGAAAGAGGTAAAGGAGATAAGTGGCACAAAGAGAGAAAGAGAGAGCGAGAGAGGATGAGAGCAAGAGCTCACACGAGTGAGTGCAATATAATCCTGCAATGTTGCAAACTCCACCCACTACTGGCTGTGGCTCGGGGCATCTTTACATGAACAGGAAATTGTGTTGCTTATCCAGGGCATTTGTGCTCCCTGCTTTTTGGTGCAATTGTTATGGGCTTCATTATATGGATGGAGAGGGGTGGCCACATGGTTTGAATTGAATATTTCTCCTCTAAGCATGCTCTGTTCACTTCCATTGTGACAATGTCAACTAGTGGTGGAAGACACATTTTTTTCCAGGTATTTCCAACAGATGCCAAGGGAGGTGTCCAGGCTGTTCATGGAGTTGTGTAAAAGACCCACAAACGTTTGTGAGTGCCCAATCACGAGCGTGCAAGAAATCACTTGCTTAGAGGAGCCCATGGTTCGCAGCAGGTATGCAGCCCCTTTCAAAAAACCTCTGAGGGAATGCAGCCTTCAACTGAAAAAAGATTTCCCATACCAGTCCTACACAAAGCTTCTTGCACACTGTGATCATTGAAGAGTTCCTGTCCAGCTTCCTCTGAGGTGAGGACACACTGGATAGGACCTTCTAATCAGTGATGCCTAGACTACAGAGCTCTACCTCAGGAGATCAGACTGACGTGCAGAATGTCAATTTCCCACTTGTGATTCTGGTGTGTGTCCCCCCCCCCCCCCCGGGAAGTAATTCCATCTCTGTTCCCAGATCCTGATGGGAAAAGCTGTTCCACTGGGACCTGGAAGCACACACCACCACTTCTGCTGTCTGAAGGCATATTTCTGAGCCTTGAGGCATAGGAAAGAGGAGACAGTGGTAGCCACCTCACAAGCACTTCATGAGAGCTTTTGTGAGCACTTGCATTGAATGCTCACAAAGCCCTTGAGCCTTTGTGAGTGATTGACTGGAATGCTGGCAAAGGCTGGGCTCCCTTTGGGGGTCAGCAGATTTGCTCTTCATTAGCAATTTGTTCTTTGCTGTCCTTTTGGGAATATTGTCAATTTTACCTTTGGTGTGCTAGAGTTTGTGCTTTTTTCAGCTGGGCAAGGTTTTAATGTGTTAAAAGGATATGTCTTCTTGCCATTTATTGTCTCCTTATCTCTGCTATCTCAGCTGTTATCCTTTACAGATAGAGATATGCACCGACACCAAGATTCAACTCAGACCCCAATTTGTCACTTTGAAAAATAGCCTGATACTGCTCAGACCAAACTGGAGAACATCTGCTTCAATTCGGGTACTGATTCTGAGCCGAGATTCGGAAAAACGGGGCTTTGTGCCTCCAATTGATTATCATGTGAAAGAAAAAAATGGCTATAACTTTTTTCTTCTTTATCAGAAGTGTACACTATCTGAAGGAATTGTAGCCTCTTTGGAGGAGATTAGGACTGCCAAATATCAGAAAAATAGACGCAGTAGTATTTGTGCTACACACCATAAATTTTAATTTTTTGTTATTTTTTGTTTTTAAAGTGGGGAACTATCAGTAACTGTTTTATTTCTTTGCAGAATGGATGAAATTTGCTGGGCTAGTTACCCCTTCTGAGATGACAGAGCCAAGTTCCGGAGGAATAGGTGCATGTATACTTAAGAAAAAGCAAACTTTATATCTTGAGGTAATAATAAAAAAGGATGTTCCTTGTGGACTATTCCTCTGAAAATGACAGGAAGCATAACGTGGTTCTTTGTAATAACATTTCAAAGTCTCAGGATAGAAGCATTGGTTTATGTTGCAGGAGAGACTTCAAGTTGGGAAGGGGTGAGCCATGAGCTTCCTTTTCCCCCTTCCCATGGGCTTTTTTGGGAGGGGGCAATTTGTATGAAAATGGCACATATCATAGAGGCCTCTCCAGGTAAGAAATATTAAAAGTTTCAGAAGGATAGGTGCAGGGAGTTATGAATGAAATCCAATTTAAGGCTTTTCTTGTAATGCCATCTGGTAGCATTGGAAGAATTTCATGGTCCCATCTTTGCTTTCCCCTGGAGCACAGTAATTGGAGAGACCATGGTAAAATGTGTAATATGATTAGAAGAGGGACCAGTCAGTCACTCCACCCCACTCCACCCATCAGTGGTTAGAGAAACGAAGGCAAAAGACACTCTTTTGGAAATATGCTTTCTGCCTTTCTGAAGCTGAATTGTAAAAGAAGCCTCAGGCTAGGTCAAGCTTCAGTTCTGGTCATGTTGGAAGGAAGCCTGCTTCTCCCTGGGAAGCAACAGAAACAATTCAAAGGAGCCCAATTTGGCTTTGGCTTTATCTTCAGCTGGATCCTATGCACACTCTGAATTGCATTATTGATGTAAGTGGTAAGATGTTGCTGGTAAACCTATTGGTTGGGAAAGTTAGGAAGCTCACTATCTGGGACACTATCTGAGAAAAGATTGGAAATACTATCTGAGAAAAGACTGAGATGAAACCACCAGGGAAAAGATTAAACAACTCAAACTAGATTTCACATTTGAAATACACAGCTATATCACCATGTAGTTCATTCCCCATGCAAAAGGATATATAGAACAAGGATTTTAGTGCTACATGAGTTCCTGAATTCTGATCTGCTTGATATAAGTGTGAGTGACTCAAGGAAAACAGTCTCCATCTCCCTGAATATCTGTACCAGTCAGCAAGACTTGCATTGAGCAGGTGTCTTCCAGAATGAACCAGACAGACTGATGTGACATATCACTGTATAGTCAGCTTTCTAAAGGCCAAATGACATGTAACATGGGAGGTCTGCATGATGAGCAACAGATATCATTCCTTTTTTAAAAATTTTTTAAAAGCAGCTACAGGAGAAGTGGGTTAGATTGGCACTGCTGGGGAGAGGTGAACCCTTTCACCTACGTGGTATTCTCAATTGATATTCCTTCCTAAAAACTGTTATTTGTCCTGCTGCGAGAAAAGCAGACACAATATGGATACCTCCCTTTTGTTTCTCTGCAGGTCTAAGATACAGATGCCTCCCTCTTGTGTGTGGAATGGGGCCATTTTAGCTTCATAAGGGCAGGCACTTGGAGAACTGAGATTGCTATTAGTAAATACAAGTGGAACCTGCAAACAAAACGTAGCAGCATGGAGTGTTGCTGTTCAGGATTTCAGATAGTGATGTGCTGAATATTTCTTCTTCTTCTTCTTCTTCTTCTTCTTCTTCTTCTTCTTCTTCTTCTTCTTCTTCTTCTTCTTCTTCTTCCTCTTCTTCCTCTTCTTCTTCTTCTTCTTATTATTATTTTATCATCCTCATTAAATATGATAGAAAAGAAATTGCTTTTATTTTTTTCATAGGTGAAGAACATTTTGGTGAAATTCTGGTGTGTGAGGTGTGGGCTTCTTGCCTTAACCTTACTTATGAGGTGGCTGAGTGTGTGAGTGTGACGTCTTGCTTTATACAAACATCTTTCTGGTGGTTTGCAGCCTCTTCAGCTTCCTGTGCTTCATGTCAACCTCAGGGGAAGATATTGCAAGGTCTTTCAGATGAAGAAGTGCAGGCAGCAAAGGAGCTTGCAGAGATGTATAACAGAAAGAAAAACTCATTCTGCACCATCAGCCACCCAAAGAAATTAAAAACAAAATCCTAAAACACCCTGAAAATGAGGCAGAACATGGAAGCCTCTTTTGCCAGGGAAGAAAACTTTCAGGAATTTTAAGGACAGGTTTTGGTATAGCATTAATTTATAGCCACTCCATTACATTCACCTCCAGCCTGCTCACCCAGCAGGCTTGGTGCTCAGCTGGGTGGGTTTTTTGAGTTTGCCATTAGGACTTTCTCTTAATGGTTTTCTTTTTGGCACTTCTGCAAACCTTCTGGCTCCCTGAAGCCTGGAGATATTTTCCTCTTGTGCATGACTTCAAAAGCATCATCACTCCATAGCCTGAGCATTGGATACAGAGGGAATGATGACCAGAGCTGGTGCCAGACTATTTTGCACCCTAGGCAAGGTGAGCTACTTGCTCCCCCCAAAAAAAATTCCCAACTTCAATTTTTAAGAACAGATGTTTTGTAGTAAAAATAAAAAGCACAAAACTTGAACTCATTATGGTTTTTTTCTTAAAACAGCTAATTTGTATAAAACTGTGACCCTTAAAGAGCAGTACTGCGCCCCTCTGAGGTCTGCGCCCTAGGTGGCTGCCTAGTTGGCCTAATGGCAGCACTGGCCCTGATGATGACAGATGGAACCCCCATATTTAGAGGCAGATGCTCAAGAGGAGAGTTGTGTTCATGCCCAGGACAAACACTGGAAAGGAGGACTCCACGTCTTCATGTTCTGCCTGTGGGTTTCCCAGCAGCACCTGGGGGCTGTCTATACATCTTTGAAGCCCTGCAGTGGCTGCAAATCAGCACTGCGATGGTTATATGACACTGCTGCCAATTTGCAGCCACCACAGGACTTTCCCCTGAAGCTGCATGTTGGAAAATTTGGTTACTTACCCCAACTTTTCCCAAAGAAGCAAGGTCACCACAACCCTTCTGGCATGTGATCTCACTCTGGGGTTGATCCATGGCATTCCTGGGTGGATGGTGACAGGTGACTGTTTGCTGGAAGCTCGGAAGAGTGGGGGTGGGTTTCCATACCCAGATGACCACAGGGAACCCCTGTGCTCCCTTCTGGCATGAGGGTTTCCCACTCCACAGCAGTGATACCTTGGGGTCTCAGGGGGAAAGAATGGCGAAGCGGCACCATGAAGAAAGGCCCCTGGCTGCCAGTGGAAACAGAATACTGGACTAGACTGACTTTGGCCTTGCCCAGCAGGGCTGTTCTTATGTTCTTAAAATGGAATAGAGAATTTTTAAATGTCAAAAGTAAGACAGGTGATTAAAAGCAGACATTACTTTGTATTTGAATAGTTCAATAGTAATCAAAAAAGTTAAATCCCTTTTCCTCCCAAACACACTGATGATAGTATTTGCCATGATCAAACTCTTCAGTATTACTTTTCTTGCCCTGCTTGTCTCAATTGTCTCTGCCCCTCTACTTATTCCTTGACCAGATGTAGCCGAGCTGATTATTGATGAATCTCCTGGGAAGTTCTAGGCCAACCTGCTGAGATGTCCAGACAGGCTTTGCATTAAGGATTCGAGCATCAACTGGAATGATACTGATTGTCTGATTCTTGGTACCCTCAGAAGCTATAAACATAAATTAGAAATAACCACCCTGAGTCCCGAACTCATTGTTGTCTCCAAGTTTTGCAGGTGCTGATTTATTTTACAAAATGCAAATATATTCATACTGCTGTAACCTTACCTTTGAAACAACCCATTAGTAACAATGTATGTTTCCACTTTGCAGATAGCCCATAAGAGCAATACACTGATTTCAGTCACCGTAGTTTAGGTGGTTTCCTAGCCAATCTGACCAATGAAAAGTTCTGTGAAACTTTAAAAAGTTTCTCTTATATCCTCCTATACTAGTCCATCATATTATTTTACTTTTTTTTTTTTAACCTTCTTTGACTTTTTGGCAATTCAGTTGTCTCAAATGACAACTGTTAACTTCTTGCCAACTAAAATTATTTGATGAGTAACTCCCCCTCCCCAAATTACAGACCAATTTTTAAACTGGAAATCAAGCAATTAAGAAGTAATTAAGAAGGCTAAAGTTATAAGAAAATAGCAAAGAAACCAAGCATCAGGTGCTCATTATTTTACAATTGCATATATCCTTACAGTTGTTAATTAAAAGCCCATTCCTCCAATATACTGAGAATTCTAGGAAACATTAATAGTAAGAATGGACTTTTTATATAAAATATTGAATAGTCAGGACATTCTACTTAAGAATAGTTAATGTTTTCAAGAATAACCTGCAAATGAATATGGAGGAAGGCAAGTTGACTTTTTTTCCTCTGTGAGCTTTTCCCTTCCAATTTTCCCTTCATTAAAATTTAGTAAGAAGATTTTAGCTTCCACCTGAGATTTTCACTGCTAGTGTAGCTGAAATAAAGCCTTGTGCAGCTTGACAGGCTGACCCAGGCAACAGTGTCACAACATGAACCTGAGCAGAGAGCAATAAAGGTTCTAAATAGCTAACACACATTCTGGTGACCACATTTACCTGTGGTGACATTTATAAGTAGTCTATATTCAGAGTCAACAACTTCTAACTAAATTATACAGCTAGCAAAATGTGAAAAATAATTTTAGCCTGTGTGTGTGTGTGTGTGTGTGTGTATAACACACACACACACACACACACACACACACACACACACACTTTAATTTCATAAGACCTAAATCATGTAGGATTCCATTCCCCCACCCAATTCTGGAGTGTATTATTAGAAAATACTGTAATTATTCTTACACCCAAATGTTTTCCTCTTTTTACCATGCATATGTCACTGCAGTGTACTTTTTGTTACTAGATTATAAAAGCCTAATGTTAATCAATAGATCATTAATTTTGGCATTCAGTTTATTAAATAACTAATATTTATCTCATAATGGCTGATAGTACAGCACATAACTCTATCTAATTATGCACACTATATTCATGTTATTTAAAATTAGAGTGCTATTCAAGTGTTTGGTACCCATGGCTACCAAACATGTGAAGGGGCTATCTAGCACATCCTGGCTATCCCCACACCTAAATGCCAATGTGCATGCTGGCCATGACCTCCTGGCTGACACATGACTGGCATTATTCTGAAAGTGGTCCTATGCATCTATGGATGTACGTGCAATGGGCTCTCTCCAGGAGGATGGGAGCTATGGTCAACTAATGTCTGAATAGGGCTATGAATAGGTCTTTACTAAATAAGTCCTTTTAAGGTGTTTTGTTGTTGGTGCTGCTAAGTTCTGCTTCTTATGCTAAGATAATGGGTTGTATCTGAGGGGAGTTATTTGGTATTGGTGCCTCCTGTTTAAAAGGCAGTTAGCAGAGAAAAACAAAACACAGAACAGAATGACTGCTTATCAGTCGCACATGCACACAAACGCCAAAAAAGGAACCACACCATTCTTTGGTGAAGTTAAAATGGTTTAATCACAGTTAAAAGTGAAAATGGTTTCCTCACAGTTTCTTGTATGAAAATACAGGTACAGTGTATAGTTTCAGACAAAGTCCTTTTAGGCCATTTCTTGATGTTCTATAACACATGTGACACCCGCAATAGAAAAGGTTAGGCGGTCGAAGGAAGGTGAAAAACACACTGTAGCCTATCGAGACCCTAAGGCTAGCTATTCCCTAAATTCCCATGCATTAACTAGCTAACTGCAACACTACCCCCTTCCTGTAACTTGTAGTTGAGGTTGCAATATTCCCAACAGTTTCTGTAGTGTCAACAATTGGTTGATTGTCATGCAAATGAGGAGGGGGGAAACTGTTCCAGAAGTTCAAGGCAGAGCTTCTAGACAATTTCATATCATGAAGATTTTCAGTCAAAATAAATCTGGGTCAGTAGTCTTATTGATGAAAAAGCCCCACAAGATATCACATATAAGTAATCTGACATCAGGCCTAACTTCTGGAACAAACTGAGCATGCTCACAGCTTCAACATGAGCGCAAAAGATTTGATAGCAAATCAAATCTCAGACATACAGTCAAAGAGGGGAAAAAAGGCTTCTGAAGAAGTACAGAAGTGGGACTTTCTCCAAGGGAAAGAGGCTTCCTAGGATGATTGGTGGCTTCTCTACCAGCCTGGTACTCCTCACAGCAGACTTGGCAGATTCCCCAAGAATGTATTACCGAAAAGCTGTGCACCCTGCCAGCTCCACAACAAACCAATGGCTTCCTCTTCCATGAGGTATATGAGATGTGTATGAGATGAGTGTGAAAGTGAGAGGAGAGCAGGAATGCTCTATATAGAGTGACCATATTTGGGAAACCAGAAAAGATGACACCCAGTGTGTGTGTGTGTGTGTGTGTTTGAGGGGGGGAGCATGCTTTCTAGGGCCTCCAGAGAGCACGTCATCCCCCCCGTCATGCTATTGGCAGCTGCCATTAGCATGGCAGTTGTGGATGACATGCTTTCCAGATACCCTAGAAAGCACACTTTCCCTTCCTTCACTTAAAGCCCCTAATTGGAGAGGAGGAGAAAGTGTGTCATTCCTACCCCACTGCTTCAATAGGGGCCTCCAGAAAACACATCATCCCCACCACCACCACACTAATAGCAGTCTTAAAGGGGAAAGTGAGTCATTCCAGGACATTATGGAAAATTACAGAAAATCCCCCCTGACATCCAGGATAGAACAAAATCCAGGACAAATCTTGGAAAATCCTGACAGTTGGAAACCATATTGTCTGAGCAGACATGGAGCCATAAAGAGTACCAGGAATAGTGTCATGTACTGTAGCTGCTCCAGCTTCCTCTGGGAGATGAATGAGACAAAGTGCTAGGCAATTTACAAAGTTTTATTACAAGCAATAAACACTTCTGTAACATAAACTAGGCACCTTCTGTGAAAATCTCTTTTAAGCAAAAACTATGCAAACTAAGCAAGACAATTCTCTGTTCAAAGAAAAGGCTTTTCAAAAGTTCATAACTTCAAGGTGGTTGATGCGTGGACGATTTCTCATGCAATCTGTCCACCTGTCTGTTTGCTGCTAACTTCGCTGAATGTTTTAGCTTCCGGTGATTCCTAGCATCAAGTAAGGTCTTTGAATGCTCACCCCCGGACGTTGACTCCCTGTCTCCTGAAATCATAGAATTTGGCTTTGAAGAGATAGACTCTGGAGGGGGCAGATATCCAGCTGGAGTCTCTCCCATGTGAACCTCCTCCTCCACTGGCTCTAACTGCTTGGTGTCTGGCTAGGCGTCTTCTGAGTCTGAATCTGTTTCTGATTAATTACCTGCCTCACCTACTCCCAATACAGGAGCAGTAGGGCTATACATGACAAATGGAAAGTTTCATTCTTTTTCTTTGCCAACAATGGTAGCTTCACTTGAAATGCATAACCGCTTCAGAGAAGAGATTTTTTTCAGGACCATAGCAGGTTCTGCTATTTACATAACCCAAAACATCCTTGCATGTTTACTGCATTCATGCAATTAATGACATGAATTCAGCCCTAACAGAACTGTTCTATGGAAGGTAGATGGGAGAATTGGTGACATAGCTACCACCTCTTCCTGTGCCCTAACATCTTGTTGTGGCCATGGTAAGATTTAGAGTAGCAGCTTTTGAATGGTGTTCCTCCCACACACTATGGTCCTTCTATAAAAATCCCCTCTCATTCACACCAATAGAGGGATATTAACCGTGCCAGCTCCTGGCAATTCTTGGGCTATTTTGGGTGGTGTGTTGGGTTACTGAGGGGCCTTAGGATCCTATGGATACTCAGCTGCCCTCATTATGTCCCTCCCTCATCATATCCCCATTCCCCCCTATTCCAGGCCACAGTGCTCTGGAGTCACCACCACAATGGGGAGACCTCCATCAGTGGATCTTTTTCTACACCTCTGGAGGAAGGTCTGCTCATTTAGAAGGAAATCTTATGGTCCATGGGATGCCTTTCAGGGTACTATAAGCTTGCAGCCTAAGTCTTCTGTTTTACTAATCATTCTTTTCATGTTTTTTTCAAGTATCCTCCACTCACCCGCCTAAACAATGAAACCTGGGCAGGATCTACACTACTGCTTTAAAATGGTTTGCAAACCATTTCAAATTGTTATACCCTGCTTGGTGTAGATCTTGCCTAGAGATCCAATTCAGCTCTATGCAGAGTTATCATGTGAACATAGTTTCAAAGCTTCAGAGCTCATCTATTTGATATCTTATGATTTCATCATCAGAAGCATGAAGAATCTTGGATGGCACATAGCAGGTCTAACATTTTTATTTCTGAAATTGTAATGAATGTTTTTGTGTTGTCACTGCAAAGTAGTTTAGAACGCAGATGTCTTCTATTGATTGTGTTAATTTTTGTAAACAAAAATTGTGCTGTAAAGCAATCAAAATGTGATTTCAATGAGTTTGGATGGTGGGCAAAAAAGAAGGAAAGGAAAGAAAGCAAAAATAGCCAGATGAAAATGATTGGAAAATTGCAGATACAATTATTCTATTACTTTTTATATTTTCAAAGATCTCTGATAAAACTTCTCATAATAACATTATGAAGAGCTCTATTGCATATTCAATGACATTTGAGTTCCCCAAACCACTTAGGCATTTTCTGTGCTAGATGCTAGATTCTTATGTTGCTTATATGTGCTGCTGATGGCACAGTTCCAATAAGCCTGTTTCTGCTTGTGGCTTGTTTAGAAAAAGCAGAGTAATTAATAGTTAGTGTTTATGCAGCATTATGAACACATGACTCATTAGCTACATTCTAAGGGTGAAATCCCATTCCCATTAAAATCAATGAAAGCTGGTCATTTACTTCCCTAGAGCCAAGACTGCATCCAAAGTATTTTTTTATTAAGATGATAATGATGCAGTGGCATGTGCCATGCCTGGGAACTGCATGGCTATGTTTTTTCCTCCAATAATCTTTAGCTTTTTTTTTTGAGACAAAGAATGCTGAATTGTTATGCAGGGTTTTTTTTGGGGGGGGGCAGGGGGAGTTTGTTTTTCTTTTAATCTATCTTGATACAAATTCCTTCTCAAAGTGCCCAAATTGATCTACCCCTAATTGATTTCCCCCCTCAATTCATCTCCATGCTGTACTTACAGCATCTCTCCTAATCATATTTTTGTCATGCTGCTTTTTTATAGCACTATAAATTGGAATATCTTCAGCTATGACACCCACTCTGTGCAAGCCTTCTAGCACCTCATGTGCTTTCTTTGGAAAAAAAACTCTTGTGCAAATGAGATCCCAAAAGGCATTTGCAAGAACCACCATCTGCCAAATGACATGTTGAAAGCTGGCAAGTTCTTCCATTCCTCACCCAGTTTCTATTGCCAGTGCCTTAACTGGGCATGTATACAACATGAATGAACACAGAGGCAAACATTCAGACATATATATAATCCCCTGTTTGAAGGTTGTACTTTTCCCACTTTATTTCCTTGATAGGTCTTATCAGACAGATAAAAACTAAGAGCATGACCCAGTCAAAGTTAATAACTGTAGATTGATTTATTTATTTATTTTAAACAACCTAATCTTATACTGATCCATAATGATAACTTTTACTGACACCCGACAAGGCAGGTTGGTAACAACATTTGCTAAGAGAAAGCAAAGCTGCTTGTTTGCTTGCTGTCACTACTTCTGGACATACTGACTCAGCATGGATTGGGCTTATTCCAGGGACAGGGGCTGTCAGACCTACTATGCACTCCCCATGCCTCCGATCAAGAAATGTGCTCAAGCATTTACAAGGGGGACATGTGGTCTGAAACAGCAAGTTCATAGCACATTATAGCACTACACCGGCTTGGAGGTAGTGATGTCATGTAATGGACCCCCAAACTTCCATGAGTAACCAATCACAAGCACGCAATAAAGCACTTGTGTAGAGAAGCCCTAAGGCACTCATATATGACTTCATATATCATGAAGCCATAGATCAATGTCTGAATGCGGCTATAGGGTCTGGCTTGCCTGTTGTCATGTTCTGTTTGAGGATAATAGAATCATAGAGTTGTAACTAATCTTAAACTTTATCTATTCCAATGCTGTTCTGAAGCAGAAAATCCTCTGGTACAGAATCCTTGATAGTGGCCATTCAACTTCTGCTTTAAAACATCTAATTCTGTTTCATGGTCAAGCAGCTTGTATCATTATTCTTCCTAATGTTTAGTTGACATCACTATTCTATTAATTCTATCATATTCCATATAGGTTCTTCCCTCTGGAACAACAGAAAACAAATTTGCTCCATCATTTATGTGACAGACTTTCTGATATTTGAAGATAGCTATCACATTGCATTTCTATCATCTTTTATCCAGGCTAAAAATAACCAACTCTTTCAAACCTTTATCACTGGGTTTGGTCTCTACATCTGCACCATTTTGTCATCCACCTTGGGATACATTCCTATTTGTCAATATCCTTCTTAAACTGTGGTACCCAGAATTGGACACAATACTCTCCATGAGGTCTGAACATGGTAAAACATATAATGGTTTATATGTTTTACCATGACACAACCTAGAATTGCATTAGTGTTTTTAACCACTACCTCACACTGCTGACTCATGCTTGCTTGTGATTTATTAAAGCCCCTGCATCCTTTTTACATGCATTGTTTTCAAGCCTGGGATCAGCCATCTTAAATTTGTGGGTCTGATTTTCCTCCCTAAATGCAGAACGTTACATTTCTCTCTCCAGAATGTAAACTATTTACTGTTCAGGTCAAGATCAGGGAACATAGTTTATTGAGAGAGAAATCAGATCAATATAGTTTAATGTGTACATAATCAGTATTTTCCTCTAGAAATGCTATTTTGCATATTGTTGTTTGTTGTCTTGGCCAAATTTGGAATTGCTCTAACCACAATTTTTTCTCTTTCCTCTGATCCTTTGGCTAAAAACTAGGTCTGAACTGAATGTATTGCCAGCTGCTGCTAAGTATTCTCCTTTGTTTCTTGAACATTTTATCTGTCTCAATTGTTCTTAGGATTTTTAAAAATACACGCTTGTTCTTACACTAGATGTTTCCTGGCACTTTCTGGAATGTCTAATGAATTCAATAGTGTCCTAGAGTGTATAATTATAGAGCTGTGGGAGTCTCTCTATCATTAAGTCATGAAACATTTCTGGTTCTAAAACCAGAACAATTCTATTCCTCATAAAAACAAAACAAAAAGATGTTTTGTCCTATCACTATAAAATGTTGTAGGGAGAACTCATCAGCGAGGGGTAGAAGTTGTCAAAATGTTAGAGAAACTAGATGAAAGATGGCTGAGATGCAGCAGCTTAAAAATTGTAGGCAATTCCACCCCCACCCCTGTTTCTAATTCACAGTAATGTTGTGGTAATTTTTTAAGTGCAGGTGCTCGTATATTCCCCACTGCCATGTCTCCATGGTGAGATCTACACCAAGCAGGACATGGCACTTTGAAAACAGTTTGAAAACTGTATATGGGGTGTGTCCTGGGCTTCAACAGCTGTCACTACTATTATAAACCATTTTAAAGCAGTAGTGTAGATCCTGCCCAAGTAAAGTCCAAATTTATTAGTAGTGAGTTCAAATCCATGTTTGTCAATAGGGGGAAAGCACAATTATATTAAACAGTTTGTGATGAAGGTGGGCAAACAATTGCTGGCAGGGTGGTGGTACAGCAGTGTCAGGTTATTAATTTTTATTACTGCAAACCTATGTCAGTCTCATTGAACTGAGTAGGACTACGGATAGAAGAATGTCATCTGGTGAAGTTCTCCCAAGTTCTCCATTTGGAAGCTCAGTCCACCTCATTCATGTTCCCGATTATGAGCTCTGCACGGCTTGAACGGAAAAAGAATGCATTTGGATGCACATTTTTTAAAGTGCACACTCAAATGAATGAGTCAATATATAGTGAAAGTCTTTCAGTGACAGTATTGTTGCATATATATAATGATTTTCTAAATGGAATGAGAGACTGTCATAGCATATTACTTGCTTGCTGTTAGGGGCAAATATGTGACTCATAGGTAGCTCTCTTAGTGTTGTCATTGTCAGTAAAGGATTAGAAATAAATTCACTGTACAAAATGTAGTTAGGTGCTATGAGGATCATTTTATCTAATGGCATATTGGCAGCCCATCATCTTACGGTTTTGTTATTAGTTTGCTCATTTTATGAGTATAACAATCAAAGTATAGCTGATTTTCTCTTAGAATTTGTATATTATTTGCTGTATTGTTGGCTGCTGTATTGCTTATGTCGTAAGGAAACACAGTATGTAACACTGAACAACGTCTTTACAGTTTACAAAGTACAGAAGCTAAAGTGGGAGCCTTAGGCTGCAATCCTATGCCCAGTTTCCTAGCAGTAAGCTTCTCTGAACAAAATGGGACTTATTTTTGAGTAGACATGTATAGTATTGTGGTGTTATCAACTTACATACTTTTTGAAACATGTTGGTTTTGCTTTAATTAACCTTTTCTTTCTTAAACCAATGCTTTGTGATTCTAGAATATTACTGAAATGTGTTAATAGAGATCACATATAACTAATCATGCTGTTCGCATATTTATTGTTATCTCATTTTTTAGTCATTTATTTATAGCTTTTTACCCTGATCTTCAACTGAAAATGGCACTCAGAATAACTTTAAAATATCAATCCCCACCCAAAACTCTCAATCTAAAAGCCACAACATGAAAAGAAAGGGGATTGGGAAGGAGAAGGAATAAAGGTAACTCAAGCACTTGTTCGTAGTTACAAAATTCAGCAGATAATAATTCAGCAGATCATGGAACTGGATCTAAGCAAAATGCCAAGGCTGCTGCTTCCTCTCCCCCTGATGGACTCTAAAAAAATAGCGGTTGATAGCTGGAAGGAAAGAGACTCTCATCTAGGGGTCTGTATATACACTATTGAGGTATGCCTAAGTGCTGCTTCATCTCCCTTTGACATTTTCAGATAGCATATTTTAATATGTAAAGCTACATTTCTTTTATTCCAAGTATTTCCCTGTGACTTGGGATATTACAGATACAAAATGAATTTGTAAGTCTACTGTGGATCAGAGCTTCTATGGCTGGCTACAAATTTGCCAGATCTTAACATTTAACCTCTTATACCTTTTGTTTAATCATCCAATTATTTAGGCATTCTTTTCTCCTAAGTTTCTACTTTGAAAAGTGCCCAAGACAGCTAACATGAACAACAACTATAATTATATTCAAGCTACTAAAATATAAACAGAGAGGGGTAGCAGCCTAAAAAACCTAATACAGATTAACCACATACATTAATGTTTGGCAGAATAAAACCACATTAATGAGGCAATGAAAGATAACAAGGAAGGAGCCTGATGGATCACCTAGAGCAGGGAATTCCACAGACCTCCTTCCTTCCTTCCGTGTGTGTGTGTGTGTGTGTGTGTGTGTGTGTGTGTGTGTGTGTGTGTGTTGAGTCCTACTAATCCACAGGCCTTTGACTTCTCATGGACATAAAACACTACAAATTGGGCCTGCTTTTAAAAAAGACATAATATTCTATGGGTTGGGCTTTTTGCTTCATGTCATAAAGCTTTTGCATACTATCCCATCAGTGCCTTATTTCATTCCTGCTATTAAAATAATGTGATTTCATGCTCCCATTTTTTAATTTTTTTTTCATTCTCTGATGTTCTTCTGGTTTTGTTTGTTTTCTGTCACACCAAGATAACATTTCTGCGTTCTGTGTCCTCTTCTTTTCCTTGGATTGTTTACTTTCTCACATTTTACTGCATTTTGGGAACCTGAGCACCGGTTCCTATAAGACTGTATAAAACTGTTGTACTGAATCTCAAAAATACAAAAAGTTCATGTGTATATTTTTAGCCTAGTTCCACTTAAAATATACATAATGAGAACTGACTCCACCTATAAATTCATTCTAAAACAGGTGAAACAGGTTCACTTAAATATACAGACACACATATACATACCCTCTTCATACTTGGTATATATATATTATACTCAGATACTCTTTATACCAAATACAGTCATTAAGAAATTGCCTCAGTTGTCTTCAACTACTATTTAAATTGTCTAGGGTAAATCTGACTGGCTACAGGTTTATTGAAATCCTCCCTGGTAATGATTATGGATACTTCAGTAATCTCATTAACAGTGAAATCCAATGCATTTTACTCAGAGATGAATCCTGTCTCTCTAACCTAACTGTATAAGATTGCAGCCCATATTGTTCAGCTGCTTTTCAGATTCATTGTTTCCACTTTTTCAGGGACTGTGAACAATGATGCCTCCTACTGTGTTGGAGGCTTTTTGCCTCAAAACTCTATACTTCTCTCATTCTGCTAGAACTGGGTGATTTACGTATATTGTTGTTTCTTCTTTCCATGTTCCTGCTGTCATCTTCACCCTTAATGGTATGGTTATGAGGATGGATGCTATTATTAGTCTCACATGCTTAGATAGCAGGGAGCCATTATAATCTCAGTGGAAGAAAGGCAGCCAAATGGTTCAATTACAATGGATTTTAGAGAAGAAAGCTTATGAGCCCCATACTTCTAAACTTCTGTTTTATTTTTCATTTTTAACCTTATTTTTAGCTGTTTTTCTATTTTTAAATTGAACTTTCACATTAAATGCTGCTTCCACTAACGAAGGTTCTGTTCTACTTTCCTTATTGAGTACTGCAGTACAATGCTGCTGCTTGAATGCTATATGCCAAATAGTTTGTTCTTAAGTAACTGACCATAAAGACCCTCCAACTTAGTTGTATAAAAATCCAAAAGTAAGGCAAGTGCCCTTTTGTAAATGCAGAACTGCTACTTACTGTGCCGCCTTGCACATTATTCATGAATAGCCTAACTCATTCCATGTTTATTGCACAGTTAGCTAAATATTATTATATCCTTTTAATGCTATTTGAAGTTCCACAGAGAAAACCAGTTTGCATGACCACCGTAACTCACCTTGTGCTAGGCAGTTTTTGAATATTGAAGCCATGTCTTGTCCTGTCACCTAAACCCAGATGCCTGGGTTATGTGAGGGTTAAACGATCCTCATATACCCCTAGAACAAGCCATGGGTTAGGTGAAGGCTTTTTAACTCTCGCAAAGCCCGTGCTGCCCAAGTTTGGCCGACATAAGATATTCAAATATTCAAAATGTCCACCCACACATGTTGGCATGTGCTGCAGTCCACTGTAGTTTAAATATTGGGCCAGTTTGTGCAATCAAAGAACCTACTGTGGCCCAATATGTACTGTTTATATTAGCTCCAAGTCTTAAATCAAAATAGACTGTTCTTTTACCTCCCCTTTCTTTCCTTCTTTCATACCCTTCTTCAGTTCCCTTTTACAAGGTTTATCCATTTATATATTTGTCTAAAAACAAAAAAGATTGGACACATGAAATTTGACTTTATTATAAAAAATTTTTTTTATTAGGGGTATCATTTGTGTAACAACTGACATGGAAAACAACTCTATTATCGTCTGTACTCCCATAATATTATAATTACCCTATATTCTTATATTGCGGTTGAACATTTTAATACATTTTCAAAAATATGGTGTGTCTTATCCAGGCAGGAAAATGAACTGTGCTTGCACAAATGGAAGTAGAAGATAGTTATATACACACAGTCATGTTCTAGGTAATTGTTTTGCAATAGGCATATAATGGTCTGAGAACACTTGTGCTGTAAACATTTGTCAGGTGCCCAGCAAAGATTTCAGTATGGTGGGTAGTGTGTCAAATTGAAAGATATTTTCATAACCTTTGTCCCCGCATTCCAGCTGAGCAGGAAAGAAACACACTCTGTATGTGGGCAGCCCTGTCAAAAAATAAAAAGGAATTACACATAATGTCAAGTTCATGTCTAGACCATGCTAAATTGTATGTGTTGCAAGGCCAGGATCCTTTGGAGCAGTCTGTTAAATTCTCAGCTGTTCTTGAGGGATGAGCTGATTAACCTTTTAGAGAAAAAATTAGACATAGTTTATACAAAAAAAGAAAAAGCAGAAAAAAATCATGTTAATGCGAAAGCCTGGTTTAAATACTCTCTCAGTTGCTTCACTTGACCTTGGCCACTTCACTATATTCAGTTCCTTATTTCCTGACCGTATCAAAGATATTCTGCCTCTATGACAAGACTTGGATATAGCTTGTGTTCTTAGAATTTGCTGGGTGGTCAAGTAAAGTGTTTTCTAACTGCTGCCATTTCCATCCTGGAAAGCTGTACTTGTAGTGTGTCAAGTGGACATACTCCACAGGATGCAGAAGGGCAATGTGGTGATAGAATCTACAAATGTCAGTAGTGAAATAAGCAAGCATGTGGAGGCCATTTTATGTTACTAGCCCTGAGTAATCACTTGCCCTATATATCACCGATCATACATAGTTTTTCTGTCAGTGTTGTTCTTCACTTCTCTTTTTGTTCAATCCCAATTTATACTAGAAATTACTCAGCACACAAAATAGCACACCATTAATTTCAAAGATGTGCTGGTATTTGGGATAATGATTGTATATAATAATGTGAATTAGAAATAGAATTTATCTTGTGATTGCTGTGAGTGGAAACATTTGTGTTTTTTTGGCTTGCCTTTCATTCTTGTTTTCTGTGAGGATTTTTTTGTTCTAGGAGTAATTATCTTATTTTAGAATTAAGTTTCCTCAGAAATACATGACTCTCACAGAAATCAGCTCAGCTGAGGGGCTGAAGTGTCTTATTTTGCCCTGAGACTTCTGTCTTTTTCATAAATCACACCCTGAAGTTGTACATACTACCCCTAGGCTTCTACATAAGTGTCTTGTTCCTTCCAAAGGAAAAGACTCTGTTGGTGAATTTACAAGGGTAAATTCCCAGAGTAGCTTAGGAGCCTCAGTGACTATAGGCACTGGGTCCTTCCAGCCTTTTCTTTTCCTACTCTTGTTAGGTTTCGTGGGATTCCCAAACAGCTATGTACTTGGGTGGCTTTTGAAATGGGCAGATTTACACCAGTCAGCAATACTTGGATGGAGAGGAGGGATATGAAAAAACACCCAAAGGACAGTAAAAATAAACAAAAAAGGTAAAGTAAAACTAATTCTTATATATAAGCTTGCCTAACTGTTAGTACAAGCTGGACCTCTTATTTGATACTAATGGTGCAATTCTATGCAGACAGAAAAAAAACTCAGAAACTGGACCTCTTAACTAGTTACTAATGGTGCAATTCTACGTAGACAGGAAAAAAAGGCCTACAACTCCCAGCATTCTGCAGCCAGCATGTTTTAATCTCAGTTAATACTATGGTTGTTTGGGGAATGCTGGGAATAGTAGGATTTTTTCTGTTTAAACAGGCATAGAATTGCACTGTAAATTGTTATCACATTTTCAGATGGACTGGCAGGAATTATGGGATTATTTAAAATAATCCCATGTTAAAAAGGCAGTTAGCAGCGAAAGACAAAAGGCAGAACAGAATGAGTGCTTACCAGTCCCACATGCACACAAGATTTAAAAAGGAGACCACAAGAGAATAAGTTTACTCAGAAGTATTCTTGCACATACTAATACAGGCATAATGTAGGGTTTCAAAAGGGTTTGTTCAGTCCACTTCTTTGTGTTCTACAACACTGGCAGGAGAGAGAGAACAAGCCATGCACTCCCAGTAATGGAGGAAAGCAGAGAGAGAGAAGGGGGAAAGAAAGGAGAGGAGCAGGAAACCAGTCACAGGAAGAAAATAAATCCACTGTAGGTTATATAGATCCTAAAGCTAGCTATGTCCAAATTCTCATAAACTGACTGCACCACAGCCCCTTCCTGTAACTCACAGGCATGGTTGTAATATTCCGAACAAGAATTTTACTTTCCATAGGTTACATGAATGTAGTACTTATGAAACTAGCCTTCCCTAATATTTTATTTAAAAATATTTGGATCCTGCTTTTTAGCTCTAAATGAACTTCCAAAGTAGCTAACAATTAAACCCCCAAATTAACCCCCCCCCACAATACCTTTCTTAAAGTAATAGATGTGTGAATATGCTAAAAGAATAGTTCCTTATAAGATTAAAAAGAGTCAATACTTGCAGTGTTTTGTTTCAACAATACTTCAAAATGAATGGGTGGACCCTCAAGACAAGGGAGGGGGTTATTTGTTACCCTTCATTGGACATGTTGATGGCAACAATATAACTTGGTGAAGTGACAGTTTTGTTTGCAATCAAGCTGCCAATATGTTGTCGACTCCATGATATGATTCAATCTAGCTCTCCTGGTGATTGTAACAAAACAAAACTGGTAATAAAGAACTTCCTGAGTAGGCATTCACAATCTTCAGAGGATACATACCCAGCTTTGAGAAAAGAACCTCTGTATTACATAAGTATTTTGCTTCCTGATCCCACCTTCTTTATTTTGAACACCTTATTGCTCATGTCTTCTAAAACAACGCTGATGGTTACTGTTATAATATTATATAATAACTATATAATATTTTCTGGATGGATTGATGTTGTCTAGTTCTATGTGTTCTCCCCATGTTGGGATTGTTTTTCATGAAACAGAAGCAAAACATCAATGTAAGTAATGACCAAGCAAAATTAAAGGAGACATTACCAGCCTGTCTGTTTGAGCCCATTGAACCAGAAACCAGATATGGCTGAATGAAGTGGACTGAATCCAGAAAGTGAAGGGCTTGGCAAACTTTACTGAGCCATAAACAGATAGTCCCCTATGAAATTCCCTTCTACATACATCACCCTGGCTAAGCAGTCAAAAGTATAAAACAGCAGAGCAAATCAGGCCAGGCTTCCAAAAGAATGAAACTATTACTACTATGAAACATACTGAATGCACTAGTCTTTTAATACACAAGAAACCCAAGCTAAAAGGAAACTTATTTGACTCCACCTCGCCCCTCCTTTGTGAACCCAGGTTGCACCCAATGTTCTCTGATATTAATTAGCTATGCACCCTGAGGGATCTTTGTTATTGTGTATAATTACTGCTTTAAAACTCTAAGGTCAAATTAACTCTTAGTTTGCACCCTTTTTTAGTGTGATCTCTTGCCATTGTCACTACAACCCTGAGAACAGTCTGGACAGATAACTTGCTCATGGATTTAGCTGCTAAACTATCACCTGGAAAGTCTTTTTAAATTCTGTATGCACTCATTAATGTTTAATTTATAAATACTGGAAATATTACCTTTGATGAAAATGGCTTACATCAATAGCATGTTTGGCATGGCTAAATAGCACTAAAGAAAAGAGCTTTCGGGTTATGACAATCTTACTGGAGAGAAGATATAAAGCAAAAGCAGAGTTTTCTTGTTAAAGGCTATTGATTCTACACTCTAACTTTTATTCTTACTGTATTGCTAAGCAATTCTGTTCTAATTTTCAGTACAATATGCATTGCAGACTTTGCACTTCCATGGAAATAGATTCTATTTGTATTTAATCAACACAGCTTTTATAAATCTTTACTTCCAAATTAAGAAAGGGTGGTTTAAGTCTGCTTGTTTATATGCAGACTGAAATACCTTATCTGTGGTTTTATGATGTTGTTTGTGAGCTCTAGAGATACTAATGCTAATTTGATCTTTGTTATACTCCTGGATAATCTGTTCTGCGGCTTTGTGTATTGCTGGCATGCAACGTTCAGAGGTTTGGAGGGGAGGTGTTCCCTTAAGTGAGGCCTGTTGTTTAGTCTGTTGCTATCGTTAAAGCTTGTTATCTGTTATCCTACTCGTTCAGCTGTACAGTTTCAATCCCTGTCCGTTATGCACTCTCATGTGCCATCTTTTCTTTCTTGCAATTGATATGAAAGAACTTTCTTTATAGCATCATAACCTTTTCAACAGTGCAACCTTATACAACTTTACTCAGAAATAAGACTGTGATCAGTGGGCTTGCTCCCTACTTAGTACATTTAGGGTTGCAACCTAAAGTTAAATAAATGACCACTACACTCATGATTTGTAATACTTCAGTAATATAATAGTCTAATAACCTCTTTAGTCATTGTGCCATTATCATCGTGCTATTTAACCTCTATATGAAACTGTATGGTTTCATATAGCATCCTAATTACCCAAATGTTTTGTTATTAATTGGTTTTTAATGCTTTATGTGTGTATGTACTGTGTTTTAGAGTTTTAAATTTTGTATTCTTGTTTTTATCTCAATTTTAGAATTTCTGTAAACCGCCCAGAGAGCCCTGGCTATGGGAGCGGTTTATAAGTATAATAAATAAATAAATAGATAAATATGGGGAAGGTATATCATCTAGAGATTTAGAATGTGGAGTCACCATTATAAGATGACGTCCAGTACTGTCTCTGCATTAAATCTGGATCAGGAGAGCATTTGCAAGTATTGGATCAGTGCCTGGAGGCAGTGGTAGGCTGGATCAGGGACAATGTTGCTCCATTAGTGTTCTGGCTGGTTTTGACTGAAACCCAGAAAGGATTCAAAGCCCCACCAAAAAATAGAGCCACCAGCCACCACTGGCCCATATTTCAAAGCTCCCAATAGCACTAAGTTCTAATGTCAAGCCTGATGCTCTGTTTAAAGAGACAAATCTTTACAGCCAGGCCACTGTTCTCATCCCTGGTAATTGGCACAGATTTTCTAATGGTGAGTGGAATGACACCCAGCATTCATTTTGGATAAGGAATGAAGAAAAGGAAAATCGAGTTCTGACAAATTCAGAAATTACTGTTGAGTTTACAAAGGATCCAATTCACCTGAACTTAGCACCATTAAAGAAATAATCAAACACACTAAACATTTTGATTCATAAAGATTGTCTGGGGTTAAAAGGTACAACTCTGTACTTAGTAAATAATGGTTCAGAGAGGCCCTACATTTGGGGCACCAACTTTTCATACACAGAAGGCTGAATTCAGATTGTACACAATGCAGACTCACACATGCATTTGCATCTGTGCATACAAATCTTGTATTTGCATATGAAATCACCTCATATGTACAATTTTTAAAGGAAGAAGCTGGCCTCCAGCTCTTATGTATTTAATCCATCTTTCTTCCTCTTCTAACCGGTTTTTCAAACCTGTCACTTTTATAACATGCAGTTCTAAAGATTCCCCCCCTCGTTAACAGGTTTTCAACTCTCTCTCTCTCTCTCTCTCTTTTTTTTTACCTAAGATATATTGTAATGAGACTCTGTAAAAACAAAACACTGATGAATAAGGTCATAAAATATTATCTGTAAAAGTATTGTGGAGCAGGGTGGGTGGTGGGAAGAGACTTTTATTAGTTCTCAAAAGATGAAAAATCATCCTTCATAGCTTGTTATTTGGAAGTAGAACTGATTGAACACAACGAGACTGCCTTCTAAGTAGACATGCACACAAATGTGCTGCTAGTGTATTCAAGTCAAAGTCAAATGAGTTTCAAGGTTTAGCCCATGCACAGCAGTTTAATAATAATAATAATAATTGGTGGCATGCGTCTTCCCTGCATTGATGGGCGCAGTTCTCATTCACAGAGATCTCCATAGGCCAAATCAGAACTTGGCATCTCCCCTCAGGCAGCATAGGCCAGGGGTCAAGGAGAGGCAGTGAGGTACTGGCAGACAACGCTGTGTGTACCCAGGTGGCCTGTCCTGCACTCCCTACATGTGTTCTGCTGCGCTTGGGTGTGCTGAAGGGCCAATGTTGCAGTAAACTTCAACTGCCACTCTAGTAAACATCAGGATTGGGATCAGGGGTATCTTGTCTCTTGCCTCAGAGAGAAAATGTCTTGAGCCAGCTCTGCCTCCTTTCCTTTTGTTTCTTGACAAATGGTGATGGCTAAAATGCTATTCTATTGTGGAAAAGACCTAACAACTTTTGAACACCTGTGTGAAGATGGAAGCATCTTTGGCCTCATCTACACCAAGCAGGATATTGCACTGTGAAAGTGGTATGAAAGCAGTATATAAAAGGCAGGAGCAACAGAAAGTGGTATATGGTATGTGTCAATGGGCCCCAACAGTTGTCAGTGCGCTTCAATACTGCTATAAAGCATTAGTGTGGGTCCTGCCTTTTATATACCACTTTTACATTGCAATATCCTGCTTGGTGTAGATGAGGCCCATATATTCCCCTTGTGTCATAGCTATACTGCAGCATTCGTTTTCTTCGTCATCAATGTATCTGAATTTGCTCATCCACTGCAGGGAAGTCCCTGCTTATGATGGATGGAAGTTAGACTCATGCAAATAACAGCAGAAATTGATCCATGTTCAAAAGTGTTTCTTTTCTTATCATTCTCCCAGGTTCCTGGAACCTGTTCTATAGCATCTGTGCCCTACACTACAAAACCTTGTTTACTTTCAATATGCTTTTGAGAATCTGAACTGATGGTCACACTTGCTGTTACGTGCTATTGAAAGTATTTTCCCAAGCCTGTTAAATGGTTCTTTACATCAGTAGTCTGCTTTTTAAATTGTTTATCCTTGAAAGTACTTGATCCAATTTTATGCCCATACCAGCAACTGCTGCTTTAGTCTCAACTCATCAGACTAACGTATTTTCTCTCTCTCATCCTGGCTGAGACAAGCAGGAGTCAGCATTTTTTATCTTCCATGACCAATCTCTCCAGTTTTCCCCAGTATGTAGCATTCAAGCTGAATAATCACTGTTATATATTTATTTTCAAATGATCATCCTTGCAAGCATTAGAATGTGATATTTCAGCATTTAGCCCAAAATTGCAGCAAAAAGATTCACAGTTTAAAATGATTTTGTGTAGAATAAGGAACATGAAGTTCAGTCAAAACATGCCTTCAAGCTTCCCCATGGGCCTCCATTTTTGATACCAACTGTTCAGGAGTCACTGTACTATCTGACGTTGTGCTGACAAAAGGAAGACATTATTCTAATAAGAGAAGAATGATTGTTTGCACATGAATATTCCAAATGGATTCACATACAACTAGCTGATATATCTGGTGTTGCTTGGGCCCCCTAAGATTTATGTCTGCGAGGTAATCATCTTAAAGTAGTAGGCCATTGCTAGGCCTGTGAGTTAACTTTTAATTGAAATATTTTTGTTTCTGTTTTTCCTTTTTCATGACAACCCTGAAAGGTAGGCCAATGCCAGGCCTGTGAGGTAACTTTAAAACAAATTAATCTCTCTCTCTCTCTCTCTCTCTCTCTCTCTCTCTCTCTCTCTCTCTCTCTCTCTCTCTCTCTCACACACACACACACACACACACACACACACACACACACACAAACACACACACTGCATGGCCAGGGCTGCCTTGAAGCTACTGCCCATGATTTTTCTTGTCCCCACAGAAAACAAAAACTACAACTCCCTGCATGCCTTTCATTGCCCGACTAGCCCAATGGGAGTCCTGCTGCTGTAATTAACAGGAAGTGAAGTCTGGCCCAGCCAGTCCACACTGCACTGTGCACAGCTGGTAGGTAGGCTGTGAGGGAGCCAGCTAGCTGACTGACTGATGGTTATCTCAGGCGTTGCCATTGGCAATGGGCCCAGAACTGCGCCCTCCTTCCTTCCCACTCCAGATGGTGCCTAGCGACAGAAGCAGTTGGCCCCAGGCACTCTCCCTTCAGGCCCAGATGATGGCCTTCAAAGTTTGAAAGATCTTCCTTCCCACCCAAGGCATGCTGGGAGTTGTAGACATAAGCCTAGGTCCCTGAATAACATGATAATCTTTCAACACCATCTGAGGTGTGGTGGGAGATAACTGGAGAGTGGGCCTTCTTAGTTGTGGCACCCTTCTTATGGATTTCTTTTTCCCAGGCAGGCTGGCCTAGTGACTGCATTAATTGCTTTCTAGTGCCAAGTGAATATTTTATTTCCCCCCAAGGTCTTCCCCCTGTCATAACTAAACCACAACATTCCAAGACAGGTGCAGGAATTACTGAATAAAGTTTATGAATTTTATGTAGAAGCCTGGGTATACCATTGAAACAGAAGAGTGAATGGAGGAATGACTGACAGCTGAGGCTAGAATGGAATGGTGTGTAGAGTTAGTGGTAGTTGGAGAAAGTCAAGTAGAAGGAGAACAAAGTCAGTTAGTGAGTTAGGATTAAGAGAGAGAGAGAGAGAGAGAGAGAGAGAGAGAGAGAGAGAGAGAGAGAGAGAGAGAGAGACCTGGTTTGTACATAGTTACCTGGTTTGCTAACCCATGCTTTATTTTAAATCAGCCACTCTACATGTTCAGAAGAGGGTGTTCATGTTCAGAAGAAGCGTGTTCAGAAGAGGGCAACCAGGATGATCAGAGGTCTAGAAACAAAGCCCTATGAAGAGAGACTGAAAGAACTGGGCATGTTTAGCCTGGAGAAGAGAAGATTGAGGGGAGACATGATAGCAGTCTTCAAATACTTAAAAGGTTGTCACACAGAGGAGGGCCAGGATCTCTTCTCGATCCTCCCAGAGTGCAGGACACGGAATAACGGGCTCAAGTTAAAGGAAGCCAGATTCCGGCTGGACATCAGGAAAAACTTCCTGACTGTTAGAGCAGTGCGACAATGGAATCAGCTACCTAGGGAGGTTGTGGGCTCTCCCACACTAGAGGCCTTCAAGAGGCAGCTGGACAAGCATCTGTCAGGGATGCTTTTTGGTGGATTCCTGCATTGAGCAGGGGGTTGGACTCGATGGCCTTGTAGGCCCCTTCCAACTCTGCTATTCTATGATTCTATGATTCTATGGCAGTACTATGCCTCCCAACATGCCTTTGGCGGCCTGCAGGTACCTGTGTCCTCTGAGAGGCACTTCCCTCCTCTCGTTGCCAATGCTGCTTCTCGATAAGAGTGTTAAAGAGTATCATCACTGAGGAGGGGAGGTAAGCAGCTGTCCATTGACGTGACCAGCTTTGGCCATGTCCTGTTGGGACTGCTTTGACCTATGCTTCTCATCCACCAAGTGCTTCATCAGGAGCCTGTACTGAAGGCCCCTTCTTCATTGGACCTGTTTCTGGGCATGTACAGAGTGCCTCCCCTTATTATTCTATCCCTCCCTCTTAAGGGTGAAGGCTGCACATGCACTTCCCCCAAATTCTGAGAAAACAGCATTATCAGAATGGGGTGCCTTTGAACATGTTCAGAGTTTGGCCTCTGAAAGTCACACTATTGTATCTAGTTATGATTTTAAACCATGCACGGCAGGTGGAGGAGGCACTTCAAATAGTTGCAGCCCATTTATGTGGGTTGTTTCCATTTATGTGGAATTTGGTTGACTACTCAAGACAAACCTTAGAAGTCTGGGTATGAAAGGAATGCAGCATCCACCCACCCATGCACTCACAATAGCCGCCAAAGGATGGTAGGTCTGGCCTCCCACCCAAGCCATGCTGAGAGTTCTGCTCAAGGCATGTTGGGAGTTGTAGGCATAACCCTAGTTTTTTATATATACAATTCTTTTTTTTAAAAAAAACTTAAAATCACAAAATCCATGTTTTTAGATTTTTCTGATACATTGTACAGCCAGACCTATCTGCGTGCCAAATTTCAAATTTCTAACTCATCTAGAAGTTGGTAAACATTTCCAGACAAACATCCCTCACACATTCTTTCAGCTTGAAAGGTAGAGATAATCCTGTGTAATCCTATACTCAGAAGTAAGCCCCATGATATTTAGCAGGACTTCATAAGTGTCCAAATGTGCATAGGACCTGCAGCCTTAGCCTGACTAATACTATTTCTTTCATATATGTTAATGTCTCCAATGGAGGGAGACAAACTCTGCACCCAACTGCATCCCAGACAGCAGGGATCAGGTTAAAGCCCTTCCCCAGATGCCATTCACTCCAATGGGAAAATAAAGAACTATGCCCTGTTCTTATCACAACAGTGGAAACAGTGTTGTGATAAGAGCAAATCCTGTCCTCCAACTCTCACACTGGATAATCCAACAGCCACTGCTAGGGATTTTACAGGGGAATGCAGTGTATCTCTGCATACAGAACATATAGAGAAGAAGGGCATGTCTAGACCATGCCTTATCCCGGGGATCATCCCAAGATTATCCCTGTGCATCCACATGATGCACAGGGAATCCCGGTGGCAGGGAGGGAAGATCCTTCCATTTTTCCAGGATAACCAGGACAGCTTTTAGCCTGATTTTTCCCATGGTCTCGGGATCATCCCAAGACTGCAGGAGGTGTGGGCAGCCATCCTGGTTTCATCCTGGCTCCTGGCGAGTAAACGCGAGGAGCCGGGAACTGGGCATGGAGCCTATCGGGGTGGGGGGAGGGGGATTGGGTTGTGTGTGTTTTTATTGACCTTTTCATTGGAGTGCATGTGCGCTCATCTTCAGAAAAAAAGAAAAAGAAAAAAGAAATGGCGGGTGCGATGTCCTCCTTCCTCCCTGGATGTCACACGCCATGTATGGACAAAAGGGAGGATCTCACAATCAGCATATCATTAGATCCTCCCCCTTTCCTCCCCTGGAGTAGACATGCCTGAAGTGTAACCACCCTCCTTGCAAGGGATCCATGGAGAATTACATTTAATATTGCCCTAGAATCCCAATATATTTTTCACTACCAATCTTCTGATGTTCTGCTATAGAATGCAGTAGTTCTTTTCTGGTCCTCTCATCCACCAAACATGGAGGGACTGCAAAAACAGGAGAGATTGCTGTATACCTGGAAGGCCACAATAGCTGGTGAGCTCTGCATGGCTTGATATGTCATGAGTTCCTTAGGTCTTGCATGGAGATACACACTCAAATGCAGACACAGTTCAGTATTACAAGAAAGGATGAGTGTAATGAAAATGCACTACTGTTGAGTTTGATTAGATCAAGTTTATATGATGCCATGAGCTAGCTAATTCCCCCCTTATGTTCCTTGTGATGACTGAATTGCTTCAGAACCAACCAACAAATAAGGACAGAAGATATAGAAAGGTATGGAGTAGGGGGTTGGCAATCCCTGTTCACACAGTCCAGGACCATTGGTTTAGCTGGGTGGGGCTAATGGGAGTTGAAGGCAAAGCATCTGGAAAGCCATAAGTTGCACATCCCAGGTATAGAAGAATCAGGTCAGTTGAGATAATCTTTGGAAGATATGAAAATATTCTATATCTTCCTTCACCTTCATTTCCGATTAATATAGTCTCCATCATGGAGCAAAGAACTACAGAAATATCTTTCCTTCTGGATTGTGCCAAAATTGGTTGGCAGAAATGAACAGCAGTTTCATCCCCTTCCCTTATTTGTTTGCATGTGTACCTTTCCTCTCTGCAAAGTTTAAGATGATTTATGATTAAATAATGGTAAAATGCAACTATTCCATAAAATGTCATGAATCAGTATTCCAGGCTTCCATCTTTCTGCCTGGCTGCCCAGTGTGCCCACAAAACTTTTTTTTTTTTTTGGTGTCTGCTAGCTTCCTTGCCCCTCCTGAATTTAATTTTGTTTCTTCTGATTTTAAAGAAAATCATTTAGTTTTTAACTAGGAGAGTGGCATGCTGAAAATCAAGGTGATGCCCTCCACCAACTTCTTTATTTGGGTTCAGAAGGGTTTTGGGGTTTTTTGCTTCAGAGTTCAGGCCCCATCTCTTCCTTATACTTAGGTTCTTGGGGAAGTTATTTTTGTTTTTAATCTCAGCAATTTGATTTCTGGGAAATGTTTTGTGTCTGGCCATGCTTATCATGGCAGCCATATTATGAAAAGGCAACCCCCCATGGCAGTCATTTTGTGAGTGTCTGCAACACTGTCCCTAAATTCCAAATGTACCCACTGATGCAAAATAGTTTGGGAACCCTAACCAGACAGGTGTGATCATAATTATATATGCTAGAATACTTACTATGACCCCTTCTGTTGGACTTCGGAAGAACAGAACATTACAGTTCCACAAACTGCAGGACTGATACCTCACAAAGTCTTAGACCTAAAAGAACATGTTACAAGAGAGAGTGAATATGAGTTCAGCATTACAGTTACCAAAAGCACAAACTATTTCAGAGGTACAAACAATGCAATATAGCTAATCAAGAGGAGGTGACACTATGGAAAACTGAATCCCTATAGTGATGATGACATTTGTTTTAGTATTAGGTGTTCTAACCATCACAATAAATAAAACATTAAATCTAAGTAAGATCTATTATAGACATTAAATTGATGTCTTTTGTCCTTTCACTTTCTCTGTTGTTCATCTCTGGTTTGATCCTTCCATTCTTACCTTTAAAATGGTTATGATACTCATGATATTCTTGCTCCTGGCCTAATCTACACCAAGCAGGATATAGCACTATGAAAGCGGTATGAAAGTAGTATATGGAATGCACTTCAATACCACTATAAAGCAGTAGTGTGGCTCCTGCCTTTTACATACTGCTTTCATACCGCTTTCATAGTGCAATATCCTGCTTGGTGTAGATTAGGCCCTTGTTGTTAAACGTTTAATGCATCTCTTTAACAATAAGCTTCTGCATGTGGAAAGTATACTAAGTGGCTCATCACACAGGCACCTGCCTCAGCAAGAAATCAACCACCCATGGATGCCTTTTCATTTGTTTGTCGTCTTTCACAGTTCCAGTCCATTCAGAAGTACTGAACAACCTGGGATTTTAAAAGCTCATTACATGATTTCTTTGCAACAGGCTGCTTACTAACACTGATGAATCTGAATATTTACGTTTGCTGCTGTGAATGCTCCACCATTGTCCTAACTCAGGGACATAGCATGCCTTTACAAATTCCCTCTTAATGTACACTGGGATAGACCCAGATCAGTGGCTGATATGGACAAACATCATGTTCACATTCTAAGAGAGATCTGGGTTTTCATGTGCTGCATTGCCACCCAGTTCTAGTTCTAGAACTGGGTGGCAATCTTGTTCTAGAAAAGGGATGGGCAGAAAATAGATAGAGATTAGGGGTGTGCACGGACCCCCCGCTCCGCCCCATGGGCCGATCTGAAAATTTCAGGTCGGCCCGCTCTGCGCCGCTCCGCCCATACTCCGCTCCTCTTCGCCACGGAGCTCCAGCTCCGAATCGGAGCTCTGCAGTGGAGGGGAGTGGCGCCAGGTAAGGCCGGGAGAGGAGGGCGGGAGGTTTACCGGGCCCTGCCGCCATCGCCGCCCATGCGGCGACGGTGGCAGAGCCCGGTAAGGGACCAAGGGGGAGGGGGGGCTTTACCTGCCTCCGTCCGCAGTCCGTCGGCGTCTTCAATTGAGCCTGTGGTTCAACCAGGAAGTCTGGGCCGCAAGCAAACTTCCTGGTTAAACCGCGGGCTCAATTGAAGATGCCGACGGACCGCGGACGGAGGCAGGTAAGGGAGAGGAGGGCGAGGGGGGTGTTACCAGGCCCTGCCGCTGTCACCACATGGGCGACAGCGACAGCGGCAGGGCCTGGTAAACCCCACTTACCTTTCCGGCGGAGCTCCGGATCGAGGCGAAGGATCCGCCTTCACCTCAATCCTCTTCGCCACGTTCTGCCGGCCCCCCAATCCTCTTCGCCTCCGCCTTAAGGGCAGGCGAAGTACCCCGCTCCGCTTCTAATTCACCGGTCCGATTAGAAGCGGAGCACATCCCTAATAGAGATCTATTGGTAGATCTCCAGGTGATTTGCAGAACACGAGCAAGTGTTTCAGACTTCCAATGCTTTAATAATAGTAAGAGCAGCAAAAAGCTTTCCTCCCCACACAATCCTAAATTAAGCTGCTGAAGTCAAGAAAGCTTGGGGAGAAACAAAGGTAGATCTCTGTGTGAAGGAATTTGTTTGCAAGCTCCAGTTCTTGTAAAGAAAACAATTCCCTGGGCTGAGAGGCACTTTGTTCCACAGTTCTATGCCTGCCTTTCTGAGCGAATATTTTGCACCTGGCTCTGGTTGATGGACTTTGGGATTCTAGTGAAAAACAAAGTACATCCCACAAGCCCGAGTTCCCCCCACCCCAACTCTAGGGTAATGGTGTTTTTGCACACAGTTGGCATTGTAACATATGCAAGATAAAAGATGGATCTTCCAATATTATTAATGTGAATTTTAAGATATATTGAATATTTATTGTAAAGCAACCACAAATTACTCCAGTGTAAACCCTCTGGAGCATTCAGTCCAGTCCTTGATTCTTTTGTAGTGCATGCCAATTAGACCTTTCCCTTTCAGAACACTTGTGACATGTTTGGGCCTGGATGTCAGGAGTAAGGATTCATGAAGTCACCCGAGTCTTGTTCATGCTCTTCTCGACGGACTCCTGCTTTTTCCCAAACCTGGCATGCATGTGGGGTGAGCTAGCAGACAGTCCACAGGCAGCCGGCAAGACCTCACTCTTTTTTTCATGGCTGGGAATATTTACAGAAATCATATTTGTGCAAAATTGCAATCATAAATAGCGTAATTTGTGTAAAAAGGATAATTTATGCCTGCATTTTTGTGTACAACTTTGCGCAAATACTGATTTCATTCAATATTCCCAGCCACACATTTACACACACACACACACACACACACAGCAGGAAACTGTGAGCTTGCCCAACTTGGTGCGTGCTGAGCCGATCCATCACAGGGATCCCCAAGCTGGCATCCAGGTGGCCAAGCTGGCAAAGCATTGACTCAACCCCCAAAAGAGATTCCTCCAATATCCCTAGTCAGGAGCTGCTGAGCTTCCAACTATGAACATTCGAAGGTGTGGCTTCAGGTGGCTGCCCCAAGTGCTGAATTATCACAGATGCAGTTTAAGAACCTCTTCCTGGCTGTGAAGTCCTTTCAGGCTCTGGACTGGTCCTTTGGTCCCTCTTGAAGAGGAAGGGCTATGAAAGGCTTCCTATTTGGGCTGGCACCCTTCCTGAGCAACAAGGTCTTCCCAGCTTTGACTCCTGGCTTTATTCCTTGACTTCAGCTCCTGGCTCACCAATGACAGCTGCCTTCAGCTCAGCCTTGACAAGTGAAAGAGTCTTGTTTGTTTGTTTGTTTAAATGCCAACTGATGGCACTTCAGCATAATGAGGATCAAACCGTTTTGGGACCTAAGATGCACTTCATTTTTGTGTGGATTCAAGGAGATTTGCTTCTGCTTCCATGTGTCAACTAGAAAGAACCTGATATAGGCCTTAGTAGTATATGCATACAATAATCTGACACAAAGAACCAGAAGGAAGAAGGCATGTAAACAAAATAATCAGTAAGCCAACTGATTGAAGGTTCTGAACTCTGCTTGAGGGTTTTGGCTCAACTCTGTAATGTTTCGGTCAGCTGGAGGCAAGTATTTCTAACAGAGCAGTTGCCAACTTCTCCTGCTTCCCCTTCCCCCTGCTTTCACTGAAGTCTTCAAGAAAGTCAGTTTGTTCTTCAAAATCCTTTACTTAGCTCTTAGTGGTTTCATATTTCTTGCCTTACTGTATGCTGTTAAATAGACCGGACCTTATCCTATTCTGTACGTAGAAACAATTATTGCAGACCCCCCTTTCCCCCAATTGAATGTTTTACTCAGTGGAACTGTTATTATTCATGTACTGTGCGAAAATACAATTAAATCCTATTCTTCAAATTTTTTGTTCTGGAAGAGTAGTCACATCTGGTTCACTTCAAATACTACTTTGGCAGTATAGCTGATATTCCTCTGGTCAGCTTCCACATTGTTTCAGTAGTATTCAAGGTTCTGCATTGTATTGGTGGCCGGAATCAGGTGATCTTTTCGAGGCCAGCATCAGTTGTCCTGGAAGGCCAATCTGTTGTTTGAAATAGCCACATGGATCAAGGGAGAGGTGTGATCTGGAATGTTAGATGCTACTGTACAATTGGTGTGTGTGCTCAGAACTGAAAATCCATGGTTCTGCCGGACCTCCAACAAACCTCCAAAATAGTGGTGCAGTTAGGGGGTGGTTTTAAAACCATCGGAAACCTGCATTGCGGTTAGAAGATCATTTGGAGTCCTGAATGGATCCATGGATTCAAAGGTTTTTTATGTGCCGTAAGGGCATGTTTCATGTTGATGGATGGCTAACTGAACACACTTCCATAATTAGGAAGACACCAAGGGTGAAGTTTTGAGATTGACATCTGTGGCTTACCAATAGCCACAGTCTCCTCCCTGTTCCCGCCTCCAATCACAGTGCTTAGGGGAAGGGATTGCAAACGATATAACCCATTTTTCTCTGCCCTGGAGCTCATTCATTTGCTAGCTCATGGAGTGAGAAAGAGTTCAAGTTCCACTCCCCATATGCACTATTGATGTTGGTTGAAAGGAAGGATTTGTGAAAAATGGCTCACATTATGAAAATAATGAAAACCATTCCATGTAAATGAGTTGTCCCAGGAAGTGGTGATGACTAGTAGGCAGTGTAGATTCATAAAATCTCACAAGCCAGTATTAGGATAGCTTGTGCCAAAGGCTGATTTCTGTACAGCAAGTATGGATGCAACTCAGCTGGGTGTAAAGTCAAGACAAGGATGAAGTCAAAGTCAAGTCAATGGATGAAGGGATCTGCTTTAGTGTTGGCATGGCTAAAGTCCTGCTTAAGAGCTACCACAGTGCCAAATTTCAGCTCTTTAACTTTAAAAATGACAGAGATGTACGCATTTTTGTTAATTCCCATTGACACTAATAGAGCGGTTCTCCGAAAGTGGAGAGGTTTTCCACCGGCTAATCTGACAGTGTTGGCAGACAGAGCTAACCCAAAAATTGGGGTGGGGAATCACCTCAGAGCAATGCTTCAAATTTCAGGGAAGAGCAGACCCACTTTGTATACCCCTAGTACTGATTCAATATGGGACCTAAACATGGGATCAACAGACACAATACAAAAGTTCATTCTGTAGCACAGAAATTGTGAAGTCTCTGGTGGCACCTGAAAACATGGATTTTCTTAGGCTACAGTCTACTTTATCAGAGGTATACATGGATTTCAGATACACCAGGATCGTTGTCATTTAGACTTCCAATTTTATTTCATTTCATTTCATTTCTATTTTACTTATTTGTCTGCTGTTTGCATGAACATTTTGTGTACTTTCCCCACTCACACACAGTACCTGTTTTCCTGAAACACTTCCCTCTAGGATAAGCACTTATGAATCAACAAAGAAGAGAAAATTTATATGTCAGGCTTCATTCTCTCCCCTGGACCCCCTGAGCAACCCCTTAAGGATAGCTTGCCTCCTTAAGAGTCCCACCTTTCTTCTCTTTACCTTCTCCTTCCCAGTAATGTGGGGTTTAGGTTGTAGGTTAAACACAACAGTTTATTAAAGGAGCTGAGTGATACAAAGGCATTAACAGAAAATGAAAGTTGCAAAAATACTAATTCTTTTACCCTAAGCTTCACCTAGACTTTTCAAGCTCCTTCTTTCTGTTCCTTCTTCATCTTCTGGTCTTTTCCTGGCTCTTTTCTGATTCTATCTCTTTGGCTGGCTCTCTCCTTTTATTCTCTCTTTCCCGCAAACCTGAAAGTGCTGTTTCGACCTTGAAGAAATGAAATTTAACTGGAAAAATGAAGCTTAAATAGGGAATGAATCTTGACTGGTAAAAAGAAACTACTCCTCTCAGGGATATCCATCCCAACAGAAAAACCTCAGCCTCTAAGGCCTAACTTTATTATCTTCATAGCATCACCAGAAAAGAGGACTGATTTGCATAACATTTGTGTACTTTTTCTCCTTTGCACAGATTTCTCATATGGTGGCCACTTACAAATTGCTCCAAAAGAGGAAATGCATCATTAAAAAAGAAGCCAGAAGAGGATAGCAATTTGCATCAAACTTGCAAATGCTAATTTATATGTATAGATTCAAATTTAAAAATGATTCTAAATTTATATGTATAGATGCAAATTTAGAAATAATATTAATAGAAATACAGTACATCTCAACATAGTGTGGAAGACTGTGGTCACTGGCCAGTGTGCCTGCCTATTTTGCTTGCTGTCCTGGTGCTAACTGTTGATGGGTATCTATTCTTATGGCTCTTTATCTTTAAACTGGAATTGGACAGAACAGCTCTTCAAATAGAGGATGCCTACAAATAAAGGAATGGCCTCTGTAAAAGAGGACACCTGTACACCCTATTTGCCCTCCCATCAGGATAATCTTAGAAATTCCCCTAATTATTAGATACCTTTTGTTATAGATGCTATTAACCCAATGCCCGCCCAGCTGTAACAGCTTGAGGGGGAAGTAGCTATTAGGGATGTGCTCCGCTTCTCCTCGGAGCAGAGAATCAGAAGTGAATTGGCCTGATCCGCCTTGCCCAGAGGTGGAGTAGAAGCGAACCAGGGTCCTGGAGAAGCATGGCGAAGAGAAGCAGACTTAGACAGACTGCTTCTCTTTTCGCGGAACGATCCACCCGCCATTTTGGATTTTTTCGCCCATAGGATTGCATTGCGGAAAAGATTAGGGGATAACTGTGTTGTTTTTAAAGCTATCTTTCTGAAATTTCATGTGCTTAGAGAGTCATGGCTGGGGGTCATTTTGAGCCTACTCTCAATACACTGCGTGGTGCGGTTCGCTTGCTACAATTTTCTAAAAAATAGGGTAAAAAAAGCGGGAGAGGTACCTTTTTGAAGTGCTGAGAGGCAGATTCAACTTCCAGTCATGATCACCTGATGAAGCATCCTCCAATCCCAAAGTTGGAGGAGGGGATAGGCAAAACGGGATACTTAGTAACTTGGGATACTAGGAAACCTCTCTTTCTTAGTCTGAACGGACTTTTCCCAGTGTTTTTTAAAACAGTAGCCCCACCAAATGTACAAACACAACCTGAAATCATATACTAAGCAAATAAATAACAGATAGGAAACACAGCACTGCTAAGCCCTCCAAAGAGTAACCAGTGGAGACTAATGGATGTCATGAGTTGAAGTGACAGGTAGCTTCTTAAACACTGGTGCTTACTTAGGGTCAGTCAAAAATTGGCATATCCCCCTCCCCCTGGGCACGTCCACTTTCCTCTTACTGATAAAAGACAGACATAGCCATTTTTTTAAAAAAAATCTTCTTGTTGTTTATTCAGTAACACTGCTGCTTTTAATTCCACCCCTCCTTTGTTTATTTATTTATTTATTCCATTTTATATTTACATCCCATAGCCCAAGCTCTCCTGGCTTTTCCTCTTCAGTGAAGTCAGGCAGGCTTTCATTGTGGTTCAACTCCTTATTGTTGTTGTTGTTGTTGTTGTTATTAATTAGTACTGCTATTATTAACGTTACAATTGTTGTTGTTGTTGTTGTTTAATAATGGCTGTGATCACAGTGCAGTCAATCAACTCTGAAGCAAGGATCACAAAGCTTTACTCTTATCCTCCTAGCCTCCTAGTTATGGGATGCAAAAGAAAAGGCATCTCTCTGTGCTTCTCCCACCTCACAGGGATGGTTTGCATTACTGGCTTTGAAACTATCCTTGGCTCACTTCCTTGTGCCCCCAGAAATGTCTGCTGCCTGCCTGCCTTCCCCCCGGGGTGCTGCTGTGGTGGGGCATCTGCCGGGACTGACTCCCCCATACTAGATCTATGGCATATTTCTGCCTGGCTCTCTGCCCGCCTGTCCTCCTCCTCTGTGACCGCCTCGCAGGGATGGTTTGTGTGTGTCTTGCTTTGTCTCAGGGGACAAGTCCTTCCTGCGCTCACTTAGACTTTATGAAGTTCCAAATCAATTTTTCAAGTGTGGAAGAAGATTCATATTTAGGGTTATCTACTCCCCAATTCATGGCATGTTGGGATTTCCTTTGAAATGGCCCCATTGAGCTGTCTGCAGCTTTAAATCCCTGAGATACTGGGGTGTCCAATTTTCAAAAATTCCCCAAAAATCAGGGGAGGGTTGGATTGGCTTGAGGCTTGGCATGCATGTGTATATGTGCATGAGGTGTCATGGTGCCTAACCTGAGGTTTCTAATGTGAAAATTGACAGAGATATCTAAAGGGGTGTGAATTGGGGTTAGGGGTGCTGCGTTAGATGTTAAAGCCCCCCCCCAAAAAAAATCAGGGGATGATGGAATTTGCTTGAAACTTGCCATGAATGTGGATGTGCCTGCTTCCAAGTTTTTATCTATCAAAATGTTGGAGAAAAGTCCATGTCTGAAAATAGGGTGTCCGATTTTCAAAATTTCCCCCAAAATCAGGGGAGGCTTGGATTGGCTTGAGTCTTGGCATGCATGTGTTTATGTGCATGAGGTGTCATGCTGCCGAATTTGAGGTTTCTAACGTTAACAGAAAAAAAGTTGTAGGCTTTTTTGGATTTCAATGCAAGCCTATGGGAGGAAAAAGCGGAGCTCCGATCTGGATCCGGAGCTTCGCAGCGAACCGGAGCGGACTACAGTCGGATCAGAGCGGAGCGGAGCGGACCCGATCCGGAAGTTGCAGATCTGGAAGAGAAGCGGATCGGGGGTCCGTGCACACCCCTAGTAGCTATTGCTAGGGGGAAGGATTAGAATGAATCACTTCACATGCATAGGCATGTGAGCCTTGCAGATAAGGGCAGGGCAGAGGATATAAAGGTCTGCCCCACCTTGATGCTGGCCTTGGCAATATATTAAAACTGGGACGGTGAGCACTATGGCACCTTTTGATGATTGGCATATCTGGAGGACCTGCTCTTAGGGAGCTGTGAGGCTCACGTGTCAGGATACGGTATGCCTTTGGAGGCCCTCCTGCCTCAACTACTCCAAGCTGTGAGGCTTTGGGTGGGGGTGACATGGGACGGTCTCCTCACACTTACAGAGTGTCATATAAGAAAGGGGGTGGGTTTTTACCCGACTCCTAGCTTTGGAGAGTGCTCACCCATAAAGCCAAGCAAGTCACATAGGAAGAACCCAATGATTCCTGCTAGGGATGTGCTCCGCTCCGATTAGGAGCGTAGAAGCAGTAGCGGATTGGCCTGCTCCGCCTTACCCAGAGGCGGAGTAGGAGCGGACCGCGGACCCCCTAGAAGCAAGGCGAAGAGAAGCGACCATTTTTCGGAGCTCCGAGTTCAGTCGGAGCGCTCCGGTCGCCATCTTGAAAACATTTCGCCATAGGATTGCATTGCGGCAAATAATCGCGCATAACTACGTTGTTTTTGAAGCTATCGTTCTGGAAATTCTTGTGCACAGAGAGTCGTGGATGGGGGTCATTTTGAGACCACTCTCACCTCTCTGCGTGCTGTGGTTCACGTGCAATATTTTTTTAAAAATCGGGTCAACCGCGGGGCTCAAACTGCGTTTCGGCTTTTCGCCCATAGGATTGCATTGAGGGAAAGAATCGGGGATAACTGGGGGGGGGTTTAAGCTATCGTTCTGAAAATTCTTGTGCACAGAGAGTCGTGGATGGGGGTCATTTTGAGACCACTCTCAACTTTCTGCATCGTACGGGTCGCGGGCTAGAAGTTTTTTAAAAATAGGGTCAACCGCGGGGCTCCGTTTCGGCTTTTCGCCCATAGGATTGCATTGAGGGAAAGAATCGGGGATAACTGGGGGGGGGTTTAAGCTATCGTTCTGAAAATTCTTGTGCACAGAGAGTCGTGGATGGGGGTCATTTTGAGACCACTCTCAACTTTCTGCGTGCTGTGGTTCACGTGCAATATTTTTTTAAAAATCGGGGTTTGGGTTTTTTTTTTTTATTATTATTATTTTTTTGGAAGCGATGACAGGCACATTCAACTCCCAATCCTGATGAGAATTCATCTCCTCAGAAAGCATCCTCCTCCAATCCCAGCGTTGGAGGGGGGACTAAGGCAGACCCACCCTGAGAACTTTCTGTTTTGTGTCTCTTTGTGGGTTGGCGTTCGTGGAGGGAACACTTACTTAGCTAGTGCTCCTGCTTTGGAGATAGATTAATTTAATATAGGTTTAGTTTGGCGCGTGTGTGTGTTTGTTTGCTTCTTTCTGACTTGTAGCTTAGTTTGCCCTGTGTTTTCCCCTTACTTTGATTTAATATAAACTTTATTTTTGAATTTTGGAGTGTGTGGTTGGGTTGGTTGCCCCCCCCCTTCCCTGTATTAAAGCCTGACTGTTCTGCTTTTGTGAAAGCTTTCTTTTGAAAGCATACACACACTTTTTGTCCCATTTCCCTACATTTATATTCTTAAACATATTTTATTATATTCTTTCACATAGTCCATTAGTATATATTCTCATACATATTATATTAGTATTCATATTTTGTTCTTCTTATAGTAGTGGTTGGTTCTTTTTCCCCCTCCCCTCTCTTAAATCCTGATTGTGTTTCCTTCTATCTTCTATATACCAAATATACCAAAAAAATTGGATTCTCTTTTTCTTCTCTGTGTAACTTCGACGGAGTGGGCTGCTTTTGTCAAGTTCAACAGGCAGCCACAGATTGAGCATTTTGGGGAAAGCATACGCACACCATTTCCCTATTCTTAAACATATTATTATTATATTCTTTGACATAGTCTTAGTAGTCTATTAGTATACATTCTCATACATATTAGTAGTAGTATTCATATTTTGTTCTTCTTATAGTAGTGGTTGTCCCATTTCTTGTCCCATTTCCCTACATTTATTAGTAATATTCTAAAACATATTATTATATTCTTGTAGATATTCTTAGTAGTATATTCTCATACATATTAGTAGTAGTATATTTTATTGTTCTTGTCCCATTTCCCTACATTTAAACATATTATATTCTTCTTATACATATTCTTAGTAGTACCTTATACATAGTATTAGTAGTATTAATATTTTGTTAGTCATCATGAAAAGAGAAAGCAGGCGTGCTGAAAGCAGCAAGGCTCAGTCTGCCAGCAGGGCTTCCTCTCCTCCTGTGAAACTCAAACGGGCAACTCCTTGGCTGACTGCTCCAAAACAGAAGCAGGACAAGCAGCAGGCAGAGCCACTCTCTTCTGCAACTTGTGCCCGGCGTTCTCTTTTTGAGGGTGGGAATGGGAAAAGTGCCCGTTTGCAAGAGGCACGTGGCAGCAGTGCCATTAGAGGAGGAGGAGTATCCCCAACTCCTTCATTCTCCTTTCAGCCCACGAGCCCGCTGATGGACCTAGACGAGGTCCTCAGCACAGTGGAGGGGGGGGAGGAGGAGGAGGCGGTGGGCCTCCAGGATGTGGGGGCTGAGGAGGAGCAGCAGCAGGCCGAGGCTCTCTCCCCAGTCTCATCCCACACCCCTGTTTCTGTGGCAACACCAGAGAGCTCAGGCGGGCAATTGGTGGTGTCACCACAGAAACGAAAGACAAGCATCGTGTGGGACCACTTTGAGTTGGGAGCGGATCCCCGCTTTGCTGTCTGTCGCCACTGCAAACTCAGCCTAAGCAGGGGTTCATCGACAGGGCATTATGGAACCAGCAGCATGAAGATGCATCTTCATAGGCAGCACCAGGCGATCTTGCTGGGGAAAGAGGCGGGCAAGGCGACTGGTTCCAGGGGAAAGCCGAAGGCTGCTGCTGGCACTGCCACTCTAAGCTCTCCATCTCCCATCCCCACAAGGGTTAGGCAGGCAACCCTGCAGGACATGGGGTGGGGGAAGTATTGACCCACAAGATGGCGTTTTCCAATGCCCACCCAGGGTGCTACTGTGTTGGGGCATCTGCCGGGACTGACTCCTCCCCAATACTAGATCTATGACATGTCACTCTGCCTGCCCCTCTGCTAGCCTGTCCTCCTCGGTGACCGACTCGCTGGGATGGTTTGCGTTTGCAATGCGTGACTAACTGCAATGCTGGCTTAGAAACCAGCCATCACTTCCTTGTGCCCCCAGAAATGCCCGCAGCCTGCCTGCCTGCCTGCCCGCCTCCCCCGGGGTGCTGCTGTGGTGGGGCATCTGCCAGGACTGACTCCTCGCCTACTCTGCCTGCCTCTCTGCCCGCCTGGTGCCTGGTTTGCTCCCAATCGTCCTCCTCTGTGCCCCTCAAGGCGTAACTGCTGGCTTAGAAAGAAACAACCAGCCATCTTTGCCTCACTTTGCGCCCACTTATGGGTTGGTTTGCTATGCGTTAGTGCTCAAGCCATCCTTGCGGCACTACAATGCATGCTGCCTGCCTGCTTTCCATTGATGGTGCTATATAAATAAATAATAATAATAATAATAATTCTCCCCTTCCCGCCTTGCAGCGATGGTGTATGTGTCTTGCTTTGACTAAGGGGAGAAGTCCTTCCTGCGCTCACTTAGACTTTATCAAATTCAATAATCCCTTTTTCAAATGTGCCAGAAGATTTAGGGTTATCTCGTGGCATGTTGGGATTGCCTTGGAACTGGCCCCATTGAGCTGTCTGCAATTGCAACTTTAAATCCCTGACATACTGGAGTGTTCAAATTTCAAAAGTTCCCCTAACATCAGGGGATGATGGGATTGCCTTGAAACTTGGTGTCCATGGGGACACATGGGTAAGCTGTCATGGGACCAAAGGATAGGTTTCTAACGTGCAAATTGACGTAGTTGTAGAATGGGACTTGATTTGGGGTGAGTTAAAAAGTTTAAGCCGCGCCAAAAATCAGGGGATGATGGGATTTGCTTGCAACTTGGCGTGCATGTGGACACATGGATAAGCTCTCCTGGTGCCGAGTTTGAGGTTTCTAACATGCAAATTGACGGAGCTATCCCAAGGGGTGTGAATGGGGTGCCCGATTTTCATAAATTCCCCAAAAATCAGGGGATGATGGGATTGCCTTGAAACTTGGCGTGCATGTGGACACGTGGATAAGCTATCATGGTGCTGAGTTTGAGGTTTCTAACGTGCAAATTGACGTAGTTGTAGAATGGGACAATTTGGGGTGAGTTAAGCCATGCCAAAAATCAGGGGATGATGGGATTTGCTTGCAACTTGGCGTGCATGTGGACACATGGATAAGCTCTCCTGGTGCCGAGTTTGAGGTTTCTAACATGCAAATTGACGGAGCTATCCCAAGGGGTGTGAATGGGGTGCCCGATTTTCATAAATTCCCCAAAAATCAGGGGATGATGGGATTGCCTTGAAACTTGGCGTGCATGTGGACACGTGGATAAGCTATCATGGTGCTGAGTTTGAGGTTTCTAACGTGCAAATTGACGGAGCTATCTAAAGGGGTGTGAATTAGGGTTATGGGAGGTGCGTTAGAGGGTAGAGCCGCGCCAAAAATCAGGGGATGATGGGATTTGCTTGCAACTTGGCGTGCATGTGGACACATGGATAAGCTGCCCTGGTGCCGAGTTTGAGGTTTGTAACATGCAAATTGACGGAGCTATCCCAAGGGGTGTGAATGGGGTGCCCGATTTTCAAAAATTCGCCAAAAATCAGGGGATGATGGGATTGCCTTGAAACTTGGCGTGTGTGTGTATACGCCCATGAGGTGTCATGGTGCCAAACGTGAGGTTTCTAACTTCAACGGAAAAAAAGTTGTTTACTTTTTTAGCTTTCAATGCAAGCCTATGGGGGGGCAAAAACGGAGCTCCGGATCCGATCCGGAGCTCCGGGCGGAGCGGAGCGGAAGTGGGCGGAGCGGGGGCGGGGCGGAGCGACCCGCTCCGAAAAATGGCGGATCTGCAAGTGAAGCGGAGCGGGGGGTCCGTGCACACCCCTAATTCCTGCAGTTTCACATGCAGATCCAAGGAGGGGTGAACTCCCATATTATTCAAATAAAGAGGCCCTAGTTTAACTCAAGTTCTGGTGTCTTTATTCTTAGCTTTCTTCTCCACTCGCAAGCCGTGCTTGCTGTTTTTCACCATTTGGGAGTGCAGCCCGTCTGAATTCCTCCCTGATCTTTGTGTATCTTTTTTCTATGGAGCCAAACTTAATTTTAGCCACAGCTCCTGCTGCTTATTTGTGGATATGCATCTTCGGCTTTTCTTCAGTTTACTATGGCAGCTTTTGGCATGTTCAGCCTGCCAGGCAACAATCACCCCTATTTTATGCGATGCTGTTGAGTATTATATGTATTTGCTAAAATGAAAAAAACGTTAAGCAAATGTTCTAGTTTCTTTAGACAACGGTTAAGTCATATATAAATAAAACCGAGGCAACCAGCTCCTCCCCCAAAAGAGTTAGGCCATAGCTAGACCTAAGGTTTATCCCTGGATCAAACCTGTTCATCTAGGTGACACACAGGGGATCCAGTGCTCAGGCAGGGGTGAACCCTGGATGATCTCAGGATAAACCTTAGATCTAGCTGTGGCCTTAGTTTCAGTTTGGCATTTTTTCAATTGTCATACTGCTTGCAACTGGCAGTTGGTGTTGCAGCTATGGGCTCATCTATATCAAGTAGGATATTCCACTATGAAAGTGGCATGAAAGTAGAATATAAAAGGCAGGAGCCACACTATTGCACTGACAACTGTTGGGGCCCATTGACACATACCATATACTACTTTCATACCACTTTCATAGTGCTGTATCCTGCTTGGTGTGGATGTGTCATGGATCCCCATAGTTGTCAGTGCACTTCAGTACCACTATAGAGCACTGGTGTAGATCCTGCAGTGTACTTCAATACCGCTATAAAGAAGTAGTGTGGCTCCTGCCTTTTATATACCGCTTTCATAGTGCTACATTCCGCTTGGTGTTTATGAGCACTTAATGTGAAGAACAACAACAAAAAGGTTAGTCGTTGTATTTGTGATAACATAAATTAAGCTCCAAGTCAGTCTCAGAATCTGTTTTTAGTGCCTAGGCACAGCCTTTGATTATCATGTATAGTAATAATAAGTAGAAGTGCCTATCAGCAAATATAGATGGCTGTTCTTTTAGCAACAGATCACTCACACAACTAAATTATAGGCTAAAGCCTCCTAGAGATTTGACTTCCTTTCATCCCCTTGATTCTTCAATGTACTCTATAATGTCCTTTGTCATGTTCCTCAAGTAAAAGTTGTATTCTGTCTCTGAAAAATAAATGCCACTCTCCCAGAACATCTTATGTTTCCTGAGAAATATTGCAAGTTGTTTGTCAATACCTCTGCTTTGAGAGTGCTTTCAAATATCCCTATTGAAAAGTGAAATAAATATTTTGTAGCTCTTTAGTTTTCAAAGAAGCGAAATAAAATTAAGTACAGTTGGTAGATAAGATTTCAGAGACGCAATGTTGGTAGCTACGATTTCAGCCAATCCAATAAACTAACTGCAAGGTATATCAGCCAAAGAGGTAGATCAGCCAGGTTAAGAGTTTGGGAAAACAGAAAGAACACTATTTAACCATAGAATCAAGGCCATATAATGAGCCAAACCAAAGAACTCCAAATATCAACTCAGGAGAACAAGGTCTCCTGATTACTTGATATCTGTAACTATGATCTACAGAGTGGTAGAGAAAGGTCATAGCTCAGTAGCATTTTATAATATTTTCATTTGTTTATAAATATGCAAGCTGAGTATTAACTCCAACAATTCTTTGATTCTCCAGCAGATTTCTAGGGGAACACAGCCAGTGCCAAAAATTACAGAGCTCAGACTTAGTCCTCTGACTGAATCTCCCCCGCCTTCCCATCTTCTTCCAGAGTGTAGTACACAATATTAGTTAGAATAGAGCCATTAAACTGAATGGAATTTCAGTTAGTCATGACTAACTTAAGTCCTATTAATTTCAGTAGAACTAGCATTAGATACTACCCATACAAACAGCATGATGACTTCATCCCCAGAGGAGGAAGAAGGTTGAAGAAGGAAAACATGGGTTGCAACCAGATTCAGACATTCTTGGAATAGACCCAAGACATCAATGGGACTTAGGTTAGTCATAACTTAAGACCCGTTCATTTCTATGGATCTACTCTAAATGTGGTTAAAAGTCTGGATGCAACTGTACGCCCCCCCCCCCCCCCCCGGCCATTTCCTTAGCCTTTGTTAAAACTAATTCCCTTAACAACAGGAAGGGCATTTTGCCACTCTTTTACCTAACAAAGCCAGATCTCTCTGCTGGGTTTTACATCATAAACAGTGCTACAGAGAGAGGCCAGGAGACTCTGGATCCAGAGGCAGAAAAAACTAATCAACCCTTCTATGGTTGTAATCATATTATATATCATACAGTGTGGCATTGTGGTGATTCTATAAAGTGCATCATTGTTTTAATCTTTCTGTTTGGATGGGTTCAATGCAGGGTGACAGAAGTAAACTTCACTTGGAAATACCCAACAGAATGTATAGATCCATTGTCTAAAGATTAGGGCAGTAAGGCATTACATAGTGGAAGCTATTATTATTAATTACATTTTATTTTTCCTGTGCACACCTCTAGCAAGTGCTAGTCATTTTGGCTGAAGTAGTTCTCCTTTATGGGGGAAATTTCATGCAATAAAAATGATACTGTGTACAGTTCAAGTTATGTCAGCCTGAAAAAGATATTGTGGAGCTGGGGAAAAGGTGCTGAAAAGGGCAACTAAAATGAGCAAGGAGCTAGAGAAACTCACTTACGAGTAATGGTTAAAATGTTTTGGGTTGTTTAGTGTAGAAAGTAAAGGAAAGGAAAGGAAGCACAGTAGAAGTATATAAAATTATAAATGGTATGGAGGAAGTGGATAGAGAAACGTTTTTCTCCCTCCCATAATACTAGAACTTGGGTTAATCCCATGAAGCTGAATGGTGGGAGATTTAGAACAGACAAAAGGAAGTAATTCTTCATGTATGCATAATTAAATTATGGAATTTGCTACCACAAGATGTAGTGATGGCCACCAATTTGGATGGCTTGAAAAGGAGATTCGACAAATTCATGAATGAAAAGTATCAATGGCTACCAGTTATGGCTATATACTACCTCCATTAGTATGAACAATGATATGAAAGAACTGAGGGATTTAGCATGAATGGGTTGTGCTTCCTGGGAGGTACCATGGAAGGGCAACACCCACTGCTTCTGGCTTAAGGAAAGAGAGAGAGGCCACAGCCTCAGGGAGCTCTGTAGAAAAGGCTTTGTTTAAATAAAACTTAAGTTTGTTTTAGAAATAAGAGTCTGTTTGAGTCTGTGAGGTGCAGTCCACCAACTTTGATGCATATGCACATGAAAACTAGCTGCTTGGGAATATGAGAAGGAGGGTGCTGTTGCACTCATGTCATGCCCATTGCTCTCCAGGAAAAAGGGTAATGAAGATTTCCTCCCATTCTCCTTTGATATTTCAGGATTTGAGGAAAGAGATGGAATTTAGAGTGGGAGTTTAGAATGTTATTCCATAGATAACATTTCTTGTCTTAGTGTTTCAGATGCTATGCACAGATGCACATATATATTATATCCTCTGCCAACATTTTCTGTCAATAAAGATCATGGGTATTCTCTCAGTAGGAGTCACATTAACATCAGTGAAACTCCAGAAGTCTGTGTTTAGGAAGTCTCAGTCTCAGAAATAAAAGAGAGATATTTCAAGCTGATGTTTGGACAGCTCAGCACACAGAACAGTCACACAGAGAATGGAGTTTTTCCTGCCCTCCCTGGAGATGATGGGCTTCAATCCAGTGACCTTCTGCATGCAAAGGACGTGCTCTACCACTGAGCTGCAGCCCTTCTCCCAACTTCTATTTGAGATTATCCTCTATTTGATGGACTGTTGGTTGGGGGAAAGAAGGGTCAGAAGAAGGGAACCCCATAGATGGCTTGATTTGTACCCTAGGCCTGAGGTTGGGCACCCCTATATAAGCTAATTCCAGGTATGTCTTGGCTGTTTTTACTCCATTCAAACTTGGAGGGAGGATCCCTGTTCCCCTTCTAGCTTGGAGTAGAGTCACCCTCTGAAGGCTGGTTTTTGGGCCATCATTGGGTGAAAATCCACTGCCGTTAAGAAACATTGAAGTTCTTTTACAAAACCCTTGACTTCCATAAGGGAATCAGCCGAGGCAAAACCATAGTGAAAGACCAATTCAAAGTAATCCAGACAAGGTATGTATTAGGGCTCTTGCAGTTCTTCATGTTTCTTTTAGTTTTGCTTTGTTTCTAAATGCCCTTTCTTGCACTTGACACATTTCTTGTACATGTGTCCATTTGTCTCTTAGGACTGTAAGCTGCTTATCTTTGGGTCATTATAAAACAAATCCTGAATATACACACATCACAACTTCTATGACCTCAGCAATAACTTTGCTGGAGTTAACAAAAGAGAGCAAGGATCCATCAGTGTAGCATGTGTAAGGAGCATGAGACTGATAATGTTCCCTAGAATAAAGCAACATGCCATTCTAATAGGATTGCACTTCTACTACTGTAGCACTGGGAACAACAGGTTTTGTAAGCAATGTGATTGGACGCTACATAGATGGAAGTAATATTGATTTATGTGCCATACTTGAGCTAAGTCTGGCTGCTTCCTATACTCATTTACCTGGGTGTAGGTCCCATTGGTCTGTGTGGGATGTACTTCTGAGTAGACATGTATAAGATTGTGCTGTCAGTCTAATAAATGTTCTCTGTTCTGGACATATAACCCTGTTAGCATTTAACAATAGTAATAACCATTATATGGGAAGAGACAAACTTTCATTATTATCATATTAAGTGTCCAGTTGTTGCTTACTCTCAGAAACATCTATTGAGAATTTCTCTAATCTTTTCCAGAAGCTATGCAGTTGCAGAAATCCCAGCATAGCCTGGTTGTTTTCCACAATAACACATTTTCAGTTTGACCACAGGCTGCATCTGTTTTCATTCTGCCAAGCATTTGCTAAGCAAGAGCAGTTGCTAATGCCAGGCATGAGTGGATTGACTAAGATGTGGGGTAAAACACACACACACACACACACACACACACACACACACACACTACTTTGTTACAATCTCAGCATTTTTCTGCTTGTATGTTCTGCCTGCAGGCTCGTCTCTGTATTTGGGATCAATGATGCTATCATAGCTATTATCCAAGATCGTCTTTCCATCTGTGATTTCTTCACCCTGAATTCTCAAAGTGCAATTTCCCATAAGCAGTGTTATTTTACACCTAGTTTAAGATCCACAGGAATACTGTTTTTTGTATTGGCTAGTAACTCAGAATATCTACTGGAATGCCCAGGGCTCTGCTATTTTTGTCACTTCACTATTTTCTGGATACTCAGTTTGATGATCTGCCACCAGGCAGCATTTTATTAGCTTTTTAGAGGCGATTTTGCTCTGTGATATAGGTCTCTGGCTTGTAATCGTAGCTTAAGGTTTCAATTTTCCTAATTATTTTGTCTCTGATTTTCTTTCCCTTATGACAACTGTGGAGGCTATGATTTAAATTTAATTTTTCATTGAAGTTCTGTAATAAGCTGGGGCAGTTTGTTGACTTCCATGGAGATTCCCATACTTGCATCAGGTATGGATTTGGCTCAGTTTCCCTGATGGGACTTGTGCAAAAATGTTCATTATCATTTCTTGGTTTGTTACTTAAATTAAGGGCTGGGCAAGAATGTATTCAAAACAGAAAATGGCCTGACCTTTTTATCTGGGGAGAGCGGAAAGAGGCAAGGTTTAAAGAGCTCAGTATGATATTAAAATTGCTAGGAGTTCTTTTACCCATTTTCCCCCAGCAGATATTTTCTTTAAAGGAATGAGAAAACTAATTCCAAGTAGCAATGATGCATTTCTATTTCAGATCAGAGCTCACAACAGGTGCATCTTTTTCTCTTTGGTGGTATAGTGCAACTCCAGTTAATAATTTCAAGTTTTATTAGTAGTGCTGGGCCAAGAATTTTGACTATTCCATTTTTGGCATTTTGTGGGGGGTGGGGGTGAAGAGGCTAGGAGAGGCAGGGATTTTGGAGAATTTCTCCTTGGGGAGGGGACAGGGTTTCCACATTCCTTTTTAAATATAACCAGTCATTGGGGGGGGTGTCTTCTTTCTTTCTTTTTCTTTTTTCAAAAAGCCCCCAGCATTTTCAGGAGCCCAGGAGTTCTTCCTGAGTGCTTATTGGAGAGGGTGAGGTCACATGGTCTCCAATAAGCATTCACTAAATTTGCTCTTCCAAATGCTAAGGGAAGGGGGTGGGTTTTTTTCTTTTGTTTTAAACAATAAAAATAGGAAGAGCCCCCCTCAGCATCCGGCTACACTTAAAAAAAAAGTGGAAACTCTGGCACACTCCCCATGGAGAAAATTCTCAGAATCCACGCACCCCCCAACACACACACACTCTGCGAAAGAGGCAGAAAAATAATAATGCCTCTTTTGCAGGGAGAAAAAAATTCCTGAAAATAGGAGGCAGGATCTGGCACTATTTATTACTAGACCAATCAAACCCTCTCCAGCTCCTCTGTGTGGAGTGGGGGGTGAGGAGTGAGCTGCAAGCTGACTTTTTCTTCTCTTCTGATGTCCAGAATTTCACATGATTATTTCTAAAGGGTAACCATGTTAGTTTGTTGCAGCAAAAAGAACAAAGGGTCTTGTGGCACCTAACACACTTATTTGGGAATAAATGTTCATGTTCGTTGTAATTTGTGAAAGTAAAATGTTTTCTAACATGATTTTTTTATCCAGTTTCAAGGATTTCCCCCAACTGCCTTCTTAACTCATCTTCTTTCCTCTTTCTAAAGAATTAGGGATTTTATATTTCTTTCCTAATGCCCACTAGTAGATGAAACTAACCCGGATCATATTCTTCTAGATTCTTACCATATTTTAATGCCATATGTTGGGCCTATATTAAATAAGCTAGATTTACATCCTAGGCAACCTTCTGGACCATGGTCACATTTGACAATTTGAGAAACTTTCTTTGGTACCACCACAAAATGGCTGCCATAATAGGGCAAAAGTCAAGTTACCTGACCAAAAGACTGAGTTCAAGGGAGAGTGGAGCCTGAAACCATCATATAAAATAACTCCTTTGAATTAACAGTGTTCAACACCACCACCACCACCAACACTATTTCACTGTTATCCCAGATGCCACAAAGAAAATGTGTTAATTTTTTTGAAAGAAAAAGGTAGGGCACCTTGGTGGGCCCCAAGGAAGGTGCCTCAGGTGGATTCTCACCCATGAGCACCACATGGACTTTTCCTGGCCTAGACTCTCATTGGTAAATATGCCACCTGTTGATGACACCATTCAATGATACAGCAACTTTTTTATAGTTTGATGCTTCCAATGCACAGTTACGGATCAGGCCATTGATAATATCCTCTTCATCCCATTCTTCTTAACACCATGGGACACATTGAAATCATGATTGGCTTTGCATGAGGACTTGCTACATTGTTGCTGCTTTGTGTGACACACACATTTTTGTTTGTGACAGGGACACCAAAATCCATGAACTTTCAGCGTAGGAAGTTACTCACCTAGGACAAATAGGGTCAATTAGGGTCATGACACCTGTCAGTTACGGTCACAATATGCAAATAGATTCATTTGATTATAAAATTGATATGCCGCCTTTCATTATCAAGTCATGGGGTGGTGTACAAAATTCATTAAACGTAAAATACAAAGATAAAAACAAAACAAACCTACTAGGTTTGGTATGAAAATCAGCAAATGCCTGCCAAATGTAAAATAAATAAATACATAAATAAATAAATAAATAAATGTAAAGAGATGCATTTTCAGCAGTCAATACCATCAACAAAGGTGCCTGCCACACTACAGGGGGAGAGCATTTCAAAGGTGGGGTGAATAGGCAGATATAGATGGGAGAAGGCATTCCCTTAGTCAAGTCTGAAGTTGTTTATAGCTTTATATGTCAATAATATCACATAGAATCTGGGCTGGTAATACTGTATATCAGCAGCCAGTGCAGTTCTTTGAACAAAGGTGTAACATGCTCATGGTAGGCTACCCCACTCAGCAACATAACTGATGGATTCTGGACTAGCTGTAGTTTATAGATCAGTTCCAAGGGACATTGCAGTAATCCAGTCCTGAGGTTATCAAAGCATGGGTCACTGTGACCAGGCTATCCCTATCTAGGAACAGCTGAGACTGGTGTACCAACGTAAGTTGGAAAAGGCATTCCTAGGCATCAAGTCCATCTGAGCCTCAATGACAATGTTGGTTTGAGACGTAAACTCAGACAATGAATCTGATCCTTCAGCGGAAGTGTAACCTCATCCAGAAGAGATAACCTAGCGAATTCCCAGACATGGGAACCACCCGCCTACAGTCAGGATTCACGCTCAGCTTATCAGTCCTCATCCAGTTCATCACTACTTCCAGGCACTGATCTAGGACCTGGACCTCAGATGTCATAAAGAAATAGAACTTGGTGTAATCAGCATACTGATTGCACCCTGCAACAAATCACCTAATGACCTTTCCCAGTAGCTTCATACAGATTTTAAACATCTCTGGGACCAAGACAGTACCCTATAGCACCTTACAATGTTAATGCCAAGGGGTAAGCATACAGTCATCTAATGCAATTGTAAAAAGTGATTGGCATGTCGTCATGACTCGAGAGGAAACTCCATCTATCCATGCCAGGCATGACATTACTTATTGCAAGGGTTCCTGGTATGAAGTGATTACCATACAGGCTCTTGGTTCCCAGGTAGTTACAGACAGGCTCAGACAGACAATTTATTAATCAAAATTAGCCATCAAAAAAAGGGAGACATATTTCTAACAGGACTATCTTCCATAGCAGCTTTGGCTTGCATCACCCCAGTGTGACAAAAAAATCATTTTTGAAAGGGTTTTCTAGTCATAGAAGGCCTAGCCTCTTGTGCATCTTAAGAGTCTTATGCCTTACAGCCAACACTTTACTTTAATGTGTACAATGGTAAGAACTGATTGTTGTGGTTTTCCTTCTTTTTCTGTGTGTTTTGTTTAGGGGGGAGGAATCTTATAGTAATTATTTTAACATTTATCTTAAAAAGGAGTCAAATCCCTCAGGATACACTGATTTTTAGCCATTGCAACAATTCCTTAGGGGAAAAAAAGTATGAAATTAAAACTATTCCAGGAACAGAGAAAACAAACCCACACACACAGAGAAAAGGACCAGCAAACTGGATAATCACAAAGACAGGGGGAAATATTGTGTCACTGTTTGCATCTGTCTTGTGCAGTGTTGTCTTTCAGTCGATAATAAAGTAAAATGTATAATCTAGGATCGGTTTTTAACAGTTTTTTTATTAGCATGTTAAAATATTTTAACCCTCCTCTGGCATCATACATCTTTAATTAAAATATTCCTCTGGCCTGGTGGTGGCCCCGTGTCGACCTGAGGCACTTGCCTCAAGGCTGCCAACAGAGGTGAAGTGGCCTGGAACAGGCTGAGATCCAGGCAGCTGTAAAACCAATGCTAAGCAACTCACTTCAATTTGCAAATGTGCACAAGCAAGCACTTTTCCTTATGCACATATTCATGCTTATCTTGGAATAGCAAGTGCAGATTGCTGAATTGTGGGCAATTGGCTCAATCTGAGGACCTGAATGCACAAAAACTACCTGCTCTGGTCTGTAAGAAAAATATTCCATGTATGTCAGGTGAAAATCCTGTGCAAGTGTGGAGGTTTCCTTTCAAAGACAAAAGGGGAAAGGGAACAGCCTTGGAATCTGTGCTCTCTCTCTCTCTCTCTCTCTCTCTCTCTCTCTCTCCCTCTCTCTCTCTTTCTCTCTCTCTCTCTGTGTGTTGGGAGGGATTGTATTGTTCTCTTTGTAGGTTGTTAATGCACTGCACATACTGCACAAAAATACGTCTCAAAGCAGTATACTTATAGGAAGTGATTGGGAAATCAACTATCAGGCAAGGAAACAAACTTGTCCTTAATTGGTGTGCATGCCTGGCTACGCTATAATAGCCATAATACTGAGAGGGTGGTGGTGAAGGCTTCAAAAATCAAATTAAAATAAAATTTAAAAAAATGGTGAAGAAAATGTGGAGAAAATGCTGCAAAGTGGCCATTTATTTCTAGGGGGGATAAGAAAACAAATGACTCAGAATATTTCTGTGAAGAAACTATTTTTGTATCCCCAGCCCCCCTAGCCTCCTTCACCCCCCTCCCCGATGCTTCAGCTAGATGGGTGAAGATGCCCATCTAGCTAAATTGCAGAGCAGGAGGCATGATCAACCCCTTGCCCTGCTTTGGATATTCATAAGCCTCCAAGGCCAGAGGTTTATGAATACCAAGAGCAGATCCAGTAGGCAGAGAAATTGGGAGGAGAATTTCCCCAAATTTCTCCAGTGGTAGGAGAAATTCCCCAACAATTTTTCACAGGCAGGGCTCATCATTGGCAAGGGTTGTAGCACAGCTTCTTTCTTTTTTCTCTAAGAGTTCAGCATTTGCCCTGGGGCTTTCCAAATGTTAAATTTCTGAGGGGTGACTGTTGGATACAACTTATATCTAATGCTGCTACAGAGAGATGATTGTACAATGAAGGACAGGACACTCACGTACATTCCTCAGCCACCTCCTAAGTAAAGAAAGCACAAGGACTCTGAACCCATGAAAAATTTCTTTTCTATCAAGTTGTTTGAGAATGGTAAAAAAAAGATGTGGGAGAAATTTTAGGCATGACACTACTATCAAGCCCTCATTTCTAAATCTGTGTATCAACTGGGTGGAGTTTGATGGGAAATTGGCGTAAATTTGGTTAGGGTTAGGAATCATAATTCCTATAATCTGGTGGTAGCAGTAACTACATGAAACTCCAGTTTTTAAAATAACCATGAATTTCATGTTCTTTCCTTTTTAAATAATATTAAAAAATACTATATATCTTTGTTTACTATACCTGTAGTTCTGATCTGTTTGTCTCATGCCTAATGACAAGCTACTTTAGGTTAAAAAGGTACATTAAATAAAGGGGCGAATTTTATGGTTGCAGTGGAAGTGAAAGGTAAGACAGCCTAGTGAAGTGTCCTACACATTCTGGTGGCAACAAAGTTGAGATTACTCTGGAGTAAGGGGTTCTACTTAGGGTGTTTCTTCACTGTTTCTGAGCAAATGTCTTCTGAGAAATTTTGGATCACCTCTTGCCATTATTCAGGATTCTCCACAGTCTTCCAAGCATTAAATTTCTGAGGGGTGATTGAGGATACATATGGAGCTCCATCAGATGAGCGTTTTATTGCACACTCATTGCTGGGCACTCAAGGATTTTCGCATGTCCCTCTCACGGCGGTATCTGCCTCCTGTGTGCCTCCTACTCCTTCTTGCCTTCCTCACTCCACAAAAACACACCCAAAAGTCCAATAACTTTTCTCCATGCAAAATAAAAGCACCTTTCTGTTCCATGTATTGCTGTCCTCCCGCTGTTGCTTTTGTTGTTGTTGGTCCTGCTGATGAAAGAGGAGGGCAGAGTGGTTCTCCTCCAGCTTGCCGAATCTATCAGTGGAATGGACTTGTGTCGAACTGGTGGAACAGACTTTTGCTGCTCCAACCCCAGCATCGTTGCACACAGAAACAGCACCCAGCTGATTAAACGCTGAATCGGTAAAACACTAGACAACAAAACAAGAGCAAGGGGAGGAGGGAAGGCAACCATGTCCATTACCTGACAAGAACTAATGAACTGCAGGGTGAAAGAAATGAGGTGGGGCGGGCACAATAGCAGGAATGCAAAAGCAGTGGCAATCATGTAAGGGACCAGCACTTGCCGCACTAATGAAATGGAGGTCAAAATTGTGGGTGCATACCAGGGGGAAAAAGTAGGTGTGATGGAGCCCATGGTCTCTAATGCAGATCCTTATAATAACACAACTTCTCTAAAATTCCTGCAGCAGATGTGAAGGGGGCAGTGTTGTGTCCAGCTGCAGGGAACAGGCAGAGCTAGTGCTATGCCAAAATCTGTCTTGCAATTTCCTGAAAGTTTTCTTCCTCCATTATAAAGCTTCCATTTTTCTTCCTCATTCTCAGGGCATTTTATAATGTATATTTTGAATTTATTTTGGTGGTGCCTTTGAGCATATGTGATCACTGCAAGCTGGCCAAGGGTGAGTTTTTTCTTTCAATTACACATCTCTCAATTTTTTTTTTTGATGCCTCCCTGGCTGCCTGCCCTTCCTGATCTAACAAAGCCCTCTGGGAAGCATTACTTCATAATGTCTTCCTCTAGACTTTAATTGAAGTACATAAAGCCAAGGAGGCTACAGGCTGCCAGAGAGATCATTGTACAATGAAAGACAAGACCATCAAGCACACTCCTCGGCCACCTCATAAGTAAGGTAAGCACAAGAACCTCTAACCCATCCCATGACAATTTCTCTAAAATGTACTTCTTCTTTACATTTCTTTTCTAATGCAATTTCTTTCCGATCAAATTGAATAAGAATGGTTGAGGAAAATGTGCAAGAAATTTTAAGCACAACACTAATTGGCTACAGATTTGATTCCAGGAGCTTCACAGCACATGGACAGTTTAATCTTGGCAGTAATCTGTCCATTTATATTGTAATCTATGAATATGAGAGAAAGTATACAACCCCATGCATTTTTAAGGATATAGAATCATAGAATTGTTGAGTTGGAAGGGTCCACAAGGACCATCTAGTTCAACCTTCTTCAGTGTGCAGGAAGAAAAGTTAAACCATCCATGGGTGGTAGCTGTCCAGCCTCTTCTTAAAAACCTCCAGAGATGGAGAACCCACAACCTCCATAGGTAGACTGTTCTACTGTTGTACAGATCTTACCATCAGGAATTTCTTCCCTTATATTTAATAGAAATCTAGGTAGCTGTAACTTATACCCATTATTTCAGGTCCTAATTTCTGGGGTCATGGAAAATAGGTCTTGACCATCTTCCCTGAGGCATTCTTTTATATACCTGAACACTGCTAATATGTCTCCCCCTCAGTCTCCTTTCTCCAGGCTGAACACCCCATGTTCCTTCAGCCTATCCTCATAGGGCTTGTCCTCAAGTCCCTGTATCATTTTTGTTGCCCTCCTCTGAACCTGTTCTAACCTGTTGATGTCCTTCTGGAAATGTGGTGCCCAGATTCATACACAATACTCCAGGTGTGGTCTCACTAGTGCTGAGTTGAGAGGAATAAGGACTTCACACGTCTTTGATACAATGCTTCTTCTAATGCAGCCCAGAACTGTGTTATCCTTTCTGACTACAATCTCACACTGCTGACTCATGTTCAGATTGCTGCCAATGACCACACCCAAATATGTTTGAATAATGAATATATCAACACAAACGTTTCCATTTTGCTTCTTTGAGAGTGCCTTATCTACTTTACATGTTTCTTTATATAAGATTCTCTGTATGCATGAACAAATAGTTTGAAGAAATTAAATGGGAATATCTGAGACCTTTAATGTTTTGGTGCTAAATGACATGATAACACCTGCAAAGTTAGCTATTATAAGTATTTCAGATACAATTGTCACTTCTGTACAAATTAATATTCCCATCAGCATTATAATACTATGCAAACCAATTTTTATTCATTTTTATTTTTTAAAAAGTGCATTGGAATGTACATCTCCTTCCTACAGATTTTCTTTTTATTGGTGTGAACATGCACACGGTTTTATTCATATGATTCTAAAATAAATTAACTTCCTTAAGACCATAATCCCATGCATGTTTAGACAGAAGAAAGTCCTTCAACTCCCAGCATGGCTCGTTTGTGAATGTTGGGAGTTGTACGGGTTCTCTCTCTCTCTCTCAATATGCATAGGATTGCAGCCTTAGTTAATTTATCTTAGGATCCAGAACTATATATCCAGCTATTTATTCCTGTCACAATATACTGTATACGGTCAGTCATGCACATAGATTATGTGGAGGAAAAATGATGTGAATGAATGGAGATAAAATGTGCATGCCCCATTTCCAAAATTAATTAGAAATTCTGTTATAAGCTATCCAGGGAACTCTAGAACTGACAGGTGTGATATAAATGCTATGAATGAATGAAATCATAAGACATATGGACCAGAACATCAGAGAGTCTTGTGGCACCTTAAAGACTAACACTTTTGTTATGCCATAAACTCCAGGTATATACACATGGTTGGGGTTGGGGGCTGGTAGATTAAACAGACAATGACAATTACATTAAGAATGGCCATTCACAAAACAGTCATTGTTGATAATACAAATGTCCTGGCACTGGTAGGTAGTGTGATTAAAACATAGGTAGTGTGATTAACATAGGTAGTGTGATTAAAACAAAACAAAACAAAACAAACCCTTTATCCAGTGAACCCATTGAAGATAAATGAAATAGAACTGTTGAATGCACTCACTGCTATCTGGATCTATATGAAGAGGAGAAAGAACCCTCTGACCCCTAGGGAAAAAAAGTATGGTAAAAGTAGAAAGTTTCATTAGTTAGAAAATAGCATGCCCCCATAAATCTGCCCATGCAGTCACCCCAGAATTATGTCTAAACTTTAGCAAGCCACTTGGGCTCAGACTATCTTGCTCTCAACTGAACAATAGTATAATGCACACATAAGTAGGATTTAAGTCAAACATAATTCAATAAGGCTGAAATAGAATATAACAATGAAACAGCTATATTACTATTATAACTAATTACATTTATGTAACCACCGCATTCATGTGGTGACGGCGGCAGAGCCCAGTAAAGGACCAAGGGGGAGGGGGACCTTACCTGCCTCTGTCGGCGGTCCGTCGGCCTCTTCAATTGAGCCCACGGTTCAACCAGGAAGTCTGGGCCGCAAGTGCGGCCCAGACTTCCTGGTTGAACCGCAGGCTCAATTGAAGAAGCCGACGGACCGCCGACAGAGGCAGGTAAGGGAGAGGAGGGGGGGTTACTGGGCCCTGGGCAACAGTGAAGCGTCAGGGCCCGGTAAACCCCACTTACCTTTCCGGCGGAGCTCCGGATCGAGGCGAAGGATCCGCCTTCACCTCGATCCTCTTCGCCACGCTCCGCCAGCCCCCCAATCCTCTTCGCCTCCGCCTTAAGGGGAGGCGAAGCACCCCGCTCCGCTTCTAATTCGCCGGTCCGATTAGAAGCGGAGCACATCCCTAGAATGTACCACATTTTTGAATATTAGTTGGGTTATTAATATGCCCCAAATGAGCCTTAGTTGTGCATATTAGGGAAGGCATCACCTGTACTTTACGGTAGACATTATTTCAGGAGCTGAACAGTTGTTTTCAGATACCAATACTATAATTATGATTTAAATATACAGAGGTATAACACAAATATGGTATAAATAATCCCTCCACATTTCTTCCCTCTGTATCTCTAAGTAATTTTTGGTGAGGTTAATGACCTGTGCTCTTTCTTCCTTAGTTACATCTTGAACACTCAAAATATATTAGTGTTGTTTCAAAATAAATGAATATCCACAAAGACATAGGTTTTCTAGGAATGGGGAACAATATAGTATACTGCAGAACTAAATGGTTGCATCTACTAAGGATAGGCAAATTCATCAGTTTCACTTTCTCCTGGGTTTGAATTCTTGAAATCCAAAGTTCTTTCTCGAATATGAAGAAATGTGTGAATTTTGGTAAATTCTTATTAAAAAATGAAACAAAATTCTTACCCAATTTCACTGGTTGAATTCAGTAGGTACATGGAGAGAACCATGTTGCACCTGCCTGCCAGAGAGCTGTTAGTGACAAGGAGCTTTTCATGAAACAGAGGTTGAAACCCCAATTCAGCACCACAAACATGGCTTAATATACAGGGATTTGAACCTGGGCTTTTAAGTGCTACACACTTACAGTTCTGGGTCTTGATAGACGAATCTGTCAGTTTTGGTTTCTTTCACATTCAATTTTTTTTAAAAAACACACACATCTCAAGTTCTTTCCATTTCAAACATGAAGAAATATATGAATTTTGTTAAATTTTTATCAAAATGAACTCAACTGAAATTCTCACCCATCCCTAGTATCTACTACATAAAAAATGATCAAGCTCAGTAGTGATAGAGAGATGGGTATGCATCAGATTTGGATTTTCCCTGGTTTATACTGAAGCACTGATTTCAGTGCAGCAATACTCAGCAGTGACATAATAAAAAAGATGAGCCAGGCACACATTTTATAAACAATAGCTGATATGTAGTGGAGGCAGGGGGAGTGGACTGCTGGTGGGCATAGACAGATGGTGAAATATATATTTGGGCCTAAGTGCCTTGTGACAAGAGCTGCCTTTGTCCCAGTGTGACCTATGCAGATGCTGTGTGCCTTCCTTTGTAAGTCATGCTGAGTTGTCATGCTCCACACAGCTGTTCTTCATGTTCTAGTAAAGACTTTAAACTGAAGTTGTTCAGCTTTCAGGCACTCAACAGTTCACAGAGTCATGGAATTATAAACTTGATTTATATATTACCCAGTAGTTTCATGGGAGTTAGTATGGTGCAGCTGTTTCTGTGTTATCCTGAACGAATCTGAACGAATCAGTCATGTGAGCTGCGGCAGTGACATAATTATTTCCTATGCCAGCAGCACCAGCACCAGACTCAGATAATCTTGGGTTACCAATTCTTGTCCAGGTGAGTTCATCATCAGATTTTTGTCAGAGCAGTCGTGTCGTAGTGGCTCCCATGCCTGTAGTGGTGATGTGCCAAACATTTGGAAGAGAAAATACACACACCTAGTCAAAACTCTTGCCCAAAGGCAAAGCTATTTACTACACCTCTACAAGATGGATTTACCAATCTAGAGTACAGTGTGTAACAGGCAAAGAGCCACTGCACTGTACAAAGGTGTTTGCAGAGCAAATATGTTTAGTTGGTTCATGCAGACAAGTGAAAGGCGTCAGCAGGCTACCAGATCTACAGGGAAATTACAGACTTTTCTCTTTGTTCTTTCTTTCCTTTTAAAATGTCAGTTTCTAAATTCCTATTCTCTTCGTCTATTACTCACTTGCTTAGTTTTTTACAGCGAAACCATTGTTACTTCTGATTTTATTATTGCAGTGGTTGTTTTTATAGTGAAGCTCTATAAATTAAAAGTATTTTGGGCATGTTCGAAATTAAGTAACTAAGGGCATGTCTACACCAGCCCTATATCCTGGGGTAGTCCTTAGATTGTCACTGTGCATCCACATGACGCACAGGGGATCCTGGGGGCAACCTGGGATGAGCAAGGACTTTCCCTGGGATATAGGGAACCACAGAAAATAGGACCATCCTGTGGAGCGTGGGCCATGTGGTTGCTGCTCCCGGGTGGTCCCATCCTCCCTGCGAGTAGCAGGGCACTTGAAATGGGCACGGAGCTGTATGGCAGATGTTTGTGCCCATTGAGGGTGGGGAGTGGGTCAGGGTTGTTTTGTTTTTGTTTTCTAAACCTTACTTTTGTGTTGGACTGCAAGTGTGCACCTCTCCGTTGTTGTTTTTCTTTAAAAATGGCAGCTGAGACATCCTTCCGGGACATCACACAGCTGTCTAGATGCTGCGGGAAGATCGCAGAAGCTGGTAAGTCTGTGATCCTCCCCTCTCCCTACCACTACAACGTATGGTGTAGACATGCCTTATGATTCAGATGACTTCAGAAACAGAAACTTTATTATTACACAACTATTGGCGTTAACAAAGGAAAAGACATTTTAACAGGATGAACTCCAGAAAGAACTGGTTTTCACCAAAAAGTTCCTCCGGATTTTCCTAGCAGTAGGAGCAAAATTTGCCATAAACTTTGTAACATAAGGCTCATCATCTCCCAACAGCAACATTTAACAGTATCTGGAAATCAATCCATTGGTTTAACAGATATCTCAAGAATATTTCCCTGAGATCTCTATGTAGGACAATAAAGAACATAGTGGGCATTATACTTTATTTCTCTCATACCACAAAAAACATAAGCATTGATTTGTGTGGATTTTATTAAATTTACTCCCCAACCAAGCTGATGGGATAGTCTGGATTCACATGCTGTAAAAGCTTGTGGAATGCATGTTAAATTCTGATATTACACAGCCAGACTAGAGTTATCTTTAAACAACTTAATCCAGAAAGTACTTCTCTCTGTGTGTGTTTTAAAATCCAACTCTACATTGGCCATGTTTATCTGATTTTATAATTAAAATCAAGCCCACTTCTGCTCTCAGCATAGAAGCAAGAACACTTGTTGGGAGTTTCAGTAAAGATCTTATACAATTGTTTTGACTTAGCTCAAGCATGTTTATTTGTAAATCCCCCAAATTAAGAGCATAAGAAGAGCCATGCTGGGTCAGACCTAGGGTCCTCCTAGTCCAGCACTCTGTTCGTACAGTGGTGAACCAGCTGTCAACCAGGGACTGAGAAGCAGGACAAGGGGCAACATGCATGTTTCCCAGCAACTGGTGTATAGGCTTACTGCCTCTGACACTGGAGGTAGCACGTGGACATCAAAATCCATTGATACCCTTCAGGACTACCCAGTAGAATTTTAGGATATTTCTAGTATGCTTTTAGGATGCTTTTACAATGTTTCTTAACAGTGTATACTATGCTTTTAATTAGTATTTTATGTATTTTATGCTCGCTTTTGTTCCTCACCTTGATCCAATCGGAGAGGCGGGTAAGAAATATATTATTATTATTATTATTATTATTATTATTATTATTATTATTATTATTATTATTCTCCAGGTATTTATCCAACCCCCTTTTAAAGCCATCCAAATTCGTGGCCATCACCTATTCCTGCCCCATAAGTCATCTGGGCTGTTGTCTTTCCTCCAAAGCCTTTATTGCTGGGGAGGGAAACCAAATTCCCTCCATCTGTCCACAGAAATTTACAAATTGCTTGTGCTGGCCCAGTAGCATTTAATCTTGCAGCCTTACCTGGGATTTCCAAACAAACTCTCAAAATGCCTGAATTTCTTAACTTGTTCTATAAAATGTCTATCCAGTCTCCATAAACGTCTTCATGTTTTTGTTTTTGTTTTGTTTTATAAACCATTACCTTTGCCTTCTGGTAATTAATAGGGCAGTTTTTCTTTGTAACACATCTCTCCAAAGGTTTTCCAATATCCTCCTCATTCCAATAAGAGTTGTTGACACAATATCCATATCATTTGCATAAAATAAAGCTGTAGTTTTCTTTTCACCAAATGCCAGGGCAAAATAAGATGGGGGAAAGTAAATCCCCAGCAAGATTATTTATATAAAGTTGAAAAGAAAGGAGGCCAGAAGGCACCCTGTTACTCTCCCCTATTAGTTTTAAGTTCATCAGTCAGAACATCCCAGTTTTCAATTCTAACATCCAGGGATGTAAAGTCTAATAAAAAATAAGAAACACTTATCTGTATTAGAACTAGAGAGTTTAACCCAGAGCTTTGACCTATCCATTAGGTTGGTAATTGGGAAATTCTGGCCCATAAAGGGTTGGGCATCCTCGGCAGGTTTGCCCCCTGGCCTGGAGACTACCAGGGGCTTGAGCAGGAAGCAGGGAGAGGAAATCCTTTGTTATCTCTAATATGTGATCAGAGATAACAAGGAGATTACTCTGTGTGCCATTTGCCCTCTCAATGGAAGATGAGTGGTGAGCAGGGAAATCCAGGGGGAGGATTTCAAGTGCCAAAAGATTTAACAGAATTAGGCTGTTGATTTGGAAATGGACCAAGGCATGGTCTGAGATAGCAATTGCTATCAAGTTCTGTTTGATTTAACGTTTAAGTGTTATGCCGTTTTAAATTATTATTTACTTGCATTGGTTCGATTCAAAATTGGCTCAATGTATACAAAGTTTTTCAGAGAATTCTCAGAAAGAGCTCAGCTGTTTTCCTTGTGTTCTCTCCTGGCTTGTGATATAGACACACATGTGCTGTTGGCACCCTATGTGTATGGCTTATTGTATTGAACTATATTTTGGTTTTTCCTGCTTCCTTGGTGCCAGTCATAGTGGAGAATCACCTAGAAACTCCTGTGCTGCCGAAACAAAATACGCAAGAAGGAACAGGAGAGGGAGATTAGATCTAAATGGGGGATGGCAACAATATATACAATGTTTGCAAGAAATAATGGAGGTAACTGACCCAAATAGAGAAGATACTCAATAAACAAAAATATGTTTTGTTAGGTGATCTCGTTCACCACAATCAACGAGAGATTCACTGAGAGTCAGGGACTAATATTCAATAATTTCCTCTATGTGCCTGTTTTTAACTTTTGTAAACTGCCCAGAGAACTTCAGCTATGGGGCGGTATATAAAATAAATAAATACATAAATAAATAAGGCTGCCTAGTCATCCTGAACACTAAGGGCACCAGGGCAACATTTCGTTTTACATCCTGAGCTGGAGAACAACTTTGGGGGAAATGACATTCTAATGCACCTGAGCCTTATGAATTGCACCCATTCATATTCTATACTTGGTAATTTATTCTGGATTTGGATAACATATCTAATCTGTTGAAAGGGAATTGACTCAAGTACATAAGAACACAAGAAGTGCCATGCTGGATCAGATCAAGGGTCCATCTAGTCCAGGGGCAGAATCTACAGTACTGTTTTAAAACGCCTTAAAGCGCTTTACAACAGTTTTGACAACTCTTGGGGTCCTGGACACACTCCATATACAGTTGTGAAAACTATTATAAAGCACTTTAAAGCAGTACTGTAGATCCGGCTCAGCACTCTGTTCACACAGTGGCCAACCAGCCATCAGTCAGGGATGAACAAGCAGGACATGGTGCAACAACACCCTCCCACCTATGTTCCCCAGCAACTGGTGCACAGAGGCTTACTGCCTCGAATACTGGAGATAGCACACAACCATCAGGGCTAGTAGCCATTGATAGCCTTCGCCTCCAGGAATTTATCCAACCCCCTTTTAAAGCCATCCAAATTGGTGGTAGTGAGTTCCATAATTTAACTATTCACTGTGTGAAGAAGTACTTCCTTTTATTTGTAACAAAACTTTTCCTGTCCTGCATGCACCAACCCTGGATTTGAACCACAGAAGGACAGATTTTGATTGCTTGATAGAAATGAGGCATCTGAAGTTCAGAGCTGGAATGAGATCAACACAGTTAAGCCATGAACTCACCAGGTGTGCTTCTAGATGAGGATTTTATTCTGCAACTGCTGTGTTTCATTCAGGGAATTGATGAAGGGTTCCATTTGGAACCCTCCTGTGTTTCCCCACCACTTTTCATCTTACCATAGAAAATCTGTTAAGGAAGGAAAGACAGCATAGGTACGCAATGCCTTTTGATTTGTAGTGCATCTGGAAGCAGCCTAAGGGCTCATCTACACCAAGCAGGATATTCCACTATGGAAGTAGTATGGAAGTGGTATATAAGAGGCAGGAGCCACATTACTGCTTTATCGTGGTATTGAAGTGCACTGACAACTGTTGGGGACCATTGACACATACCACATACCGCTTTCTTACCACTTTCATAGTGGAATATCCTGCTTGGTGTAGATGTGTCATGGGCCCCAATAGTTGTCAGTGTACTTCAGTACCACTATAAAGCAATAGTGAAGATCCTGCAATGCACTTCAATACCGCTATAAAGCAGTAATGTGGCTCCTGCCTTTTATATACCGCTTTCATACCGCTTTCATAGTGGAACATCCTGGTTGGTGTAGATGAGCCCCAGGTGATCTTAAGAAAGCCAAAAGCTCCATAGTTGCAATATGGGAATAATCCTGGACTAACGGCAAAATTCTTGTATGGGTTACTAAGGTAATGTATGTGAAGTTCTTTGGATAGTCTAAAGTTCTGTATAAATGCTAAAAATATTGTCATCAATGTTATGATGGCTATTGTTATAGTTATTATAATCTTCTTCCTGTCTCTCCTCCTGCCAGCACCCCTAGAGAAGGTGAACCCAGGCTGGGGTTGGGGAGGGGAGTATATAGCCTGTGATTTGTCAAGGGCTCTTCCAGCTATTTTGAGAACATTGGTTTTTTAAAAAAATATTTGAAAGTATACTGCCTTACAAGGAATTGCCTTTTGCTTTCCACTCCAACATGGAAAGACAGCACCTCTATAAAGTATTTTCTCAGTCTGTGCTATACAGACTTAATAACTTACAGGAACAATAAAAAACACTTCAGGGGAATAACAGCCTTCACTTAAAAATCAGTTACTAATACCATTACATGGTATTTAGAATGAGTTGGTAGGCAATCACCTGTAATGATATCGTCTTAACCAAATATTATATGCAAGTATAATATTATTGAAACATTTGCCAAAAAGAAAGCAAGCAAAAGCAATGTCAATATTCCCATAACTACATCTTATTGATCATTCACTTGATTTAAGTAGAAAGAAGACAAATATGTTAGTGAAAAGGAAACGAAGACAAATTATTTAAAATGCTTGGCCAACCTCAAATGCATTTAGAGAGGAGATGAAGAAGATAATGCAACGTTCTTATTCATTTGTGTAAGATCAAATAGCTCTGACTGTACACGTTTATGGTCTCCCCTTAAGATATATAGTATGTGGCTAATAATGTCTTTCAGAATATTCAACAACTTTCCCCAGACACCTGCAAGTGGTAATAGCTACTTATGGCCATTACAGGATACCAAACCAGCATTTTCTGCGATGGCCCATGATACCAAGGAATTAATATGCCATGTGTTCTGTTTCACTAACACTTAAAATACCTAAATGGTAATAACAACTCACATATAACAGAGCAGAATATGAAGTCACACGTAACATTAAAATGCTAGCTCATGAGAAAATGCTAGCTGATGTGAAACAATTTTGATTCATAGCATTGGGAAATTATTCCCCTTGTTGAGGGGAAAGTATGATAGTTTGGAGTGAAATTCTATTACAAGATTGTTGTTTTAGTGTTTTTTTTTAAAGTTTCTCTGATTCTGACGCCACTCTGACCTGTGGGCCTAATATGACCTGCAGAAGTTCCCCATCTGGCCCTTGGAGGCTTGGTCTCTCTCTGCGGGTCCCACTCAGGGCCTTGCTAGACCTGCTGGGATAAGCCGGCAGGGAGGCGGGGCTACAGCACGCTAACTTTAACGTGTGCTGCCTAGCCTCCTAGACGGCCGACGCGCAGGGACGATGGAAGCCCTGCAGTGTCGGCCATTTTTTAAAAAGTTTAAAGGGGCCACGTGCGGCCCGAAGACTGCGGACAAGGTAAGTTTTTTTAAAATTTAGCCCCCCCACCCGCTGCTGATCCCTCCCCATAAGCCCCTGCCTGCTCGCTCGTCCTCCCCGCATCCGCCATCCCCGATCCCATCCCCGATCTTCTCCCCCCTCCCTCGGCAGCCCCATCCCCGATCTTCTCCCCCCCTCCCTTGGCAGCCCCGTCACCGATCTTCTCCCCCGCTCCCTTAGCAGCCCCGTCCCCGATCTTTGCCCCCTCCCTTGCCATCATTGATGTCCGGCTTCCTCCCCCTCTCTCCTGGCGGGTCCGGCCTTCCCCCTGCCCCTCTCCCCCCCCTTGGGATCCACCCTGGCTGATGGGCACAGCACTGAGCGCTGTGCGCAGTCCGCAGCTTTTTGCGGCTACTCGCGAGTAAGCGAGTAGCCGCAAAAAGCCACAGAAGTAGCTAGACGTTCCGCAGTCCCGGCCTCAGGCCGGGGCTGCGAAAAAGGCGCGCCATAAGCAACTTCGCTTATGGCGCGTTAGAGGAGGCCTCAGTGCGGCCTGGGCCCGGATTCCCCTGTGCGTCATCTGGACGCACAGCAGGGAAACCGGGTCTCAAAATGCGCTAAGGCCTCGTCTAGCAACGCCCTCAGTCTCCTCCCTGAGCCTGGGCCTTGGCTACAAGAGGCATGGGGAGAAGGTGGGGAGAGGAATTCAGATCAATCACAGATCAGAGATAATAAGGAGATTGGCTTTACTTAGTGAAACACCCCCTCCAAATTGGGAGGGGGAACATGCCAAGTGCTTTGCCTGCCTCACATCATACCCAATGGAAGAACCCACAAGATGGAGAAGCCATTCCTAAGTGAAGCAGCAGCTGGGAAAGCTGCAGACAACACTTTAGTTTTGCTCACCCCATGTCATCCCTAAAGGGGGAAGGTAAAGGGCAGTGGAAGCTAGTCTGTGGCCAAAGGGGCAGCTGGAGAAGCTTCTTTGGGCACTTTGGTCAGGGACCGATGTTGTCAACTGAGCCTGTGTGTGTGCACTGCATGGAGTCAGGGACAATCAGAGCCAAGTTCGTTCGGGCAGTATAGCCACTTGAAGCCAGGGACTTGGCCAGTTCTGGGAGGAGGAGCTGGTCTTTCCTTTGCTGGCCTAATCCCTTTCCCTGTGCTGAGACAGTCATGGAATGGAGAAAGGCATAGGGGCAATGATGGTGGTGTGGGCACACCCACTGACATCATCCAGTTTGTGGAGGGACCAATGGGGGGCAATTGACCTAAGCAGTTCCCCACATCCATGTTTTATGATAGTCGTCACTAGCTCTTTTAAGACATGAACTATTCTTTCTTGGGCACTGGATAGGGTTGAGGGTTAGCAGCATGTTGATTTTAGAGTTGGGTTGTGGGTTAGAATCATGAGGGAGTAATGGGTAATGATATTGCTGTTTTTATGCTACGGTTTACAAAACAACATTAAGGCTCTAGAGCTTTCAACAAAGCACCAAAAAGCAGGGAAATTGGGAGTTAAGGCTCACAAGCCTTAACACCACATCCTCCCTAAGGAGGCAGAAAGTGCCAGTGAAATTCTCATTCCCCCAAAGCAGTTAAACCATGAGGACAGGATGGAGAATATGATATGCAGAGGTGACTGTGGGGTTGTGGAAAACTGATGACAAACAACTGAGGGCCACCTACTTCTCTTTTTTTGTTTAGAGCAGCTTTCCCAACCTGGTGCTCTCCAAAGGTGTTGGACTACAACTCCCATCATTGCATTAGGTTTCTACTTTAAACTGCCCTCTTTCCCTCAGTCTTTCATCAAACTTCTTGAAATGTTCAGGTTATGTGAAACCAACATTTCTTTCTAGCACATGTAAATTTCAGGAAGATTAGTGAAAAAGTTTTGATTACCCCTTTATAGTGGTAGAATGTTTTTTTCCTGTCGAACCATAACGAAGAATGCACTGCTGTCCATTCTTAAATAAAATTCAATTCCTTATTCACAGCAGAACAATTTAGTTGTCTGAATTGTACCTCCTTTGGCTCATTTCTTTCCACAAGTGTTGAACATTTCTGAAAACGGGATTATTCATCGAATGTCCTTGTCTATTTCCTCCCATCTTCTGATTACTTGGCGCCTTGTTGTAATAGTGCAACAACAGGGGGTGAACAACACCGGCTGTTGCATTATGCCTTTTTCTGCCAATGTTGCTGGTAATTGGGGATAAGGCCGATTGACATTGCAAACAGTTTCTTATCAATCAGAAATGTAGGCTGTGCAATCTACAAATCACTTAGTGTAGCATTGCTAGCCCTTCAGATGTATATAGGACTACTCCTTGTCTATTCTTCAGCCACACAGTCTCATTTGTGAATTGGAGGCTGAAAGCTGGAATATACGTGTCCAATTTGTCTAATTTCTCTTCTCATATTCTTCTTTCTTAAAAAAAAATCAAGCAGCCATTTGTCTTGCAAAAATATTAGCCTTTTAAGAGTCAGCAGACATTTAATTATTAGCAGGGTTTAAGTCAATCAAACATCCCTTTTCAGTTTGATTGCATGCACCTCAGTTATCCTATTTAATGTATTTATTACTTTTTATCTTATCTTTCTTTTCTTATGGGGTGATTATGGTGTTTGATAACAGTGTAGCATAAATGATGTACAATTACACAGTACGCCTGGGCTTCATACATGCTGGTAATTTACCAGCTCTTATTGAAACCATGTTGACTGAAACTCTGAACTATGTCTTAAGGAATGTTTAGTGGCAAAATGTTTAAGGCTCTATTCCTTACACAAATGATTCTAGAGTTATTTGGCATTAATAGATATATTTATAATGCAAGTCGAAGGATATTGATTGATACATGCATTACCTTAAAAGACACATTTGATGGAATGCTTACTTTTGCTGCTTTTGCTGCTGTTTTGGGGAGATTTTATCCCATTTATGGATCACATATCCCACAATTTTAAAAGATTTTCGTCCATAATAAATTAAGCATCCAGATCAAAATGGCTATTGTTTAATATGAGGACTACTTATGTCCTGTAAAACCAATGGATGGATGTTTGTTATTAGGGATGTGCAGATAGTGTTTAAGGCACCACAATTTATGGAACTTTTGCTAGCATATAATATTTTGTGTATTTTTTCTTAGTTCACCATAAAATCAAAGAGCAGTGTACACAAAAATGTTGCTAAACAGTGAAAGCTGGTTTTTTATATAAAATTTCTAATATATAAAATATATATAATTTTTTTAATGGTACCGTATTTCTTTGATTGTAAGACACCATTGATTGTAAGATACACACTAATTTCAGTACCACCAACTGAAAAAAAAACCTAAATCACACCTGTGATTCTAAGACGCACCCCATTTATAGAGATGTTTATGTGGGGAAAAAAGTGCGTCTTAGAATCAAAGAAATAGGTATATAAATGAGTATACTTTACAGCAACTTTCATAGTTTTGTTTGATCAAGTTTGCATATAATACCAGAAAGTTTAAACATAGTTCATAGATCTGTGGAATCTGTGTGACTTGGAAAAAAAATGATACACTGCAGATTCTGTGGGGCAGATTAATAGAATTCTGACATCATTTCGATCCTTTGCAGATTTCTCCGACATCCTTAAGTGTAGTTACAGCGAAACAGTGCAGCAGATCAAACTGACATTCCTCACTTGGGCTAATACATCATTTATTATTGTTGTTATTCACACCATTTTCTGTTCAGATCACTAACGGGTCAGCAAGGGGAATATTTTGTAAGGCAGGAGAAGATTTTTTTTCAAGCCTGGGAATTTTTTTAAAGCATCTGTCACCCTTTCATGTGACTCCATTGGAACAAAATGGCTGTGTGTTTACTATGAGAATGCTTTGAGGGTAATTGCCAGGATGGCAAAATTGCTGTGGAATGCAAGGTCACAGCAAATTATAACACACAAACAAGTCTTAAGCAGATGTTGTTGTTGCTTCACTTGTTTCCTCTAAACTTTCAACCCTCAAGTTGTAAAGCAGATTAGTTCTTCTTCACAAGGTTAAGTGTTTGTGTGACGGGCCTCTTTGCTTCAATAAGTTGCTTTATGTCAATAATTCCTTAACCAGGGCTTGATTACATGATGTGAAGAAGCAACATAAATTCACATTTAGGTTGCCCGTTCACCCAGTTACTTTTCTTTTTACGGACCCATAAGTATAGAGACACATATACAGACACCCAATTCAAACACACATTCAAATACATGTATGTATGTTCCTATGGGCAAAGATGGAGTTTCAGACATATTCCTTTGAAGTTTTTTTAACAGGTCCTGAGGTTTACTGTTGAAGGTTGTGCTATTGCTATTTATGTTATTGTCACATAAAGCCTTAAACAACATGGAGCAAGGATACCTAGCAGATCACCTTGCCTTTTAAATACTCAGGTGACCTTTGAGGTCAGCAGATGAGGCTTTGCTGGTCATTCCAAAATGAATGGAATGTCGCTGTGAAGTACACAGAGAGCAGCCCTTCTCTGTACAGGCATCCACTATCTGGAAAACTCTTCCTCTGGAGAGAGGGGCCAGAAAATGTGACATCTTTAATAGTCCTCCTGAAAACACACTTGTTCACCAAGGGTTTCCCTGGGCTGTAAGTAAATTAATTTATGCCGCACAATTTTACTGCTCCTTGATTATTATTTTTAATATAGTGGAAAGTGTTTTAATGCTGTTTTTTTTAAAAAAATGTGGTGTTTTTAATATTGTATTTTAATATTGTGAACTCCTGAGAGAATTTATTACATTCAGTGGTATATAAATGCCAGAAATAAATAAATAAATTTTATTTTTCAGTTGTGGTTAAATGCATCTCTGTTTTGATGCTGCCATTTTATGAAAGGCAGTTTTTCTATTGCAGTAATTCAGTCATAATAAACTAGTGTGCAAAGCTGACAAGAGACACAGCCAGGGACCACAAAAATGATGGATATTGGGATATTCATCAATGCTAATTTCAAATTCATTTAAAGGAAACTGCACAACTACTGTGAAAGGGAAGAAGCTTCTGTGCCTGTATATCTATTACAACCTACTATGCTTCATTACAGATACAGCTGCAAAGTTAATTTTACGTGCTAGAAAAGTTATCAGTGAAAGCCCATTATTGTCTTCACCTGGCTTGATTATAATCTTATCATACAAGACTCACAATGAAGTATATGTTTGCCAAAGATTTTTTTCATTATTTACAACATTTGTATGCCACCCTATAGCATAAAGTTCTCTGGGCGGCTTACAATACATAACCATAAAAACACTTTAGATACAAAATAGAAAATAAAAACATAAATTCCAAAGCCACATAAAATACTATACAAAACAAAGCTCACAACAACCACCAAATTAAAAAAAAAAAAAAACAGATTTTAAAACTGAGAGGCCTAGCTCCAGATGATGTGCATTATTTTAAAAAGTGGTAGAAAAGAAAAAGATGAGAAATGATCTTTAAGCCAATCACCATTTGAGAGAAGCTGAAAATTACTAGGCTATCAAATTATCGCTGCAACTAGGTTGTAATTTGAATAGTTGTAGCTTAGGATAGACAAAATAAATTTGCACCAAAATGAGCATAGCATCAAAGAAGAGAGTGCAAGAAGCAGCTCCACAAATTGTAAAAAACAAAATTCCCACACATGAAGTCTTAGCCCCAAGAACCATTTTGCTGAATGAATTCTCATGAAGTTTGCCTCTGCTTCCAGGAGAAAGAGAAGTAAACACTACTCTTTAAAATGAAATGTTCTTAAGGATATCAGCATTTCTCTGGAGAGAAAATGAATGAATTAAATGAGAGATCAGATGACTCCTTGTCCCATAGTGTAAGCCTATGCGGCAGGGTCTTGCTATTTACTGTTTTACTCTGTACAGCACCATGTACATTGATGGTGCTATATAAAATAATAATAATAATAATAATAATAATAATAATAATAATAATAATAATAATAATAATATAACAGTCCAAAATAAAAAGATGAGAAAAAATAACCTCTTTGTCGAATTCTTCCACAGCAGGGAAGGATGGTACTGGAGAACAGATGGTGGCACATTTTTATTATGAGGCTTCCAGTGGAAAAAAAATGGACTTTTTGTAGTGTATATATATTTTAAAAGCAATATAGGGAGGAACATGGGTGTGGGGAAATCCCAGTGAGGTTGCAGCTATTAGCCAGGCATGGCTTTAACTGTCAGGAGCATAAGGTTTAGAGAAGAAATTAATGAAGATATAATAAAGAACTGGTACATTTAGGGAGTATTTTGGCAGGTATTTTTGGCTGGTAATGCCATGGTGCTAAAGAGATGAAAAGCTACACCTGCTAAAAAATCCTCTTTTATGCAACTATCAAAGGTACCGAAGCCCTTTCCTCTCTTGCATCTGGTCACTCTGGAATGAACACTGATGGGTGTACTCGTCCCCAGGGCACTTTGAGCTCTAAAGCTGTATTCTGTGAGGAAGTTGGAATATGAATTAGCTAGCACTGCTCTTAACTCACTCAGAGCTTGCTGTTTTCAGAAAGTTTGAGCTGCCCTGAGAGAGGCTTGCTAATGCTCCAGGCCAAGTTATTTACTGAGTAGCCCTACTTAATTTGGTGTGAAGCCTTTAACACCAGCTTTTCTATTATAAATCTATCTCAAAGCTGAAAGGAAGCTGTTGTTGCTTTATAGTTATTTAGTATCCTACAGGAAGCAAATTAGTTTGGTCTCACGTAAATTCTAAGCGACACCATATGAATGCCATGAAACTCTCTTGATTTACTTAGAAGAGAGCAGAAGAAAAGAAAAGTGGTAGAAAGGGGGAACAGGGCATGCATTCCCTTCCAAAATCTTAAAGAGAAAAAAAATCTACAAAATGGATTGCTGCCTGTACCTACCTAATCATCTCACCTGATTCTCTTCCCTGTTTCTGTTTGCATTTCTGCAACAGCCAATTTCTCTCTCTAATTTATAATAAGCTGCTTGTGGCTTCAATATGGCATTTGGGTCCTGCTGTTGTCACAAATTGTGTTCTGCTTCCATATTTCTATGACAAAATCAGGACCTCACAAAAGAGGCACAAAGTACAAACTTCACAATTTTGCCACCAAATGCTGGCAAAGCAGTTGGACTAAAGTTTCTGAAATATCCTGTTGTTTATCCTCCCCCTCCATATTTCTTAGAGGTTCTTTTTTAAACTTGATGGTTTGCCTATGTGCATATGTAGTCATCTTCACTAAGGCCTTTGCTAGACCTACCTTAAAATCCAGGCGAGAGGAGCGGAGAGCCCGCGATGCAACTATCGTGGGCTGTGGCCCTTGTCTACACATCAGACGTGGCGGGCTAAAGGAAAGACCTGTCGCATCCGCCATTTTTAAATTTTTTTTAAAGGGCTGGCTGCGCAGGAGTGCACGAATGACTAAAAGTAAGTGTTTTTTTTTAAAAAAAGATTTCCTCTCTCCCCCCACCCTGCCCCCGATGGGCGCAGCACTCCTGGGGAGCGCTGTGCCCCGTGCGCGGCTTCTCCCAGCTACGCATGAGTATTTGCGCGGAGTTGGGAAAAGCGGTGGAACAGGCTACATGCTTGCAGTCTCGGGCTCAGCCTGAGACTTCAGGAAAAATCAGGCTGAAAGAGGTAGGCTATATCCCAGAGCCAGGGAGGGTTGATCCCTCCCTGTGCCCGGGATCCCCTGTGCGTCATCTGGACACACAGGGGCGATCCTGGGTATCAGCCCGGGATATAGCCTGGTCTAGAAATGGCATAAGATACTTCTTTTGAATATCTTTCCCACCCTGTTTTTTCTGTTGGTTGTGAATGTTCCTTGTGAAAGAAGCAGTCTTTTGCAAGACACTTTCTGTTTTTCCCATCCGCATCCTGATCATGCTTTTGCATATTTAGTACAAAACTGAGGATGCACATGTAGTGATGATGCACACATCTGCTTACTGGTATAGTTTTTAAAAGACTACTAAGCCTTAAATAGAATAGTCCAGTGTATCTTGCAGCTGTGTAAGATGCATACTCAAAGGCTATTCACACAATGTGCTAACCCACATTCAGTGGTTGAGTGTGGGTTGTTTTTAACCGTGAGTTGTTTGTTGAATCATGGGTTAGTATCTTGTCTGAAAACAGCCAGGACAGCTTGTTAACTAAGAGTTCACAGGAACACGTTACACAATCAGACACATTAGTATGACAGCAATGAATGTACACAGCCAAAGTAATTATTCCAACTGATTCATATAATGTAAAAATATTGAGACTCATAAAAATATGTCAATATGGAGTGAGTCCAGCAACTTGGAAAATGAGGCCCAATGTAAGTGTGTGAGTGTGTGTCAGATTAAAAAAAAATACAGGAGCTTTGACAGAGATTTGTTATGTTCAATAGAAAAAAGTACTTTGTAGACTAAAAAGATTTGATTGTGTGTGTTATACCCAACCTGAAGGTTAACAGTGTTAATAGTATCTGAGAATTGACCTGGCCAGTGCCATTCAGGATATCACTTTGCAATGTTATACTTCACCCTTCAGTCAGAGATGCTATACAATAGGTGCTATTTCAGGCCTTTAGAAAGACATGGGATCCAGACCTATACCCAGTTAATTTATTCCTATGTATAAATAGGAATAACTTTAAAATGGCAAATTCCTCAGTCTCTTTCTCTCGTTCTGTCTCTCTCTATCACACACACTTGAAAAATCTGGTGTAATCCACCACCCTTCACACTCACGTGAAGGAATAGGTAATTGCAGGAACTTATTTTTAGGCCAGAGCCAGCATCTCTGGCTTTTTAAAAAATGTGGACAACTTTCAAAAGGTAGGGCATTCTCTAGATCCTTTCTCCTTCCTGTCGCCCCAGTAATAACTCAATACATTCTCTGTTGCACATATAGAAAAAGTGATGGCCCTGTGGATAGGCTGAAAGCGCTGGAGACATGGCTTCAGCTTCTTGTTCTGATACCAATGTCCTTTGTGATGAGGGGTGAATTTATGAGCACCTCCATTCTTAAAGCCAACATGAGCACAAAATACCACATCTTGAGATTATAATGTACAGCAACAAAACCTAAACGCTTTGATGAGGGGTACCCATTGCTGACTTGAGGGTATGTCTAACTAGTAGTCTGATTTGACCCTATTTCAAAAAGAAGCTTCCTAAACTACCTTATAAAGCTTATTCCATTTCTCCTATCACATGTTTAAAATGAGCATAGGAGTAGTTCTTTTCTTCTTGAAATGTTGTGAGAAGAGAAATCTTCAAAGGTTGCAATCCTCATATAATTTTGAATCATTGGCTTTATTATTGGCAATATTTACGTGGTCAGGACAATTCCCAAAAGATTATGGGGTGTTCTGGCATTCCGATATCCCCAAATGGCTAGGGCTGATCAAATCCATGAAACTACTTTTTGATCAGCATTCTTGTGTCATGTTATGTTATGAGAACTCTCCTCTCCATATTCTCTGGGCAGCAAGCCTGTAACCAAGCAAGCCTGTACAACCAAGCATTTTTCTGTATAATAATTTAAAATGTTCAAAATTAGAATGGAGTTAATGCAACATATTGATATTGGAAGATGTTGGTTGCTGAGGGTGGTTCTTATTTTTTTAGTTTTTCAAAAAACAACACCACCCTGTTTCCCTCGACATTTGGAGGAACCCAGCAGCTCTAAGTGAATGCTACTGGTGACCATGTGATCTCAGCCTGTCCAATAAGCACTCAGGAAGATCTCCTGGGCTCCTGAAAATGCTGGGGATGATTTGAAATAAATAAATAAATAAATAAAAAGAAAGAAGACCCCTCAACAACTGGCTACATTTAAAAAGGTATGTGGAAACCTTGTCCCCTCCCCAAGGAGAAAATTCTCCAAAATCCTCACTTCACCCAGCCTCTTTTGCATGAGTTTTCATTTTCCCCACCCCTCATTACATGCCGAAAATGGAATGGTCAAAATTTTTGGGACAGCACTAATCCTACGTATGTTTTGACAGAAAAAAACTACAACTCTGAGCATTGTAGGACTTTTTGTAGCATCTTGGAGGGCTTTTTTTTCTACAAAAAATATGCATAGATTGTACCCTAAGAGTCCTATCAGCTGTTTCATTTTTAATCAAGTTAAAAGAGGTCGTTCCAGGACAAGATCCCAAAATAAAAGCTATTTTGCTTTAAACTATGAATCTGTGATCAATTATTCATAAAAATCTGTGAAGAATTGCTGTGTGTTCTGAAACTTTTTGACAACATTATAAAATGAGAAGGATCAACACCATGACAGCACAATCATGTACATGTTTACTCATGAGTAAGTCCCTTTGCATTCTTTAGGGCTTTCTTCCAGGTTTGTATGTATTACAGAGTAAAACACCAACAGCAAGCCAAGGATTTTGTATTTTGCATCAGTGTCATTTAGAGGCAGGATTCAAACAAAATATTAGGAGTTTTATCATCTGCAGTGTCAATAACAGACATTGTGTTAAATTTACCAGTTTCTGCAGCATCAAATGAAAGATCCTTCTTTGTGGTGAAGTGAGTTGGGGATTATATACTGTAAGAATCACTATGTGTGATGGACACTTAAGTGATCGCCCGCTGTTGGCCTTGGACCATGAAGCTGCCAAGAATACTGATATCAACAAAGCTATTGCAGTTTTTGCTAGTTTAAGATCACACCATTCTCTACTGATGTAGGCAGCTATTTGATAGATGCTATAATCTCTGGCTAGCTTCAGCAAGCAGCACACAAAATTTACTTTAAATTGTTTATCCTCTTAAAATTCTGTCTCCGGTGGATGATGGACAGTGATTGACCCATAAAAAACATTGGAAAGGGGCTTAACAGGTGCTCAGTTAAAAAGGGATGTAACTTCCAATCTAATTGCATCTCTTCGTCTACTGCCTATTACAATCACTTCCAATTTACTATGAATGAAAGGGAGCTGAAAGTAAACAGAAGTTGTAGTCAACCTGCTGCAACAATTTGGAATTAAGGAAGAACATAAGTATAGATTCACGCTAAAAAACTGACAAGTGTTATTCCATCTTGTAATAAGTACATACATGTAAGAACTTATATAGTACCCATGGGAAATACAACTGAATAAGTATAACTAGTGTCAAACTTTCAGTATTATCTGAGCTGTTTCTTTATTTCATCATCTGTAACTGGCCCATTGTTTATTTTCTACATTATGAACACGCTACCAATAATCATAGCATAATCTTTAAATTGGAGTCTCTGATCTGATGTAAGGATTATACAGAAACACTTTGTGCTTTGAAAGCTTGTATGCTCCTGCACCAACTAAAATTGGTACAATGAAACCTTACCATAACTACTATGCATTTAACATGGGAAATAAATAAAAAGGTGTATATACTATTTTAATGTGTTAGTTTTTGTTGTTCTTTAAAAATGTCTAAAAATAAATATTGAAGAGCACCAGGGCTTTATATATTAGAACAATTAAATGAACCAACAATTTCAAAGAAATTGTGCTATAAATTGAGGTATTTTTGATCGATATAAAACTGTACAGTGTATAAAGCTTGGTTACAGATTCCCAAATCAATTTTTCCCAGAGAAGACTTTTATCCAGGTAAGTGCTAGCTTTGCTATTTAATCATTTTAGCATATACATTTAGACAGTACATTTAGACAAGGACCTAAAAAACTAATAGCTGATCCACATACTGTCTGAATCAAAGTATTTGGCATTTAGCCAATTCATGTGCTATACCTTCAATAGACCTGAATCGGCTTAAATTTGATCACATACCTGAGTTGGGTGGATTTGGCTAAAATATAGCAAGCAAAACTATTTTGCACAAATAGGCAGGCTCCTATCTGCCTGTTTTAATGTTTCAGATACCTCGTTATCATTGTCATTGGCACTAGTTAGGCCTCATTTTGAGTATTAAGTTCAGTTCTGGGCATCACACTTTAAGAAGGATGCAGACAAGCTGGAGCATGTTCAGAGGAGGGAAATGAGGATGATCAGGGGTCTGGAAACAAAGCCCTATGAGGAGAGACAAAAAGAACTGAGCATGTTTAGCCTGGAGAAGGGAAGATTGAGGGGAGACATGATAGCATTCTTCAAGGACTTGAAAGGATGTCACACTGGGGAGGGTCAGGATCTCTTCTTAATCATCTCAGATGATAAAGGACCTGGAATTATGGGCTCAAGTTGCAGAAAGCCAGATTCCAGCTTGGACACCCTTCCAACTCTACTATTTTATGATTTTATATCTCAGTATGTGCCATATCCAGTTGATTAGCTATAACAAATTATACTAGTGAACCTTGTGGAGTCTTTTTTTTCCTTTCTGGATGAAAACACACATTTGAACAAGCAGAGTCTGGCTACTTTACATCAAACTTGAACATTTAAGTTAATATATATATATATATATATATATATATATATATATATATACACACACACACACACACACACACACACACACACACACGATGTCTGAAATTTATCAACAATAAACATTAATTAGGAAAGGCAAGGAGATTAGTAAGGGTAACTACATTATACAGTTACCAGACCCATTGTGATGATTTATATAAAGTTTCTCTAAAAGTTCAAAGAATTTCATAACCCTTACCTCACTAGTTTTTCCATAACTTAAGGCTGGCCAGTATTACAAATGGAGGATGGCTTAATCATTCATGCCTTGCATAAACCCACACAGCGAACCTATGGCTGAGCTGTGATTTGAACGAAGGATATCACCCCTCAGCCTTCACTTTCTTAACCATCATACCATCATACTGTATTAGCTCTGTCCATAGAATTCTTGATTCTCAAATAAACATCTTCACAGAGGGTTGTTCTTTGGAAGGTGTTTTTTGTCCAGTTCCAATAAAGTACACAGAAGCTGTGTTGGAGATTCATTGATTGCCCAGTAGCCTTTGCAGAAAGCTGAGGGAAGTGCAGGATCAGCATAGGCAGATCTTAGAAGGAAAAGGCATTGTCCTATGTAAATAGTTTAGTGGATGGTCCTGGCCTTCACAAGACATATTGCTTTCCAAGGCAGAAAAACAATATTGCCTCTCTCTCATTTCATGCACAAAAGCCGACCAGATGAGTAGTTGAATCTTACTTCAACATTGCTGACAGATACCTACCATCCATCATGTAATCAACTGAATAATATTTTACTGCCCTTGTTACATTTGAAGATATCTCCTACAGCAGGCGTCAATTTCATATAGATGGCTCTTTAGATATATGGACTGCTTATATTAATATAAATATTTGATATTGAGAAGCTAAGTTCTTCTCCCTTCCTTCTCTCCCCCACCCCCATATCAAGGGTGATGTAAATGATTACTGTGTATGGATATGTTTTTTTTTAAATTATTATTATTATTATTTATTTATATAGCACCATCAATGTACATGGTGCTGTACAGATAACACAGTAAATAGCAAGACCCTGCCGCATAGGCTTACAATCTAATAAGTTGTAGTAAACAATAAAGAGGGAAGGAGAATGCAAACAGGCACAGGGAAGTGTAAACAGGCACCGGGTAGGGTGAAGCTAACAGTATAGAGTCAGAACAAACTCAATATTTGAAGGCTATAGGGAAAAGAAAAGTTTTTAGCTGAGTTTTAAAAGCAGTGATTGAGTTTGTAGTTCTCAAGTGTTCTGGAAGAGTGTTCCAGGCGTAAGGGGCAGCAGAAGAAAAAGGACGAAGCCCAGTAAGGGAAGTGGAGGTCCTTGGGCAGGCGAGAAGCATGGCATCAGAGGAGCGGAGAGCACGAGCGGGGCGATAGTGTGAGATGAGAGAGGAGAGATAGGCAGGAGCTAGACCGTGAAGAGCTTTGAAGGTCAGCAGGAGAAGTTTATATTGGATTCTGGAGTGAATTGGAAGCCAATGAAGAGATTTTATGATATGGTCTTTCTTACTCCGCTTTAGTTGCTTATTATTGTTGTTCTTGTATTTGAAAATTATTATTTTTTTAAAAAAAATGGTGATAAGACATTGTCTTCTACTACACTCAAGGCTAGCAGGCTAGCATAGGGGTTACAGGGCCAGCCACATGGCATGCACACACATGTCCTTCAACATCTTGCAATCATTCTCCACTGAGCAGCAACTGCCTCATGAGATGGTCACCTTACTTTGTGCAATGATAGGGCCAGCATTGTAGGTGCTCCCTGTACTTCTAGTTTTGTATGAAGATCTCAAACTAGAAACACAGTAAGCTTCTACATGGTCAAACTTGGATTACCCATCAATAATCCTGGTTTTATCCTGGTTGTGCTTTTTATATTGTATTTTGTATTTGTGTTTTTAACTTGTTGGTTGTTTTATGATGGTTTTAATTTTTGTGACCCGCCCAGAGAGCTTCGGCTATTGGGCGGTATAAAAATGTAATAAATAAATAAATAAATAAAATAAATAAATAATAAGAAATCAATGAATGGTCATTCTTATTTTCCAAATTGGCCATATGTCATCCAACTCAGTACTGCAGTCTTATTGTGTTCCCTCTCTGTCTGCAGCATAAAGAATTATAGGGCCTGAAAAAATGTTTGTTTAAACTGTAATTACATGGAGTGGGACAGCTCTGGGCTAATTCTATTCCTGCTGCTTCTTGGTGTGCTGAAACTGGGCACACTGATTTCTATTGTTACGTTGGTGGGCATTTAAATTTTGGCATATTCCACAGCAAATTCTGGAAAAAATGCTGTCTTGTGTTTTGGTTATTGTTTTCAAATTCACATTTAGTTGTTGGATACCTTGAGTAGGAACCTATGGAAATTAGATGACTAAAGGAGTACATATAGACATGAAATCAAATACACCACAAATTCAGTGCAGACACTGTGGAACACTAAAAACAACAAAGAGTCTTGTGGTAACTTGAAGACTAACAGGTTTATAATGTCAGAAGCTTCAGTTACCTTCTCCGGCGGGGCCAGTATACCAGGCCCGCTGCCACTGGAGAAGGTAGACCACCCCCCTTCCTGCTTGAGCCACTTCAGTAACCTTCTCTGGCGGGCCCGGGCCACCAGACCCACAGCCGCTGGAGAAGGTAGACCAACCCCCCCGTCCCACCTGAGCCTGGCGCCGCACAAATTGCCACGGCAGCAGCGGGCCCAGGCAACCCCCGCCCCAGTTCAGTTACCTTCTCCGGCGGGGCTGGGCTACCAGGCCCGCTGCCGCTGGAGAAAGTAGACCAACCCCCCGTCCTGCCTGAGCCACTTCAGTTACCTTCTCCGGTAGGCCCGGGCCCGCTGCTGCCAGAGAAGGTAGACCACCCGCCTGAGCCCGCCACTGCACAAACTGTGGCGGCAGCGGGCCCAGGCAACCCCCCTCCCCCCTTCACTTACCTTCTCCGGCGACAGCAGGCCCGGGCTACCGGGCCCGCCGCTGCCAGAGAAGGTAGCCGCCCCGTCACGGCGGGCCCAGGCAACCCCCTACCCACTTCACTTACCTTCTCCGGCAGTAGCAGGCCCGGGTTTAAATTGAGTCCCTGGCTCCACCCGGAAGCAAGGACCCAATTTTTGGCCTTGCTTCTGGGTGGAGCTGGGGGCTCCATTTTAACTCGGGCCTGCCGCCACCGGAGCAGGTAAGTGCCCCCATCCCATCCCACCTGGGCCCACTGCCGCCGCCCCCCCCCAGCGGGTCCAGGCAACCCCCCCACTTCACTTGCCTTCTGCGGCAGCGGCGGGCCTGGACTACCAGGCCCACTGCTGCCAGAGAAGGTAGCCCCCCACAGCGTGCCCAGGCAACCCCCCCACTTCACTTACCTTCTGTGACAGTGGTGGGCCCAGGCTACCCTCTGGGGAATTTGAGGCGCATGCGATAGCTTATCAGATTCCCCATAGGGAAACATGGGGATTTTAAAATATAAATTAAAAATTGATGGAATGGTCTTTTGAAAAAAGAAAGGCCATTCCATCAATGGGGAGGATAGGGCAATGCAATCCTACTAATGGATTGCATGGGGAGGCTCCCAATTTGCAGCTATTAGTGCGCAAAAAAATGGTCGCCAACCTGGAAGCATTTCTGTGCCAGTTTGGAACAGAGATGCTTCCCTCCTTTTGTCATTTAGAGTGACATCCTGCCCTTAATATTCCATCAATCTTCTTGAAACGCGCAGGGTATGTAAAACCAGCATTTCTTTCTGGCAGTACTCCATTTCACAAAGATTGATGAAATATTTTTCATTTTAGGATGCTAGGTTGACCCACCCCCCAATAACTCCTTTTAACATAGTGGAATGCTCTTTTTACTGAGCATCCTTAACTACAGGGAACACGGCTGTGTTCCCTGTAATCTAGTTCATGAATGTTTGTGGCATGATAAATTTGTTACTCTAAAGTGAGTCAAGAGACTGGCATGGCTACCGCCTACAGAAATTGTTTCATGTGGAATATCAGTGTGTGATTCAGATTCCACAGGGTATCTATGCCCATCAAGCCTCTAGAAAAGGTCTTCAGCAGACATGGATCTCATATCTTCGTGCACGCTAATGCCCTTCTGAACTCATTAAGCTTCCAGTGAGCCAACATTGTGATATTCTGACACAGGAAACTCTATATTTCATTATGGTTTCTCAGAGCATTCAATAATCTAGTCTCAAAATATTTGTCCTCAGCTTTCTACCTTCTTGCAGACATGCTGACAGTAAATCACATCTGTCTAAATAAAATGATAGCATTTCCCGGTGAGAACTTCCAGGTTAGATGAAATTATATTTTGAAGCATGAAAATATGTCGGGTACATTAAGAACACAATAGTGTTTTTATGTATGTGGTTTCTGTAGCTAGGGAGAAAGAGAACCTGCACTGCATTTCACTGCTTTGCATCTGAAATGATGGAGATGGGAAATACTTTTTGCCTTGCTGGGAATGAGTGTTGCTTTTGTAGATGACAGGGAAAGCCACTGCAGAGAGGCGCTTTGCTTTGAATGCAAGAGGGAGGGAAAAAGACTGACACCAGGAGGGAACATTGATAACTAGGCATCTTTGAAAGTTAGGAGGTAGGAAACTGTAAAGGGATGATTATCCCCAGTGCAGGGGAAGTCCAAACTGTTCATGCCCATTTGGTAAAGAATTTAGCAACAGACATCTGAACTGCAAATAAATACAAAAGGCTTGCATGCTGGCGCAGCCCAATGGTCCATCTAGTGTAACATCCTTTTCAGGAGAGTATGCAGACAGCAGTTTCATGAGGTTGGAAAGTAGAAAATGATAGCCGCCCTTAATTCCCAGCACCTGTGGTCAGAGTTCTGGTGTCCTATGGAGATGTTGTGGTGGTGTTTGTTTTTGCTATCATGCCTATATCCCACTTATTGAGATAATCCTTTTGAGAAGGGTTGTATTTTAGCTGTTGTGGCAAGGAGCTCCAAGGTGGGTTGCTGAGGATTCCTTGGGTATTCAGAGTACTCAAGCCACACAGCCATCTTTGGATGCAAAATCATCCCTTGCAATCGGACTTTAGATCAGTGGAGGCTGGTGGCTGCAATTTCAGTGGGGCTGTGAATCCATTCTGGGTGTCATTTCATTTCATTTATTACAATTCTATACTACTCCATAGATGAAGCTCTGTGGATGGTTTCAGTCAGAACCAGGCAGAACTCTAAAGGAGCTATTCAAGGTGCTGGATAAGTTCAGCATCTTGGATAGCTTAGAGTTCTGGCTGATTCTGACTGAAACTAGGAATGGATTCACAGCCCTACAGAAATCGAAAACACCAGCCTCCATTATCTAGATGAAGATTCTAGACTTGCTAGGCCTGGTATAAAAGCTTGGGACATAGCAGTCTGTCCTTGCCCAGCAATGGAAACATACTTGGGTGTGTACTGCGCTTTGGGGTCCAGCTTCCTCCTGCTTTCATTTTTTCTACACTACCCAAGACTAAATTCAGGTACAGATGTCTACATCCTTGCTCAGGTCCTGAGATAGAGTCTGCATAGAACACTCACTTCCTCGTAGAAGGAAATAAGGTGCATAGTAATAATGAATGTTCATTTGTTACCTGGTGGAAATAAGCTTGTGAGGTTTTTTAAGCAGATACATGAAATATGACATGGATTAAAGTACATTTAAATTTTGTATTTATTTTATTATTTATTAAATTTATATCACACCTCTTTTCCTCCTTAAGGAACCCAAGACGACATACATAACCCTCCTCCTCTCCATTTTGTCCTCACAACAACAGCCCTGTGAGATAGGTTGGACTGAGAGTCTGTCACTAGCCCAAAGTCACCCAGTGAGCTCCCCTCGCTGAATGGGGACTAGAACCCGACTTCTAGTCCAACACACTAACCGCTACACTACACTGGCTCTCAAAAAGCTTGACATAGAAAGCCAGAGAAGACAGATATATTTTGTCCCATTTGAATGGGGGCTAGAAGAATGGTCTGGCCCCTAGCAGACTTTTCTAGATGTGCATTCAAATAATTGCACTGAAGCACTTGTAGCGCTAATGTAATTCCACTATACCTTATGTACTTTGACAGGGAGCCACATCAGCACTCAAGACCATTGTGCTCCATGAAGTCTATCAGATTCCACTAACTCCAATATCTGTTGGCCCTGGCTTTGCTCTGCTGTTTTGAAGACATTTGTAATTACTGCTGAGAAAAGATGTATAACTCCTTAGACAGGATAAATACTTCCTGCTTTCTGTGTGGCAGGCTGTGCATTAGACTGCGAGACTGACAGGGAACATACTGCAAATGGTTGGTTCTTTTCTCTCCTCTTTACTCAAGCAGGCTTTCTGGAACAGAGTCCTCATTTCAATCACTACAATTTCTGAATCAAGTTTATTTAAAGGAGTGTAGTAGGCTTTCCGGGCAGAAACAATGTAGATCTGTTTCCAAGAACCATTCCAACAGGTTTCTCATATTTGGGGTGTTCTTGTTTTTGGCCCTTTCTACACCTAAGGATTATCCCAGGCAAATGGAGGGGTCATCCCTGCCTGCTCCCAGGATCCCCTGTATGTCATTTGGGTGTATAGGGATGATTCTGGGACAATCGGGGGGGGGGGAGAGCAGGTGTAGAAATGGCCTTTGTTTTGTTCTTTGCCAGAAGTCACTGGACTAAAAAGGAAATTCAGTGACCAGAGTTAAAGCTCTTTCATGTTGGCGCAAGCTACACAAAGCCAGGAAATTGGAAGTTAATACTGATGCCTTAATGGGAGTGCCCTGTGATCAGTAACACTGCTGTGCAATGTCACAAATTGTATTTGCCTAAAATGTACCCTTCGTGCACCCAAATCTTTCCTTGGTTTTTTGAACCAAAATCCAGATGGGGAGGATGGAGTGCTTGGGACCAGCAAAGATGCCCTATAATTGTCCTGGTCCTGTATTGCCTTATGAAGCATCTGAGCGTTACTGTTTTGCTAGAGGAAACCTTCCAGTGAGTTGACACCCATGTTTGTTGCTTACATCAATAGCTGCCAGAATGAGTAAAAGTCTATTAAGCCACTCCCCTGCCAAGGTCCCAATCAATGTGGGAGTATATAGTTTCAGCCCAAGATTCACATTCCATAACTAAAGGACTGGCATTGCATATTCAACCTGCTAGATTTCCCCTGCAACACAGCAGGAGGAAATGCAGCACATGCACAGAAATGGTAGAGTTTAGATAGGGATTGAACACACTCAGAAGCTCGCAAATAATTCCAAACTTAATAGTGAATTTGTAGACTGTCTGTCTGGACTTGTTAAAAATAGTGAGCACAGGCAAGGTTCAACCAGCGAGCAGACTAATTACAAAAATTGGTGGCATCACTAGTTTTGACCACATTTGAGGTTTGTCAAAAAGATTGTCATCTTTTTGGTGTCAGGATAAGACTTTCCTCTACTCCTGGGCATTTGATAATGTATGATGGGCTTTTTTAATGTTAGTTCTTTTATTGGGCCCTGATATTGTATTGTTAATTACTTTTAGCTATTTCAAATTGTTTTACATTTTTTTGTATGTTAAATGTTTAATGTTATGTTTTATCATGTTGTACTTTAGGGTTTTGATTTTTGTGAACCACCCAGAGAGCTTTGCCTGTTAGGTGGTATAGAAATGGAATAAATGAATGAATGAATGTATTAATGAATGAAGTACTGGCAGCATTCAGAACAAAATTATTATTATTATTATTATTATTATTATTATTATTATTTATTTATTTATTTATTTATTTCATTTTTATACTGCCCAATAGCTGAAGCTCTCTGGGCGGTTCACAAAATCAGGCATGCATTGCATAAATTTCCCAACAGCTGTTGCCATAGGCTTTATTGGGGCAGGAAAATCTCAAACCACTGCTCTGAACTTCACAAAGTCAATTAATTATTACCTTCCTCAAGAAGACTGAATGCAGTACATCAGCAAAATATAAAACAATTATATGATACGCTTTTTGAAAAATAGAATTAAAAGGTTAGATGTGTCATTTTCAGCATAGTTTAATCTGCTGTACCTGTAGCAATGTTTACTGGATTGCTGTATCGATGTTTATTGGCACATTTGTAATTTTCATCAAGTAGCTAATAGATACCATGTTTCAAGCAACCACCCCTTGCACTGGAAGCCTCGGCAGCCAATAGGAGTAATAGTTTAACTGAAATAAAGAGCCTGCCTGACTCAGGTGTAGAAGCTTACTCACTCTTGATGCCAGCCAGCCCAGTAGCACTTTCACCATGGATGATTGACTTCTATGAGTCTGATCAGAAACACACTCCCTTCCCCTCCCCCATGGCCAGAACCGGTAGCCAGTTAGTGTTTCCCACTCCCCTGAACACTGTGATTGGAGGAGAACATGGTCATGGACAGTGCTGTACAATTCCTAATTAGTTAGCCACAGCTGCCAATATCAGAGCTACCCCTCACCCCACTCAGCATCTTCCAAATATGGAGATATTTAGTTCACACACACACCATTGATACCTGAAAAACAGTCAGATAATTTTGGAGATGTTAGAAGCTCCGATTGGGCATGTCTCCACTCTGATATTAATTGGTGGGTTCGGAAGCAGCCAATCTCTGCTCTGGAAGATCAAATGCTCTGTGGATGTTCGTGGTTACCAGATAATTCTAAGGCAGAGAGCATACCCCAAATAGAAATGAAATGAAATGAAATGAAATAAATAAATAAATAAATGGGACTCTCATGCCTCTTTAATTAGAAACGATGGAAAGAATATATTTTAATGATATTATGTCCCATTCATGTAAACAGATATTCATAGTTTAATTAATCCTCTGTTCAAAACTAAGTCAAGGATCACAAAAACAACAACAACAACAACAACAACATCCTATGATATATTTAGAAAAAATACATATAAATAAATACTACATTGGTGTGGAATCCACAGCAAAATGTAACATAATAAAAACTGAAATAAATGTATTTTTAATGCTTTGTGATTACCAGCTAGCATTTTGGCTGGGTGCTAGTCTTTTATGTCCATAAAGCTACATATGTGCATGCAAAAAGGTGTGGGAAGCCATTTGAAAAGCATTATTTCAATTATTAATTATTAATTTTAAGAAGTTTCTTTTAATATATCCAGCAGTACTGTTTCACTTTGCAAAATGCAATTACATTATCAGGAGTGTCAAGATAAATATGGCATTTTGCAGATACATGATGGAAGCAGTAACCTGAAAAGGGTAGCTAGCCAGCTACGCTTCTCCAGCGCATACAGGGAAAAATAATCAAGAACAAAGAAAACCTTGTTGCAAAGGTATTTTTTATTTAAAATTGAAATGTTGGGCTTAATCATCCTTTTTCCTATCCAAGACTAGACATCTGCAAAACTTGCTAAAGGAACTCTGTTTTGCATTTCTATTTTCAGATCTTTTGCAGCACATTTCCATGGAAATCTGGCAGCAAATTCAAATTTCAGGGGACTCCAATTACATGTCACTTCATCCAATATTGACTATTTCTTTCTTTAAGTAAAGGCCTTTGATTTTTTTTAATTAAGTACATGTGATATGGCTGCATAGCATCATGGGATTTGGAGTTTTAAGACTGCATAGAATTTTCCACTTTTATTTATTATTGTATGCATTTATATATTGCCTTTCTGATTAGAAATACTAGTAATAATAATAATAATAATGATAATAATAATCAATTGCAAAGATAAAATATCAGTAATATGCTGCATGCTGCAGAAGGTTTGAAATACAGCTGGTCACAAAGAGCTAGATATATCACAAGAATACAGATATCCTTAGTATTTTTCTGGAGTAATAAGAGGCAATGGGAAATTATGTTAGTCTTTTTTATAATCAGATTATAAACTACAATTGCCATGTGATACATGTATTGTGTGAACTGATACTCAGTTGCATATCATAATGGGGGGCGGGAACTGGGCAGCAGTACAATGGCAACTCCAGATTCTTATGATATAATTCTGTATTCCCTCCTATTCATTACAGATAATTTTTCTTCCAAGTCTCTACTGCCTAAAGGGTTTTTGAAACGCTTAATCACTTTCTGTAATATTTGAAAAATATCAACTTAGAATTGGTTTGCTGATCCACATTTCACACACAGAGCTACAAAATGTTGACATTGGGATTTCAGGTTCATAAATCTTCAGTTTTATGTATTCTCAATAACAGCCAGTCTCTCCAGAGCAGATATTTAGTCTACTTTTTGAAAAATGCACCATGACAAATGTTCACATGTTCTGAAGCCCCAAGTTTATCTTTTGTCATTTTGTATTCTCCTTAGTTGAGAAATTACAAGGTTTAAGAAAAAAAGAAAAAGAAAAAAGCTTTAAATATTCTCTACCATTTAACGCCAAGTACATATAAAACTTTTAATTCCTGATTAGACAAGAGGCATTAAATTACAACTCTATGGGTCCCCTACAAAGACTCTATGGGTCCCCTAGAGGTCAGTTGGTTCTAGTTCATTCCATAATACTCCCTAAATTATTCTGCTGCCATCACCAACATGGCTGTACACTTGAAAGCCAGCAACGTAACACCCAGAGGAAGTAGTCACCTGATAAATAATAAATAATGGTTCCATTAATCTCACCTAACATCTCTGATCTCACTGATATCTAACCCTATGTTCCAACAAACTAACCATACCAGTTTTCACTTCTAACTCAACTAGCTTTCTTTGTCTTCTTACAGCAGCCTCACTAACTGACTTTCCCAGTTGACACTAAAAGATTATTCAGGCATTCTGCCAATGGGTGTAATAAACATGCAAGGTGTATGCTGCCCCACCTCACTCCACTAGGCATGAGGCAAATAGCTAATAAGAAGGCCTTTTCAGTGGTGGGTCCCATCCCCCCCACTTTGTCAAATAACAGCTTTAATTTGAGACTGTTCTGAACTGGATTGGATAATATTTAGGGGGTGAAACGAAGTGAACGAAATTGTGTACCATCTTCTAAGGGCCAGTTGGCCATTATTTTCAGTCAACAAACTGGCAAATTGAAATAGCTCCATGTTGGAAGCCTAATGCAAAGACTTTTCCCCAGGTTAAAAAGAAAACAAAAGTAATGTTTTTCAGATAATGTGACTATAGTATAATTATATAATGTTCTTCTATCTCTCACCTCCTGACCATAACATCACAAACAAGTATTCTTACAAACCACTTCCCCTGGATGAATGACTTAGAAACAACAGAATACTCATTTCTACACATTAGTAGGATTTGTAACTCCCGTTAATTTGTTTAAGACAACTGATTACCTACAAATGCATCTTAAGAAGACCACTCTATCTGTTATTGACTAGCTTAGCCAGATAGCTGATTGAGTAGTTTGCAGAATGTGCTATTAGTGTTATTGTTGCTAATTAGTTTGTTTTAATGATCAGCTCTTTTCCATTAGGGTAGTCCACATGTTAGCCTGGTCTTACCATTTTCAGAAGCAAAATCGCCCATCCAGGTGTTCTTCCTGTTTCATCTCCAGTATGCAGTTGGCAATAGAATAAATTGTCTGATTTCAACCATGTTGAACTTTATGCTTGTCACTGAACTAGAACAGAATATCACTTGTCCTTCACCTTGTACTAATGAAAACCTGTGGAGCAGAGCTATATTTATGGGAAAGAGGAAAAATTATATTTGTGGCTGGTTAACTTAAAGAAATGACAGCTGTTTGAAAGCTGCCCACAATTTTGATATGCTGAAAGTAGACCTGACAGATGGATTAGTGAGCAACGTGAGGTGCTCAAAGATGCATGATAAGTGTAATTTATCATATGTTTTTGTGTGTGTGACACATGGCTGTAAAATTTATCAATTTATTCTTATTCAGCTTAAAGAAATGGAAGACGTAGCTCTGTAGCTCTCAGTCTTGAGAAGACCAATATGGTGATCTATAAGCATATTGCATGGGAGTACAGTAGGAACCTTGATATAACAATTCAAACCCTGGATACTTACAGAATGGGCAAGTTTTTAAAAGAAGAATAGATCCAGAAGCAGATGACAGTCCAGGCCAATGGTAATATAAATATCGGACTGTTGATCCACCAGCTTCCTTACAGATTGACCTTTGAAGTCCAGGCTTCTGAGCAAAGAGCAGGTGCTTCAAGAAGAAATGGGTCTGGATAAATCAGCCACAGCACATCATGTTGCAAAAGAAGGGGAAAATAAGTTCCTAGATATTCTTCAAGCAACCATTTTTAATGTAATGATAGCAATTTTCACACGATAGCTTCCATTCTAGGTGTTCCTATGCAGAACAATCAATGTTTCATGTATTCTGGTGCCTTAGACAAAACATTCAAGGAAGGCTCCCCACTAAATGTTTCAATTTGAACATTGCTCCAGGAATGTAAGAAATACAGACAGCAACAGAGAGAGGGAATGGGGCGGGATGACCTTCTCAGAAAGTAGTTTGTTCCTCCCTATTGGAGGAAAGGTATTTATTTTTGTATTTATTTATTAACACAGTTTTTACAATACGTAAAAATACATTAACAATACATTCTTTGGGAAGTGTACAGGAAAAAAAATAAACCATAAGTCATAAGAATATATAAAATGAAATTATAATTAGAAACAAATTAAAACACCATCAGAATAAAAACAGAAACAGTAGTGTCCAAGGTCTAAAAAATGACTAGCCTGAGAAAATAAAAAGGTCTTCACCTGATGGTGAAAAGACCATATCATCATAGATGCCAGATAAGTACTTCTGTGGAGGGCATTCCTCACCCAGGGTCCCACCACTGAAAAGTCCCTCTCCTTTAGTAGCTACCCCCTCATTACATTTGCTGTGGGAATTCAGAGAAGATCTTCTGAAGATGAATTTATGCAGGATGTGGGAAGGTATATATGGGAGGAGATGATCCTTTAGGTAACCTGGCCCCAAGGTGTTTAGGACTTTAAAAGTTAGTACCAGCAGTTGATCCTGGGAATAGGTTAGAAGCAGATCTTGAAACACCAGCACAATATGACTGCATATTGACAGCTAATCCCTGTTAACAATCTCACTGCTCTATTTTGGACCAGCTGAAATTTCTGGATTTATTTTTGGAGTCAGACCACATTGCGGTAATACAAATAAGAGGTTAGCATTTATTATTGTTATAATTCTAATGTATATTGCTGAATTGTCTTTATCTTGTGAGCCACCTTGAGAGGGTTATACTCTGAAGGTGGCCTAATTTTTTTTAAAAAAATCTATGTTTTCCTTTGTTTCATTTAAATATTCTAAATAAAATAAATTAGAAGAGCATGAATAACTGCAGCTAAACTATCACTGGCCAGATAGTGTTGTTGATCTATCAGCTCTAGCTGATAAAAGGCACTCTGGGTCACCTGGGCCACTCTTGCACATTTCTCATTTCATTTTTTATTCCATTTCTATGCCTCACATTAGCCAAATCTCTCTGGGCAGTTGACAGCACTTTTGACCATACTCATTCAATTTGATAGAGAAGAAATTGCTTCCAAAAAGTTCTCTTGGATGAAGCTCACTGTTCTTGTATTCACCTTACTTAGGAAGTGGCCGAAGGGTCTGGTGTGAATGTTGTTTTTCATTGTACTATCGCCTTTCCCACATTCTGCAAGTTCCCTGACTTCCCACACTTCAATTAAAACCCAGCAGAAAATGTGAGAAGGTAACATTATGGGGCTTTTTCAGATCAAGATGTGTGGGCAGCCAGGGAGACTGTGGGGTGACGGAAATATATGAAGTAGAAAGAAATTGCACACACACACCCTCAGTCAACTCACAATGATGAGCTAAGGTAAAAAAAAAAAAAAAACCCAAAAGAAATACAAAAGAAATTCTAAAGTACCCTGAGGATGATGCAGAAAAATAGAAGACTCTTTCATGGGGGAAGAAAATATTATGGATATTGGAGGATAGTGTTTTGCACAGCACTAGCTTCACACCTTCCCTGGAGCTTGACACAATATTGGCGTCTTCTCACACCCACTACAAGGTTTGCCGCATTGGAGATGAGATGCATCTACAGTCAGTCTTCAGAAATGCAATATTTTGGAGATGCTGGGGAAAGTGCCGAACTCAGAAGAGGCAAAGAGCACCTTTTATCAGCTTAGGTTGATATACCAACTGTACCCTTATCTGGACAGAGATAACCTAGCTTCAGTTATCCATGCTCTGATAACCTCTCGTTTGGATTACTGCAATGCGTTATACGTGGGGCTGCCTTTGAAAATGGTCCGGAAGCTTCAGCTGGTACAAAACAGGGCAGCCCGTTTACTAACAGGGACTGGCCAGCGAATTCACATTACGCCAGTCCTTTTACAACTTCATTGGCTGCCAGTCCAGGTCCTGGCCCGATTCAAAGTGCTGGTATTGACATTCAAAGCCCTAAACGGTTTGGAGCCAGGTTATTTGAAGGAACGCCTCCTCCCATATGTACCTGCCTGGACCTTAAGATCATCTACAGGGGCCCTTCTCCGTGAGCCCCTGCCAAAGGAAGTGAGACAGGTGGCTACTAGAAGGAGAGCTTTCTCTGCTGTGGCACCCTGGTTGTGGAATGAGCTCCCCAGAGAGGTCCGCCTGGCGCCTACACTGTACTCCTTTCATCGCCAGCTGAAGACCTTTTTATTCTCTCAATATTTTAACACTTAATTTTAACTTAAATTTAAATTTTACTGTTCTAACTCTGTATTTTAAACTTATATCAATTTTGCTGTGTGGTTTTATCCTGGTTGTGCTTTTTATACTGTATTTTGTAATTGTGCTTTTAACATGTTGGTTGTTTTAGTATGGTTTTAATTTCTGTGAACTGCCCAGAGAGCTTTGGCTATTGGGCGGTGTAAAAATGTAATAAATAAATAAATAAATAAATAAGAATGACAACAAGAGCTGAGCCAAAATTATGCAGAAGACATTGTTCTCAGAAAAGTTCTGAGATTTTTCTTTTTCTTACTCCCCACCCCCTATCCCCTAGAAATAGAAGGCCAATTTGCAGGATTTTTTCCAAATTCCCCCCTGCATTTTTGTTGTTACTATTGTGGTGGTGGTGGTGGTGGAAGTGGAGGTAATGTCCATCTTCTACCCAGCCCCACAATGCCCTGGAACAATGCTAGATATGGGACTTTCTGGAGGATGCAAAATGGAGGCCAGGCTACCAAAACAGTTGCTACTTTTTCTGCTAACAGTAGCAGTGGAGAAGGAAAGAAAGATCCTTAGGGGAAAATATGAAGAAGCTGTGCTACAGTCACTACTAATGGTGACCCCACCACCAAGAAACTGTTGGAGATTTTTTTTTTCTTCTTCTGGAAAAAAATTATGAAAAATAGAGTGGAGAAATTTGAAGCAGGTTTCAGAAATTCAAATTATTTGGATTTTACATTTTTCCATTGACTTGCACTGGTAAACAGAATCAGCCATATATTAGTTTTTATGATATATACATGAAATTTGGAGATCCCTATGGAGGTGACAGAACCTGCAAATTTTCAGAAAATTAGGTCCAGTGGCTTCTGTGCTAGCCAAGCATAACTTTTCCTTTTCTCAAATACTAAAACAAAAGGTAAAAAATTGTCAAGCCACACTTTTTAGAGACCCTAAGCAGAAGGTGTTTAAGGTGACAATTAGGAAGTCACTATCCTTAATCTCTGGTGTGGTTTTTTTTTTTTTAATGCAAAATGAGCCCTTTCTCCTACTACTTTCCTTTTGTCTGTCCTGAATCTGCCACTATTCAGCTTCACTGGATGACCCAAGGCTCTTCTCATTAAGGGAAGAAAAAAAGTTAAACCTCTCTTTGGCTGCAGTACACATTACCTGGGAATAAGTCACACTGAACTCAGCGGAGTTTATTTATTGCACTGCTGCACTTTCTCTACTCCATATAATTTTATAAACCTCCCCCTTCTTTGCCTTTTTTTCTAAATTAAATAGCCCAAACATTGAAGCCTTTCCTTATAGAGGAATTGTTCCCCAAATCATTTTGGCAGCCCATTTCGTCATTTGTAAAAGGAAGGGTAAGATGAAGCAACCCTTTTTCTTTACAATTCATATAGCTTAGTCTGATCATATTCTTCTTATGGTCATTTAATGTACGCAAGGGAAAACAAGTGACAGGCGAAGTGTTTTGGAAAACCAGCAAAAGTGAGTAGGTGTGATTTCTTTGTTTTTTAAGATAAGGACATGAAGTTTGGTGATATAGTGGTCTAGCCTGGCTACTGGTGTTGCTGGCCCCACCAGCACTTCACCTATACCCACCTATACCTCAAGAGCAGCACCACTGGTGGTGGTACCCCTAAGATGCTTCGTATGTGTATGGTGTGTAGTGCTTTGCTCCACAATATATAATGGACTGTGAATGTACTTCTTTGGCCACATGCTGTTTGCTTGTGAGCAGCATTGTATATGCTGCAGTCACACAGCACGCACACACACACAGCCAAAAGAAAAGCAGATACAGAAAATAATAATAAACCTACCTACACATTCTAAGGAGAAGGGGGTGGAAGGGAAATGACACTATCTATCTAAAGCCCTAACAGAAAAGAAAAGTGGTTTTTCGGGGTGTTTTTTTAAAAATAAGAATATAGATGAAGAGGGGGAAAATGGGAAGAGAACGAATACTAATTGAGAGCGAGGTGTGTGTGTATGTGTGTGTGTGTGTGTGTGTGCGAGCGCAGAAGAACAAGCAGTAAACAAAGCAAGGAAACACACTGAAGCCTAATAGCTAGAAGAGAAAGGTATATAGAATCTAGAAGAAGGATTTAAGGGAAAGGGAAGATTAAGAATTTTAAGGTAATTTAAAGAATCAATCCGACCCGCTTTGGACCGTTCCAGATCCGTTCCAGATCCATTTCCAACTTGGTCCAAATCACCCCACTTCAGTTTGGAATTTGGAACTGGAACCGAAGTGGGGCACAGGCCTAGTGTCAAATCTCTGGTGAGCAGCAACAGCCTCCTCCCAGGAGTGATCCTGCTGGTGTGGCAACTCCACACAAAGTAGCAGAATGATTACTTGATGGCTGTGTTTGCATGTTGTTGGCAATTTCGCCAGCTCACCTGCAAGTTACTGGAAGAGGGTAGTGTTGAAGTTAGTTAGTTCATGGGAATTTTGATCACAGCTAGCCTTAGGATCTCTACAGTGTGGTTTCCTGTTATTTCCCCCCCATTGCGCCTCCCCTCCCCCCCCCCCGACCTTCCACCATTGCTGGGAGCACATATATTCTATTAGTGAAACTCATTAACATACAATGTCAATGAGTTTCACTAAATTGCAACAAACCTTATATACATCAAAGTATATCAGATTTAAAGAGGAACAATTATACTCCAGGACATGGTCTGAGAGCATATAATACAGCTTCTTCGCTTAAGGTAAGCAAGTCTGCGCCTGTTCATTGTATGAATAGGAGACCTCTGCACCTCATGTACTCTGACTTGAGTTCCACACTTGAAGAACTGCGGGATATATAAATGGTCTAAATAAGAAAATACATTTTATGACAGGCATGTTTTATTTTTAATATTTATTTATTTATTGATTACATATTTATACTGCCCAACAGCCTAAGCTCTCTGGGCAGTGTACAACTAAAACCATAAAATCCAGATTAAAACATTAAAATCACATAAAACCAGGGAAGGCATGTTTTAAAAGATATGTTTTTATTACATTTTCCACCTCCCGAACCGTACGTAGGAGGGTTTTCCAGAGGGTGGGTGCCGCCACAGAGAAGGCCCGCTATTGAGGTTCTTCATGGCTCCATTCTTTTTGTGTTGGGATGATGAGCAGGGCCTCCTCTGACGACTGTAAATGTCGCTTCAGTTTATATAAGGGAAGGTGGTCTGCTAGGTATCCTAGTCCCAAGTTCTTTATGGCTTTGTAAGATAATAGAATGAATGAAATCCTTTATTTGTATCAGCCACAGGCCTTAGCATGAAATCAAATGTACAAAAAAATAAAAGTAAGATTGTACTTGACAAAAATTACTCAAGTAGTGTAAGATAATAGCATAACTTTGTACATGGCTCATTAGCTAACAGGCAGCCAGTGCAGGTCTTTTAACACTGGTTTTATATGGGCAGAGCTACAGTAGGTGTCCCAGTGAGCACCCTAGCTGCTACATTCTGCACAAGCTGCAGCTTCCGAACCACTTACACCATTTACGCTTTAGCTGTCTTCTCACCTGTTTCATTGCCTGAAGTTTCCCAGTAAACCAGGGGGCCTTCTGAGCTCCACAGTGTCAAAGAGGGCACTTGGGAGTGATTGTGTCAATGGCCGTTCACACCTCACCATTCCATAGTGCGACAAGAGCCTCGACAGAATTCCCTACTGAAAATTCCCCCAAAGCATTCAGGAATCACTTGGATTCTATAAGTCTCTGGGGGAAGACCATCTGAATGGGTCCCCCACCTCTGCAGGGAGGGTCTGACACCGTGAGACCAAATTTCACCATGAAGTGGTCTGTCCATGACAACAGGGTAATTTCCATCCCCCCAATATCCAGACCACCCCCCTCACACCCTGAGGCAAAGACCAAATCAAGGTTACAACCTGCCCTATGTGTTGGGCTGATAACAAATTGAGACAGCCCCATGGTTGTCATGGAGGCCATGAAGTCCTGAGCTGGTCCTGTTAAGGCAGCTTCAGTGTGAATAGGGTTTTCCAACACCACATCTGAGACCATCTCATGCAGCTTGGTCAGGGAATCCATTGGGTAGCATGGTGGGCGGTACACCAATAGTATCCCCAATCTGTCTGTTTGGCCCAGCACAAGCTGCAGACCTTCACATGTTTTATGGGCGGATAGAGTTAAAGCTGTAACAAGCATGCTCTTTACGTGCTGCTGCCATCTCCATCTAGAAGATTTGTGCTATGTATTTCACTTTCTAATAGATCCCTTCTGTAGATAAAGGTAATTATGCATCTCTAAAACATGGCTTTTATTTCAGCCATGACACTTACTCTCACCCCACCCCCAGTTCTGAGTCATTGTTGAATCCTCCACCCCTCTCCATGCTGAAATGGCAGATTGCTAAAACTGGAATAAGAAAAGGCGCAGGTGGCACCACCTACTGCAAGGCCTATAGCTTTCCTCAATAGCTGTTGGTCTTTTCACAGTTAGTTCATCAGAGGGAAATGAAAAACCCAGGGGCTCCCGATGTCACACGACAATACTATCAGTTTCCTCAGATGCATCTCTGCAATTTAATTGATGACATATCGGTGAATTCCTTAGCCTCGGCTTGCAAATTATATTTGTATATACCTGTACGAGAATGGACGTTCCATTTGTCTCAGCTTATTATTTTATTGCACAGACAACAAATTGCTTGTGTTCTATTTGCTGAAACATATCTATGCTAAAAACATTTCAGCTGCGGCTGAGGGAGAGAAAATGTCAACAAAGCACAGAATGTGCATGCAGCAAGAAAAATATATATGAAACACTCTACATACGCTACCCAAGCTAAAAACAGAGAGCGCTGACATTTTTGGGAGAAAATATTGTCACTGCTGCTTGTTTATTATTTCATCTGCTTCTGGAATAGGACGTATTTACATTTTTTAACCATCACTCTAATGAAAATGTGCCAAGTTGCTCTTGATGCTGAAGTCTGTAAGATTCCCTAGCAGTAAGTGATCTAGAATTGGATAGCAGAAGTGAGGATGATCATGCATATTTAGGAATAGATTCTCCCCACATTCCTGATCAGTTCCTTATTGTACAGGAGAGCCACTTCGAGGAACTAGAATATGGTGTGCCAGAGGCCCATGCACTGACCTCAAAGTAGGATGCCAAAAAGTCCAGTTGTCTTTCCTTCTGTACATTTAATGAATATAAGAACATATGAAGAGCCATGCTGGATCCATGTAATCCAGCACTCTGTTTACACAGTGGCCAAGGAGCTCTCAACCAGGGACCCACAAGCAGGACATAGGTGCAACAGCAACCTCTCACTCATGTTTCCTGGTGTATATAGGCTTACTGCCTCTGATACTGGATGTAGCACATACCCATCAGGACTAGAAGCCATTGATAGCCTTTTCCTCCGGGAATTTATCCACCCCTCTTTTAAAGCCATCCAAATTGGTGGCCATCACTATGTCTTGTGGTAGTGAATTCCATAGTTTAACTATGCCGTGTGTGAAGAAATACTTCCTTTTATCTGTCCTGAATCTTCCACCAATCCTCTTCATGGGATGCCCCCCCTCCCCTGAAAAGCTGTACTGTGTGGTGATGTGTTATGAAAGCTTTATCTTTTGTGATGGCACATATTCACATACAAGTCATCACTTCATGTACACCAATTGATGAATACTGCAGACATAAACCAGATCTTACAGTCAGAGTCATTGTACTTCCAATAACATGGCTGCAATGAACTGCTTCATATATTATGAATTAGGAGTGCACAATTTTGCATACACATGGATAGATAGTGTACCATCACACTCCAAGTAGTAGCTACATGCACCTTCTTTACATTGTTTATATGTGACAGGGTGGCTGTGACTTTCTGGAGTGCACAATTTGTGTAGATAAGAGAGGGAGAAATGATGCAGCTACAATAAACATGGCAGTGCACACTGAATATGCACTCTTAATATATAATATGCAATGTGACCTGCTGGCTGCATCTAATGGTGTGGTTTTTTTTTAACTGGTTTCTATAAGTTTGCACCCAAATGTTTCTCAGTCCTTTAACCCTCTCCAGCTTTCTTCCTTAGTGTATTTAACCTGTTCACATTGTACAGTTGAGATAAACCCTTTGTTCTGACTGACTACTTGGTCCTCCTCCTCCTCCTTCTCCATCCAATCCAGACTTTATCGCTAGTACTGGTGGCCAGTATACTGCAAAAGCACTACTGAAAATTGAGAGCTGGGAAACAAACATTTCTTGAAACAGAAATTTCCAAATAGAGGTTAAAATACCTATAGTATAAAACTAGATTATACTTCGAACTAACATTTACATAAATTACACAGTGGTGATATAGGAAATAGTAGATATGACCAAACACTTGCAGTGATATGAGAATAACATGATACATAGCATATATTTCTAGAAGTGTCCATCATCATCATCATCATCATCATTATTATTATTATACTGTCCCATAGGTGAAGCTGTTTGGGCAGTTTAACACTATGGGCAGTATCCTGTGCTGCCTGTGTACTAGCAAGATTCACTGCTAGTGAAATGGGAAGCTAGTGGTTCCTGAAGCATCTAAGAAGAGCAGACATGCTCATTTCTGGAATGGGAAGGTTAGCAGACCTCATAGAAGGGAGCTCTACTGACATGTCCCAATCTAGAAACTAGTGTTTCTGTTCATTTCCAGGGTAGCTTTCAGAAGCACTAGTTCCTGTTGTACTAGTAGTGAATCCTATGGCACAACAGAACTTCCTCTCAACAGCTAGTTGGCCACTGTATGAACAGAATGCTGGACTAGATGGAGGCTTGGTCTGATATAGCAAGGCTCTTCTTAGGTTCTTAGAACTGGTAGAGGTGCAGTGTCCATTGGCAAGATAACCACAATTTACGTCTGTTGCACTACTGATAATGTGAAGAACTGGTTGTGCATAATATCCTTCACAGGTGAGTGCAACCTTACCAGTAATATTTAGGTGTGTCTACGGTGTTATTCCTCTAGCACTAGCAGTATAACCTTCTCATAACTATTCCTAATAACTCCTGTTGTGCATGCAATGGATATGTGCGCAAAAGTGAATAACAGCATGAACACTATACACTTTCAAAACAGGAAATTATTTTGCAGATGAAGCCTAGAGGAATAGAGCGAAAGAATATTATTATTAAATATAGTCCCCAGATGTGTAACTTCTTTGCTCTATGATTTTCCTTTCAGAAAAAGGGATTAGCCCATTTTACGGATCTAGGATTATCATACTGATCCTAGAATTTGTCAGATCAATTATGTTGTACTGAACATGCTATTGCAAAGCTTAAATGTAGGCATGGTGGGGAAATAAGCTATCTTTCTTGTGGAAACTTTTGGAATGTCAGCATTTGTTTATTCCATGTCAGGAAAAGATTGTGGATCAGATAGTTGATCAGAAATTCACACCTAAAATATAAACCACTAAAAGATGGCACATTCACCAGTGCCTTTAAATAAATAATCTCACTGTGTCACTTCTATTGTGGCTGCGGAAGCTGACCTCATGTCCTAGACCATGCAATTGTACTTTGTCAATCCTTCCTTTATGATTGCAGCATGAAAATGTGATACCTGCCTGAATTTTTAATGCCTGGCTTTTGCCCTGTCGACTCAAAATGTTAATGTTACTTACTGTAAACATGTTTTCTTTCTTTATTTCTGCCATTGCACAAAAAATTCTCCTGGGGACTGTCCAAACATTGTATTGTTACATACACATGGTAACAGAGTTCAGAAGTCACTTCCTAGAAGTTCAGTGTAGCAGGATTAGCGAAATATAGCATTTTTTAAAGGTGTGTTGTTTTTTTTGGTTGTTTTTACAAAATATTGGGAGAGGCTTGGCTCTAGTTGGCTTTACAGCAGCATCCTCAGTGATTATGGTAGCATGAAGCTCATGGATCTATTTCCAAATAAGGCAATTTAATGACAGATGTTTATTAGTGGGAGGAAGACATGGGAACTTATTTTATATGGCTTATGCAGACAACATGAAATCATGAGCAGCTTTGTAGCAATTAATGGGTCTACTCACAATTAAGTGCTTTTAGAATGAGAAATGCATGAGACACATGGTTGAGAATTTATTTTACAGATATTCAAAGTAGAAATGGACAATTCTGTCAGTTTTAGTTTAGAGCTCCAGCTATTGGGCGGTATAGAAATGTAATAAATAAATAAATAAATATTTCCTTTTCCAATCTTAAATTTGTTGCATCTTGGACCTTGAGACTCTTTTCAACCTTAAATTTAGTGCTTTATATAAGATATTGTTTGGAATGGGAAACCAACAAGAACATTATAAAATGACATGGGATCAAGATATGGAAAGACAGTTGAGTAGTCAAGAGTGGGAAAAGTTATGGAACCAATGTTTATTAAAGACTATGTCGGTAAGAATAAAGGAAAACTATTATAAATTGATATGGAGGAGGTATTTAACACCAGTAAGACTACATCAAATGGATAAAAACTATTCTGTATATTGTTGGAGAGGATGTCAGGAAAAAGGTACATATTTCCATATGTGGTGGACTTGTGAAGCTATTCAGAGGTTTTGGCAAATAGTATTTAAAGAGATGATATTATAATGGGATGGAAGTTAAAGATAGGGCCAAGGATAGCACTGTTATCAATATATGAAGGGGTTAAATGTACACAAAATAGTAAAGATTTAATAAACAATTTATTAACTGCAGCTAGATTAATAACTGCCAGGAATTGGAAGAAACAAAGGGATTATCAAATAGAAGAATGGCATAAAGTTTGGAATATAGCTATTAATGACAGACTCACGAATAGTATTAAAGTTAAGAGAGGAGTGCTGAAGCGAAATGACTTTGATGAGATTTGGAGACCATTTGTTAAATTTGTATTAGGAAAAGGGAAAGGGAGTAAAATGTCGTAGAATACATTACAATTTTGGAAAGGAGAATAAGGGTCCCGGGGGATGGGGTGCATGAGATATTATTACATTATTTTAGTAAGTTCTTTTTTTATTTTTCAATTTCATTATTGTGGTATATTGAGTTGATGTAGCGTGATTATTGTATGTGTTATAAAATTCAAATAAAAATATTACAAAAAAAAATTAGGGTATGTCTACACCAGGCAATATCCCAAGGATTGTCCCGGGATCGTCCCTGTGCATCAACATGATGCACAGGGGATCCCGGGAGCAGGGAGGGATGATCCCTCCATTTCCCTGGGATATCGCCATACCCTTTTTTCTCGGTTTTTCCCACAGTCCCTGGATGATTCCGAGGACCGCGGGTGGTGTGGCTGGCTGTCCTGGCTTCTTCCCTCTTCCCTGCGAGTAGCGGGGGTCATCTGAGGGAAGGAGCCGGGAAGGGAAGAGTCCAGGGCCATCGGGGTTGGGGTTGGGAGTGGGGCTTTTTTCTTTTTTTGACATACTTTTCTGCTGGAGTGCAGGTGTGCTCCAGCTTCTGTATTCTTAACAAAAATGGTGGGTGCAACATCCTCCTTCGTCCCTGGATGTTGTGTGCCATTTGCGAATGCAGGGGGAGGATCTTGTGATCAGCATATCGTGAGATCCTCCCCCCTCCCTCCCAGATTGTCGGGAGGTGTAGACATGCAGTTAGTTTATCCTGAACTTTGAGATTTTTTTTAAGAGTGCATGAAAACGTGCACACATATTTGAGTGCATTTCACCTAATACATTCATTTGTGTACATTTTTTTAATTGGAGAACTCCATTACAACTTTCAGAAAAGTGCAAATTTCAAAGTATAACTGAGTTGATGTGAATTTTGATTCAAAAGTTAAAAATTATGTAATTTTGCATTAAAAGGAGAAACAAACTAAATTCTTCCCCATTCCTAAGTATCTAAAATGAAAACATAGTACATTTTAGTTAATAAAACTCCAATCAGGTTAAGGTGATGCAGATGAACTCCATCTGCATCACATCTCCCATATTTCCCTTTAGAAAGCATTGGTTCCCATCTGTGCTTTTGACATTCATCGAGTATGTGTCCTCACCTAAATTAAGCCCCCTTTCAATCTAAAATAAGGAAGGGGATGAGAATTTGGGTAGGATTTCCATTGGTGTGTGTAAGGGCTATTTTGAATACTACCTTGGAGAAAACTGCTGCTGGGGAGAAAACGCCAACTGGATGCAGGGACCCCTTGCCCTCAAGGTTCCTCTCCAGCCTAAGCTATTGGCCCCTAGCAGTAGCAGCAGTCCTTCAAAACAAAACAACAGAGAATATGTGTCTTAACATTTTGCACAGGGGCTGATTTTGAAGCTCTGGCCTTAGCTAGATCTAAGGTTTATCCCAGGATCTTCCCGGGGTTGTCCCTGCCTGCTCCCAGGATATCCTGTGTGTCATTTACATGAACAGGGATGACCCTGGGACGATCCTAGGATAAACCTTAGATCTAGCTAAGGCCTCTCACTTGGGTAAAGTGCTGCTGGGTGACAAAAGGCTATTTTCTGCACGACAACCTAATAAGATTCTGACTGCTACCCATGAGGGCCCTGCAGGAGTGGCTCTCCCCTCCCAAATCTTCTAAGGCGCAGTCCTTCAGTTGAAGGAGTAGGGAAATGATTTGACTTTTTGTGAGCATTCTTTTCGGGAACTCGCAAATCCTTTGGAGTATACGGGAACTGCTGACCAAAAATCCACTACCAGCAGAAACAACATACCCAATGATGATAGGTTTTGAGACATGCATGGGGACGTTTATGCATCCCTATCTGGAATCACTAACATCCGAGTAGAAACTTCATAGTCCATTACTGAAGGTCTCTAGTTACTTTATTGCACACTTTTTAGCATGCTTGGATTTGAATTTAAATCATTATAAGTGTATTTATGCATCCATGATAATAAAATCTTGCTTTGGTGACTACAAATGATCCCATTTGGCTTATAAAATGGTGGCTGCAATCCTAATATCATTAATAGTAATGGCACAGGGACCAATAGTCATGGCACTAATGGCACAGGGACAATAGTAATAGTCCCTGTGCTATTAGCTTCTGTGGGTCCTCAAATTACTGTCCACAGCTTTCAAATGTTCCTCATTTTTAGTGCAGAAGCTTATTAACAAGTAGGTCCAAAATAATATTTCACTTCTGCCCACCACCTGCGTATTGTATGTGGCATGTGTATGCACATTGAAGTTTGCAAATCAGCCAGGAGACACACAGCCGTGATGCTGAATGTGAGACTCACTAAACTGACCAGCGCTAGCCATGAGTAAATTTACATGTTTACATCATCGTGATTAAACAACTCAGGATGAACACAAGATGTTAATCTTTCAGACTAGTTCTATTAATGTTAATTGTCTTTAAATCCAACTTTAATGAGGAAGGAGATGCCATGGAAAAACTACTGTGTGCATTAATGCTCATAATCAGTACATATATACCCACCAGCCATGTATTCTACTAATAATCCTGGGTCTTTAGGAGGATAAAATTGTTTGAGTAGTTGTGCACCTATTTGAAGATCATGTTCACAATGCCACATTCAATGCCTATGAAAATAATGCTGTCAGTGATGGGATCTGCCTAGCCTGTGCAGATAGATATTTTTTTAATGATGTGTTTGATGAACAGCCCAAATTTAATGGGTAGATATACCATTGAATGATGCAAATATGTAAATTTACACACAACTAGTCCCACTGAATTTAGTAAGTCTTATTGCACCATCTGGGCTATGTGAATGTTGCCTCCTGGCTGATTTGTGAACTTCCAAGTACATGCAACCAGCCATATCCAACTCATAACTAGAAGTGAAATATTTTTGCACTAAGATCCTCACAGTGATTGTACTAAACATTTGAAAAAATTCCATCTGCTCCCCAAATCAAGAGAAGGTTAACTAGCATGAGCAGCAGAATTTTGCATAAAAGATGTGAGAAGAAAAGAAAACTTGAAAGAAAAAAGTTGCAATGAGACTTTTAGTGGGGGCACACATGAAAAGCAGGCATAGTCTACATTTTGTTTTCATAGCAGGCCTTGCTGGAAAAATTAGTATTTGGTGAAAAATGGCCATCTTGATTTTGCAACCTCATCTCAAGGCAGCCTTACAAAATGAAAACATATACAGCTAAAGCCTGTAAATAGAAATATACAAAAGTTAAAAACATAATTAAATACATTTCAATATTAAAGCATTTAAAACTTTTAGAATATATAATTATTTAAAAGTCCAAGGTATAGACAGAGGTCCAGATTATTTGCCAAAAGCCTGCCAGAACAAAAACTGTTTTCCCTGCCTCCAAAAACACATCAAGAGCCACTCTAGACTGCAATGATTAGAAAGAAAATGCTAAATACTCTACAGTTTGACAGTTTCTAAAGCTTATGAGAAAAATAGTGTGACTAGGCCGAAACCAATGTTGTAGGCCCATTGAAAGTTTTCAAAATTGCACTTAAAAGCTTACACTGGCCCAAACTAATTAAATGAAGTGTTTGAAGCTTTCAACTTTATAGCAGTATGGACCAAAGTCTTAGAAAAAAATGACAGGAGCACTGTGTGTGTATTGAGGGGCAGAGGGATTAAAAGGTATTTATAGTTACCTATTCCAAGGAGAGATCTGAAGTTCAGGTGATCATGGATACAGTGGAAGGCTGAAAGAGATCTCTGCTGAGTTCTACACCCTGCTTCACCAGTGAGCAAAAAACCAAACTGGCCTTGGGAAAAGATAGCCCAAACTACTCTCAAAAAGCTAAAGGAAAACATGTTCCAAAAGAGAAAACAGAACTCTTCTTCTATCAAAAGGGAGGCAAGAACCAGGTTATGTCTCTTTCTCAGAAAGCCAGGGCTGCTTATGAACTAAAGTTTCAATCCCATTCAATTCCATAGCTTCCTTGTGGTAGGGTCTGAAACCAGGCTGCTTAGTGGTTAAAGCAAAACCTTTCTTTTTAAAAAAGAAAAGCCATTCCAGCAACTAGAGGGAGCGAGGAAGAAGACCCCACCACTGGATTAATTACTAAGGATTTCCTGACTTCAGAAATCGTGAGCACATATACTCACTACGCTATGTTATCAGTGTCAAAATGACACTGACATTCAGAGACATTTATTTTTCTTTTGTATTTCCAGCTGCCATCCTTTCCTCAATCTTTCACCAATCTTCATTAAATTTTCAGGTTATGTAAAACCAACACGTCTTTCTGAAACATGTAAATTTCAGGGAGATTGGTGATTTTTTTTAGTTTTTATGAATATTAGAATGACCCCCTTCCCAATTACTGATTTATAATATAATGGCAGAATGTAGAATCTACTCATTGTCCTTAACTACACGGACACTGCAGTGTCCATGTAAATATATATGTATATATAATAAAGACAGGTAATATCAATACAGAACACAAATGTGCACAAATGGCATTTCAAAATTCCTACCCTATTTGTGGGCAAAGAAAGGGGGGGATTTCACTAAATTTCTCCAGAATGAGAAATACTCACATATTTTCTTGGAGATGGATGAATTCATTAGTAGCGGTTGTAGCACTGCTTCTTTCATTTTTCCTCAGAGTTTTCATTTTGTGTGTGTGCTGCCACTGCAAGTGGCAACAGCTGCAAATGTGTTGGCAGCTGGTCAATGGTCACCATTTTGTATCCTTTACCATACCTCATCCATAGTGTCATTCAAGCACACTGTGTATAGGTGGTGGTGGGGAGGGGGCAACCAAAAAATGGTGGAGGAAATTTGGCAGAGTATACTGTTTTGTTTTTCTTTCTATTATCCGTCTCTCCATTGCTTTGCAGCCCCCATAGCTGTCTGTACATGGGCGGAAGGAGCCTATGGGAGGAATTACCTCATGATGTCTTCCCCTGGGCTTTGAGTGAAATGCAGGAAGCTGAGAAGGCTACAGGCCACCAGAGTGATGATGGTACAGTGAAAGACAGGGCACTCACACACACTTCTTGGCCACTACATAGCTAACAACCCTGTACTCTAAATTTCTCTGAAATTTTCTTCTCCTTTTTTTAAAAAAAGCAATTTCTTTTCTAGCAAACTATATGAGACTGATACTATATTGTCATTTGACGCTCAGGTGACCTTGATGGCACGGAGTGCCTTTTACAAACTCCGGTTGGTAGCCCAGCTACGCCCCTATCTGGACAGGGATAACCTGGCTTCAGTTGTCCATGCTCTGGTAACCTCCAAGTTAGATTACTGCAATGCACTCTATGTAGGGCTGCCTTTGAAGATGGTTTGGAAGCTGCAGCTCGTGCAAAATGCAGCAGCCAGATTGATTTCGGGAATCAGAAGGTTCGACCATATAACACCTGCTCTGGTCTGCTTGCACTGGCTGCCTGTATGTTTCTGAGCCCAATTCAAGGTGCTGGTTTTGACCTATAAAGCCTTACATGGCTTGGGACCACAATACCTGACAGAACACCTCTCCCAACGTGAATATACCCAGTCACTACGTTCAACATCTGAGGTCCTCCTCCGTGTGCCTACTCGGAGAGAGGCTCGGAATGTGGCAACGAGGGACAGGGCCTTTTTGGTGGTGGCCCCCAGACTATGGAACGATCTCCCTGACAAGGCTCACCTGACGCCAACGTTGCTATCTTTCTGGCGCCAGGTTAAGACTTTCCTCTTTGCCCAGGCATATGGCAGCACATCTTAATTACCCACATGTTAAGTTTTTTTAAACAGTTTTTAATGCTTTATGTGTGTATGTTCTGTGTTTTAGAATTTTATATTTTGTATACTTGTTTTTATCTTAATTTTAGAATTTCTGTAAACCGCCCAGAGAGCCCTGGCTATGGGGGCGGTATATAAGTGTAATAAATAAATAAATAAATAAATGACATTTTTGGCATAGCACTAATACAAGAGGTCCAAATCAGATGTTTCAGCATACTTTTTCTATGCTGTCTATATTCTCAAACAGTTTTGTGCTGTGCCACAGCTTTAGAATACTGCTTCTGGCTCTAATAGTTTTTGCTAGCGCAGCAGCATACAGACTTGACAACAATGCAACATTTGTCATCTTTTGCTGGAACAGGAACTCAGACTAACTGCAGTTCATTCATACTGGCTTGGTTCAGACAACACGCTAAACCACGCTGCTTAACCACAAAATGGCTAATGGAATGCTTTAAGGTCCATTAACCATTAACCATTTTGTGGTTAAGCAGCATGGTTTAGCGTGTTTTCTGAATGGGTCCTATGAGAGCAGCACTTACTGTGTCTGGTTGGTGAGGGAACGAGAACAAATTAGACACACAGACATAACTGGGTAATAAATTAGCCACAACTTTATTGACTCACTTGAATAAGCTTGGCTGCAGCACAGGGCCTGGATCCTGTAATTGGCCAACCCGCCTGTAATTGACCATCCAGCCACTTCAGAGTACAGCTGCACTTTTGAACACAATACCACCTTAAGACAATAATGAAGTGTATGACTTCACTCTGTCACATCAAAGTAACAGCTAGCCTAGAACTTTTCTCCCAGTCATGTTAAATTTTTCCATAAGGGATCATCCATAAAGGTGATTCAACAACTTAAAAATTAAAATGGTGTAGTCCATGGAGGGCTCTACCACATGTATTGGTTGCACATGTAGATGGGCTTGATGTCCCTGCAAAATAGTGTGAAGAGCTTTATACAAAGATGAGGGAGTGGAATAAATGCTGATAACCTTTGCAAATTTCCCTGTTTTTATTAAATCTCCCACTTCTTTTCAAGAAATCTTCACATTCATTCTGCACAAATATGGATGTGCTCTCCCCGCCCTGTACATACAAATCCTCTTCCCATTTCTGAAAAGAAGAGTCACTTTAACTCTAGTTCTTTTAATACCTACCCATTTTATATTTTATTGAATGCAGCTTTTAGATAACAATGGTAAAATCAGTGTGAATACTAATAAAAAAAAGTTCCGTATACAATTTCTCACTTTTAAAATGTGTGAACCAGATGATAATGGAAACAGAAGTGCAGGAACCTTTTATAATTTATTTGTGGCATATTGCAGACAAAATGTGCCACTTTATTGTAGCTGAATGTGACTAATTATTAGGCAGATGGGAATCAAAAACATTACCAAAAAAATACATTAAGGCTTTTAAAAAATGTGATGGCAGGATATCAATGATCTCATGAATTTGTGATACTATAAGACCACACACACACACACACACACACACACACACACACACACACACACACACACATTCATTAAAAGACACTCATGCATCCATCTATATATTTTTATTATCAGAAGCATGGTGATTGGAAAGCCCTGGAGTTAGATCCACAGATCCCATGAATGGAGTTCTGCTTATGGGGCCATCTGCTCATGGAAGGCAAGTTTTACTGATTCCCTGTTCCCCTTCCAACTCTAGAAAGTGGAAACCTGCTCTGGAGGGTTGGAGGACGTCTAGAACAGCCTGGGAAGTAGTGCAGGAGGCTGCAGGGGCAAGGGGGAATCAGCAACTGGCCTCCTCTCTTCTTTCCAGTGGAACACCAGATGCCACTGGACTGCTAGCACTTCGGCAAACAGTAAGAGCCCTTTTGTGAGTGGAAGGGCTAACTGAGGTCTCAGCCAAGGCTCTATTCATTCATAGGAACCTTTGTAACACTATGGGAATAAGAGTTCTTGTATGTCTGTCAACACATTTTCTACACATTTTGGCCATTCCTGCTTGTCTCCCGTCCGTCCGTCCGTGTGTGTGTGTGTGTGTGTGTGTGTGTGTGTGTTCATGTTCCATGGAACATGTACAAAATGTCAAATCCATGGTCTTTCATGGTGGCAATACACTCTATTGGCCTGTATTTAAGAGCAGTGCTTAGAGGCTGATTTCACTCCCTTTTCGTCAGCTCTGAAAGATTTAGCCACCGAGAAGGTGCTTTGTTATAGTACTTGCTGAGCCTCTGGGGGTGAAGAGTGAGCCTTGTACCACCACATTACTCTCTTGCCAGGTGGTACGGCAGCTTGTTGCAGCAGTTAAAAGACAGAGCCATATGCCCATTTTTCTACTGTAATTGCTATAGAGGAAAGGACATTTGGGAAACAAAAAGAAAAATGAATGGCAAGAGGAATATCCCCCGCCCCGAGTCTGGAGAGGATAACAAAAATCGGATCTAAAAAACAAATCAATGACATTCAGATCAGGAAAAGCTGGTTGATTTTTATCATAATCTGCAACCATCCACACAACTGGAATCCATTGCTGGAATCCTTTGAAAGCCATACAGAGTGACAGCGTGGTCCACAACCCAATTAAGACAAAACACTCAGTTAAGCTGGTTTCATCTGACTAAGTTCAAGGGGAAGAATCAGCTCAAATCTAAACACTTCAGCTAAACTGAGCTGTGCATCTGGTAGTAAAGCAGGAGAGAAAATATAAAGGCAATGGGCAGGACCCAGGTTTAGGCATGTGCTACTGGGCTAGCTGAAGTGGATGTCCTCACCCCCTCCTCCGTACGGCAGCTCCCAGGTCCTTGAAAATGCTACACAGTGGTCAGGTGATTCTACTGAATGGGTGTGAACTATGGTGTGAATGGGGAGGGATACCCCACCCCACCCCACCCCACCCCCCAAAAAACCCAGATGGAGGCACATTCCATGAGCCCAAGGAAGGCAGATCCTGGATCCAATCCATTTCTATTCTTCAATAAAGCCAAGGGAGTTTTGCTGGGAATACATTTAGACCATGGAACTCCATTTTAATATACACCAGCCTATTGACCCACAGTGAGCATCTTCATATAGACCTCCCTTTCCCTATGTGTATATAAACCTATTTGTGGAGCAGCTGAAACATATTTTTATTTGCATATGCAGTAGGAGAGGTGAACCCACTCTTCACACATATGGTGAAGCAGATCCACAGCTGGGTCAGTGCACAAATCAGCCCTAAGTGTTTACATGCGCTTTTTCACATTTGGATCAGCTCAGGACTCCTAAATACCCCCCTCCTCTTCTTACACTTGTGCTCCAAGCCTGTCAATTCCTCTAGTGCTCTTTTAAAGCTTAATTTATTTGAGGTGAAGCTCTTGTTATTTGAAGAGTTTTTGTTTTGAATGGTTATCATTCAATAATTCAATTTCCTAGGTCGTTACAAATCCTCAAATGGCCTGCCTTTATTCCTCTCACCATCAAGAGAAAAACAGGAGCAAAATGCAGCACTACAGTTTAGATATAACTAAAAATAAGTACATAAAGCCACTAGCTCCTTTAGAATTTCTGCCTGATGAAAGGTCATTCTTTATCTTTTTTTTAAATAGTTAATGGAATGCACTGTTGTGATTAAACTGAAATCTGAATGTCTTCAGAAAGTTTGAAAACTAAACAATAGTATTCAAGATAACAGAGAAAAAATAATTTCCTCTGGAGAATGACCTTTCTTAAATGACACGTCCACCTCCCTCTGGCAGATGTCAGCTGTGCACTGTATACAAACATACCCATTTTGCTAGACACAGATTTTCACACTTAACTAAATTCAGATAGAAGGTTGTTGTTGTTCAGGAAAATTCATAAGCTTTTTAGGAACTCTAAATAAACGAAGAGTGTTCTCTGCGTTTATGCTGTGCTGTAATATTAGTCAGCTGATTTTGCTTACAAGCTATTAGTAGTGGATTCTTGGGAAGAATAATAGATGAGATGTCTTCTGGTGAAGAGAGCAAGGCGGTTTAGGTCAGCTCTCTGCATATGCCATGAAAGCTGACCTCTTCTTATCATTTCCTACAAAGTCTCCAATAAAAAAAGAAGATAGTGGCTCCCTTCATAATGGAAGAGAAAAGATATGAGAAATGTCAAGACAAATGAGATAATCGTATGGACATCCTGCTTCCAGTATCCAGGAGAATATTATTGTGTACCATTAATGTTACTTCCTTAAAATATATCAATTATGCTGAAATTAGTAGTGGACAAGATATTGAGGACATCTAAACTTGAGGTCCAACTTTCCTATAGTAGCAACTGGTGAGAGTTTACAAACTTATTTAGATGAGTAAAGGCCAAGCTACACTTACTTTGAGGTAAGGGCCAAACTGCTTTCTTTCTTACTCTAAAGTAATCATGGGGGGTGTAATCTGGAATGGGAATCTAGGAGGGGGCTATGGGGATTTTAACCCGTTGCCTCCTGCTGTGGTCCCAATCTGGATCGGGGCTCCTGAACCTTTAATTTTCATTCCACAAAAGTGATCCATTTATTCTAGAGTGATTAAGGATGAGCGAAATCGGTGAGCATTTCCCCAGCCACTGCTGGCACCTGCTCCTGTGAGCCAGGCTCTGCAGCTTGCTGCATTAATGGCAGCCACCAGTAATGCAGTGGGGGGGGGGGGAGTAAGCAATTTGCAGAGGCTCCAGAAATTATGCTTCTCCCCAGCACTAATAGGGGGCTTAAATGCCCTATTATGTTAATAGAGCCTTTAAGGCCCTCACTGGAGTGGAGAGATGGGACAGGAGGAGGTTCGTAGGGCCAGCATGACTGCTAGTGTTCCTTAATCATAATCAGCCCAGCCAGAGTTTCCAGGCACACCGTTTGTCACAGAAATGTTGGTATATCAACCTAAGCTGATAAAAGGTGCTCATAACCATTCATTGAGCATAAATATCTGCAGTGGGATACCTAAATGCATAGATCTCTATGCACATAGGGCTCTATGTTTTCTGGAATACTCTGAGATCCAGAATGTGTGGAAGCCTACCTGAGTAGAGGCTTACAGTGTGTAGAGCATGGATGTCCCTGCTTCAGACATCCATGCTCAATTGTAGTGGCTTCAGGAGTGGGGCACATGATGTTCGGGGTAGGTCTAGTGGTACAGCCCCTTCTGTGTGAAGGCGGCTAATTTCATGTATAACTTAAACTTTTTTCAGGCTCCTGCTCTGTACTATGGTCAACCTGTATGATATTCCTACTCACATCACTAACAGGGGTCTTCCCCCACCCTTAGCCACGCAGATGCTTGCACAGGTTTTATGCATTCCTGTGTAAGTGTATTACATTAATTACATGGTACGAGTGCCTCCCTATTTATATTTTATTATTTCAACAATTTTCAAGCACCTAATCCAAACCCTGAAGAATACTTGTCATAATATATGGCTTGCTGTGATACCAGTCTCAGTCTCAACCTCTACAGGGACAAAGGTACATCCTAATAATACTCTATAATTGGTCCCTTTGCAGAATTAAGAAGTCAAAGCATATTAATCAGGTTGTTGTTTGTGCATCAAGCAGAGCTGATCTTATGGAGACAAAAAAAAATGTGTAAGCAAAGAGAACTTTCTAGCAAGAGAAAAAGAGAAAAAGTACATGAGTATCATGATTCTTCCTTAGATCTAGGCAATATTGTTGCTGATCTATTTCAGCACAGGAATATTCTCCTTTGAAGAGAAAAATCATTGGAAATTATTGTCAGCCAATGTGGTGAGATGGAAAAACTGAAAAAGGACCACCACGACCTATAAATGGCCAAAATAATTTGGGATGGGCAAATCTGTGAGTTCCCCTTTGTCCCCCCTCCCTTTTCTTTCTTTCTTTCTTTTTTTCCTTTTATTTATTTTTTAAAAAAATACAAGTTCTTTCTCTCCCATATATGAAGAAATGTGTGCATTTTGGCAAATTCTTATAAAAAACTTACTGAAATGAAATGCTCACCCACCTGCACCAGCCAGATTCAGTAGGTACAGGAATTCTCATCACGGAGAAGATCACGATGTACCTGTCTGTCATATAGCTTTTAAAGATGAGGAGCCTATCATAAAAAAAGTGGTGGCAGCCATGAAATGTGCTAACATAGTTAAATACATGGGGATTCAAACCCAGACTTTCAAGGGCAAAGCACTCAAAGCCTTAGGCAAGGGTAGTTTTGGTTTATCCCACATTTGAATATTTTAATCTCAAATTCTTTTCATCCCAGATATGGATGTTGAAAAATTCTGATCAAAACTGATCCAAAATGAAATTCTCACCCACCTTGGAGATAGATGGGAAGCCGTTCCCTTCCTGGCATGCATCTGTTGGAGAAGGGAGGGAAAATCACAAAGCATTGTACAAATTTCACCCTTCTTCCTCAGTGTGCAGTCCATGCCAGGAGAAAACATGGAGAAGGTGTGGAGATTCGTACTTTGTTCACACACCAGGCTGTCGCCCTTTCTTGCAAGCAGCTGTACTGTTGATGAACAGATGAGACTAAACTCCTTCGGCATGAGAATTCTTAGAAAACAGATGAGCCTTTTTCTCCTGAATACTTGATGGGAAAGTTCATGTTTACCAAGCCAATTCTGAATCAAGTGGAAGAAAGTTTGTCCATCACTAATTGTATATATGGTCATAGGAGCAATAAGTCAACAGAACTGTGCAAAAGAAAAATTCAGACAGTATAGCAACTGTATAAAGTATCTCCCAGCTCCTGAAGTTTCCCATGCTAACAGTTTGGTGTGTAGAATGTAGATAGGGAGACATTTTTCTTCCCCTCCCATAATACTATCCCATGAAGCTGATTGGTGGGAGATTCAGGGCAGATAAAAGGAAGTACTTCTTCACACTTCACATAAACTATGGAATTGACTAACAAAAGACGTAGTGATGAATACAACTTTGGATGGCTTTAAAAGGGGATTGGATAAATTCCTGGAGGAGAAGGCTATCAATGGCTACTAGTCATAATGGCTATGTGCTGTCTCCTATATAAGAGGCAGTAAGCCTATATACAGCAGTTGCTGGGGAACATGGGTGGGAGGGTGCTGTTGCACCATGTCTTGCTTCTGAGTCCCTGGTCGACAGCTGGTTGGCCACTGTGTGAACAGAGTGCTGGACTAGATGGACCCTTGGTCTGATCCAGCATGGCTCTTCTTATGTTCTTATGTGATCTGGTATTAAACTGGAATGATGGATAACAGTAGCCCCAAAGGAAGTCACCACATTGATGTATAAGGCATCATTCCACAATTACCTACTGAGAACTCTGCCACTTATATTGGTTTCAAGACCTTCATAGTGCTTTTAGCTTACTGTGAGGAGTAGTGGGATCATCACAGTTTCTCTGTGCAAGCAGGGATAGGAGCAGGCAGTCATCCAAATGTCAGGGCTATTGGCTTCAAGGTGAGCCAAGTACTGAACAGGTGGGTCCTTGAGATAGAATACAGATGGGCAATCAAGCAGATGAGCCATTTTGCAGGTAAGTGTGAAATGGTAATTTAAAAGCATTTCAGAATGATAAGCCAGGGCAGAATCAGACATTTTTTTGGGGGGGGACCAGGAAGAAACCTATTGGTCCGTTGTGTCATCTGACCTGGCTGATCTGGTAGGTGAAATATTGTGGTGGCATCGAAGTGCACCAGAGAGCAGGACAGCCATTTCCCTCATCCAATTAGCTACCAGAGGGATGTAGAAAATTAGGCACCTGGGTTCTGCTGACAGTGTTCTTAGTTTGAGGCCCCCAGCACCTTACATCAACCGGTATCACAATTCCCAAGCTGACCCAAACCTGTTTCTTAATAACGGCTGAACAATTTCTTTCAAGAGTGATCTCTATACTCACAGTCCTGAAAGAGATGCAACAGTCTGTCTGTGCAGGTGTTTTTTGCTTGCAAGATGAGTAGATCTAAACTGTGGAGGGGATGTGGATGCACAAACCAGCCCCACCTCCAACATCCACATGTGATCCAGCTCCCTTAAAGGAAAGATGTGGAGATCTGAAAAGCATTTGTAAGCATCTTCAGCGGAATGTGCTTAACAAGATCTCCACATTCAGGAAACCTGCTTTATGAGGGTTCCTGATCATAGGAGCATTATAAGCATGCTCAGCCCATATGCCTACAAATCCTTTTCAGATCTTCATGCTGTATATTAAATAATTCCAAAGGGTGCAATTCTATGCATGTGTTGACAGAAAAAGTCCTGCATTCCCCAGCCAGCATGGCTGGCTGGAGGCTGCTGAGAGTTGTAGCCCCCACGCCATCTAAACTTCCATAGGATTGCACCCTAAGGCAGGCAGGCAGGGTTATTGGAGACAGGCTTGTTTGCATGCCCACTTACGTTCTAGAGTTTAAGTCTATTCATGTTGCAAGTGAATGCCTACATAGACCTAATGTGTTTTAATTTAAGGAAAGAAATTTATGTAGACAAGGCAGAACTGTGGTCTCTTCTTTATCACATTATTTTAAAAACCATTGTGGGGTCCTATTTTATGGTATGCGAAGATGTACTAGTTAATAAATGCAAAACCACAACATTTCCTATCGGCCTTGTCCATTGTAATGTTGACATATAGACTGTTTAAAGACAAACAAAGAAAAGAAATTTGATTTTCATTTTCCTGTAGATGATGACATTTGTTGGAACAATGTGGGAAGGAATTATCAATTAAACAGTCAATCAAAATTGACTGAAAGTTGCATCATATACTATTTTGGAAAGGCTTGGGAAAACATTTGAGTTATTATGATGTGAGTTACAAAGAAAAATTTAAATGGACTGTTTGACCCATTATCAAGTATTTTCTCCCTCTCTCATGATAATAGAACCTGGGATCACCCCATGAAATTGATCAGTGGGAGATTCAGGAGAGATGACAGGACCTACTTCTTCATGTAGTGCATTGTTAAATTATGGAATTCTTTACCACAAGGTATAGTGATGGACACCAATTTGAATGATTTTAAAAAGGGCTTAGACAAATTCATGGAAGATAAGGCTAAAATAACTACTAGTCCTAATGCCTATATGCTACTTGATGTTGGGCTACAATTAACAGTTGCTGGGCAACATGTTAGGGAGAGTGTCATGGCATTCACGTCCTACTTGAGGGTTGGCCACTGTGAGAACAGAATGCTTGACTACACGGACCCTTTGTCTGGATCCAGCATGACTCTTCTTATGTTCTTATGCAGTTTTGACTAGTGATGGGTGAACTTAACCCAACATAAATCATAGTTAGTTCATTGAATTAGAAATCCCTTGTTACAAGCTCAGATTATAGTTCTGTTATTTTCAGATCTTGGATGCACAACCATATGACTGTTAGCACATGCACATCAGCAAAGTGCATATGGGGAATGTGTTGTGCATCATGCAGAGTCACAACAACATGGTGTGTTTAGCATTACACATTACTATGTTCCCTTCTCCAATTGGCTGATTCAGTGCTTTCAGCCATCTTAACATGTAGCCACTGGAGTGGCTGAAGCCTGCAGCACTAGCCAACAGAGCAAAATGGCCAACAGCAACAATACACAAGAGGATACCTAGCAGGACTCATGCTAGGGTGTGAAGAAAGTAGATGTCTAGATGTTTTGGACTTCAGCACCCAGAATTTCTGATCATTGACCATATTGGCAAGGGCATCTGGGAGTTGATGTCGATAACATCTGGAGATTCCCCTTCTGCCCACCACTGGTCTTAAGGATGATACTGCTGCTCATTCACGTTGGCATCCCAGATTTCAGGATCCAGATTCAAATAAGTGGTGTGTGTGACGTTAATATTGATTGGGGGTTGGGTGGACTTGATCAATTGATATGTGTGAGTGAGTGAGTGAGTGAGTGTAACAAGTGTGTACTGGTGGTGAGACTGTGTCATGCCCATGTTGCAGGAATCTTCCTCCTCTGACAGGCTAGATGACACCATAGAACAACCCATATCAGGTGACCTGGGGGAGCCTGGACCCTCATGGGAGAGGACCACAGGTCCATCCTTACATGATGGGAATTCTACTTCAGAGTCAGAGGCTAAATGGCTACCAAGTCCCAGAGAGTGTCATCACCTTGAGAGACAAATCAGTAGGATATCAGACAGGGACCCCTTAAGAGGAGGGAATTCTTCAGGAGCAAGGCTTGTAATGTACTGCAGCTGAGACTTGAGTGTGGTTAAGGAGGCTCTGGTAAGATACAGTTTCTGTACCCTGACCTTGATTCATGTTTGTATGTCTATGTTATTGACCTTTAAAGTTCTGCCTGACACTGGTTTTTTTTAGGTTTTTTAGAATTCTGATTGTACTTGATCAAACTTCCATGTGGTTGACCTTGGCTACATCTCTAACTTCTTTCTGTAAAATCCGTATTTGCCTGGTAAACTGTACTTGACTATTGGTGTTTTTAAACTTCTCTATTGTAATTAGCTTTGTGTGTGCCTAACAAAGAGCTGAACTTAGTTGGGGCAGGACTTAGTTGAGATTGGCATAGATGGAGTTATTGTTGTTGATATTTTATAGCAACCCTGTACAGACTTACCTAAAAGTAAGTCCCACTGATGTCAAAAAAGCTTACTTGTTAGTAAACATGTAGAACTGTAGTGACAAATCAAAAGCTAGAAACATCCCAATGTCCCTTGCTCAGAAAGAAAAATAATATTAACATAGCAACAATTTTAGAATGACAACACCTGCATGTGATTAGTTTTCTTACGGCTTCAGAGCCAAACTTTTAAACTGATTAGTTTGGGCAAAGAATAAATAAAAGATTAAAGTAAAATCTTCCTGGGTGCACATTTCCTTCAAAAATCAAAGGGTTACAGCAACCAATATTGCAGCATGCCCCAAATGGATGAGTTTGGATGCTTAGTTATGTAGACCCTGAAGGTGCAGAATATATAAATGAACTCAAAATCAATCTTGGTTTGAATTATGAAAATATTAAAGTTTTTTTGGATTGAGGTTTGGGCTCATTACACTTTAGGGAATTATGAATCTAATAGATTTGACCTGTAAACCAATGCATTTTGGCATTATCTCTTTAGTTCTTACCATTAATTGGGGACTATTCTCTATTGAATTATTTAAAAGAACGCTGAGTTATGATTCCAACACCTTGATAAACAATCTCAGAATTGTTTGGCCAGCTGTACCAGAAAATAGCTGCAACATGCCACTATATTGGAGCATTGTCCTAAATAGCCTTGTAATCCTTCATAAATTCTCAGATGTTATGTAGGATTAAAAAGCTATTTAAGACATTGCTCCAATGCAGTGGCACTGCTGCATGAACAATGGCCACTGCTACTGAATGTGATGTGTTATCATGCAAAGCTGTTGTTCAGTTCAAATAAAGATATAGAAGGGCCATGGAAAAGTGAAGGCAAAGGGATGCTCTATGAAATGGATATTTTATGGGCTATCAGAAAACATTTTCAAACCTTTCCAGAATCGACTTGGTGGTGATACCGTCTGTATCTAGTACTTGGTATTGTTATTTATAGGTTTGGAACTGATCAGAAGCACTGCAACATGGACTTGCCATATATGAAATTCCATAGCTTCAAGCATATAACACAACTGCAACCAAAACTGCCTTTCCGATAGAAGCATTTCCTTCACTGCCCCACATGCCATGGGAGAAATGGGAGCTCCAAGAGACTAAGGGCCTTGCTAGACCTACCTGCAAATCCGTGTGGGAGGAGGGGCCAGTCCGCGCTAAAAGTAGTGCAGGCCGTCATCCCTGTCTACACGTAAGACGCGATGGGCTGTAGGAAGGACCCATCGCGTCCGCCATTTTTTTCAGTTTAAAGCAGCCATGGGCGTAGGAGTGCACCAACGATAAAGGTAGGGTTCCCCGCTCCCCCTGCCCCCGATTTTCCCCCTGCAATGTCTGATCCACTCGCCCGCCTGCCTGCAATGTCTGATCCCCCCCCGCCTGCCTGCCCGCGATGTCCAATCCCCCCCCGCCCGCCCGCAATGTCCGATCTCCGTCCTCCCTGGCTCTGTTTCCCCCCATCTCCCCACCCTGCCTTGATGGCTGCAGTGCTCCTGCAGAGCGCTGTGCGCCGTCCACCACTTTTCCTGGCTACTCACGAGTAAATGCGGTAACCGGGAAAAGCGGTGGAACAGGCTACACGCCCGCGGTCTTGGGCTCAGCTTGAGCCCATGGGAAATACCGGGCCAGAAGTGGTGCCGGTTATCCTGGACCAAGGGAGGGTTACCCCTGCCTGAGCCCGGGATCCCCTGTGTGTCATCTGGATGCACAGGGGCTGGCCCGGGGCTTACACCAGGCTAAACCCTCGTCTAGCAAGGCTCTAAGGGTCACTGAACTAAATTTGCCCTACCTTTCCTCAGGAATGTAAAATAACTCTCAAGAAACTCCTCACATTCCCCCTCCCCCTTCTCTTTCACACACCTTAAGAACCCAAGAACATGTGGGAATTAACTTTAATTGAATTTTCAAACTAGAAGTAGGTACCATCCTCAGGCCTGGGAGATGTTACTTTTCTCATTTGGAGGGGTGTGCTAAGGTAGATTACATCATTATCTCCACTTTCAACCACTTGCATTCCTTTTCCATATCTACACTGGTTTATCACGCTGCCTGTGATTTACTGGGCAGAGAGATGTGCTAGCATACAACACATATTCCTTTTGCCATTTCTAAGGATGCTATCTGTAACAAAAACTTCCTTCTATCACTCATTCAATGGTATCTTCTGAGATGGCACCAACCTGTCATCTGATCAACATGGAGCCTTTCATACTCCTTTAGATCTAATACAACTGTGATACAGGGGAAGATCCTTCTTCTCTGCCTCTTCTACCTCACTGAACCACCTAGCACACCTTCAAACCTCAGATCCATTAGAGACAGTAAGAAAAGAGGAGATAGGATACACCCTGGCTACATCTACCTGGCTTAAATGAAGGTGGAATGTCCCCATGTCAAAGGTGCCCCAAGTACACCTTTTGGTGAAGGATGTAAAAATGAGCAAAACCCAAACTCATTATGGTTCTCCAAATTCCACCTCGAAGCTTGATCAAATGGTATCAAATGGTAAGGTCCCCCACCCCTGTCCCTTTTTTCATGTGAAAAATCACAAAACACTTGGGTGTATACTTGGGTGTGCATTCAAAAGTGAACATTCAAAATATGCAATCTTGTTCCATTGATTAATGCATATCTATGTGCACTTGTTTAAAAGTACACACTTTTTCATGCATATTTTTTTCTAATGGATGCATTTTTGAATGCATCACATTCCCATTTGGAAGTGTGAATGGGGTAAACTTTGGTCATAAACAAACTGAAAGGAATTTCTCACGCATCCCTGCTTTTGTCTTTCTCTAAAATGAGCAGACAGAGGGAAAGAGAGAATAGGTTTTGGGGGAGTGAGTCAATGGACTATTGGAGGGAGGATGGGAAAAAAGACTGGATTAGAAATAAACAAGTATTAGATGAGACTGGGCAGGGGAGATGAAAGAAAGAGCCAGAACAATATTTTGAGGAATGGGGATAGAAAAGTTGAATTGAAGGACTAGAGTGGAAAAAGAAGGGAGAAAGAGCTGGAACTCTCCCACTTGTCAAACCTGGTATGCATTTGACTAATATTTATTATATAACCTACCCCAACACATACCCTGCCCACAGTAATTTCAGAGATGGGCCACAGATAGGAGTCTTGAGGTGAATCAGGAGCCATGGGACAAGCTAGTCATCAGGACTAATGAGAAAATCAGAACTGAAGACAAACCAGGAAGCAAGTTTCGTGACCAAGCCAGAAGTCAGGACCAAAGAATAATCAAGACTACAGGAACATACCAGAGCTCAAGAAGACCTTGTTGCTCAAGTAAGGCTCAACTGTAACAGGAAGACCTCTTCTACTCCTTCCTGTCTAGTCAGAGTGGGCAGAGTCACTCCAGGGTCTGAAGCTACTTCATTGAGGGGCTGCCAACAGCAGTTCAAAGGTTCACTACTTGGGGGGAGCTGAACAAAGAACCAGTATTTCCTGTGAAGTAAGGAAGTCCAGCTGAAAACTATTAGTTGAATTTTGTATGTACTCCATTTTAAAAAGATTTAAGGTTTTCTAGAAATAACTTCTATGTAGCAGTAGATAATTCTTTTCATTAAGTGAAAATAAACCACAGTATTTCAAGGGGAAAATGTGCTGGCTGTTGTTTTTGGACAGATTTCCCCCTCTGCCAAGGAGTCAGGGAATCTGATTTTCTTAATTTTATCAGAGATCATTGACTTTAATCAACCTAGTTTTAGAGTGCATAATTTCCAAGCTTCCTGCTGATATGATGAATCTTTAACATTTTCTTTATATTGTTACAAATTATCTGGAATCACTTTCTATGACCACATAACGTGATGGGAGGACCGGCAAAAAGTAGGATAATATTATTCACAGCATTTGAAAATGTATTTTTACTCCCTTTAAGGGAAATGATTATTGATTGTGTCAGCATCCCTCACTTGGCTTCACTCAAAGATTAAATGTAGGACAACAATCCATTCTACGAAGAAGCACAAGGTACAGTTGCCCTGTATCATAATCTGGATCATATCATATCATTTCTGGTAACATTGAAATACATTACTCACAGAATTCATCCCAGTTGGTTACTATATAAAGCAGACTTGCATATTGTCCCTGTGTTATCTTCCCTTGTGAGAATCACAAACTTCACTTAACATTTCAAACCACAGACCGTATTGCTGGAATAAGGTTAATTGAAAGAAATAGAAAAATAATATTCTGTTTCAAAACTGCAGGTTGCAGTGATTTACCTTCCCAGTAAAATAAGATCTTTTGCAGTACAGAAACCTAATGAGCAAAAGGGGTTTATTTATCCTTGTTCACCCAAGATGTGCAGCTGAATTTGAAAATACACTCAATTCAAATATTTTCCTTTACTGTTAGGGATGGTGAGAAACTTCATTTTTGACCAGAATTTATCCGATTCACCTCTCCAGGCACCAAGCACAGACCCACATGCAATACACAACAACAACAAATACATTAGGAAATCTATGTATTTGAAAAATGTGCATGAAAATAATGCTTACATTTGAAAAATGCACACAAACTTGCTTTAGTCAATGCAGGTGTCTTTTTCACATTTGTTGCCTTCAACTTATGATGGACAATTATCTGAAGAGGAGAGCCCCCTGTATCTGTAGAGGCTCTCCAAATGAACCAGAGTATGGATTTTCCATCATTCTGACTTGCATGGAGAACCTCCATGGAATCACAAAGATCTCCTCAGAAGGTCACTTTTCACCAGTTGATGATGATGTCAATGCATGAGGAGGATGGTGGGGCTAGGGTGTTTCCTCTACTTATATGTAGAGTTTAACCAGAAAAACCAGAAATCGAATACCTGAATAACCCCGCCCCCCACACACACATTTTAGAATTTCTTCTGTTCAATGCAAGTGCAAAAATGATTTTCATAGCATTTGCAGTCAATTAAGCCGACCAGCCCCTGTTGCTATCAGCGGCTGGTGTGCACTGACTGCGCACAGCAACTCCCTTGGTTGTGTACGTGCTCCGTTCCTTGTACAGAGTACCTTAAGGGACCTTGGGTACACCTTTGACTCTTCGTGAGGTGCTTCTCTAGACATAGCACTTGTGATGAGCTGACTCTATTCACAAATTCCGCTAAGAGAGTTTTGCTGGTTGTGGTGTTTCCCTCCTCATTGTTTACTACAACTTTATTAGAATGTAAGCCTATGCAGCAGGGTCTTGCTTTTTACTGTGTTATCTGTACAGCACCATGTACATTGATGGTGCTATATAAATTAATAATAATAATAATAATAATAATAATTTGCGTCTTGGGCCTCTATTTCGCCTTACCTCAAAATCAAAACATTCATAAAAGCCCTAGAATCCCCTGGATACTAATAAAGCATATATCATCAGGTAGCTTATGATTTGGATCTAAAGTCTTATTCATATATACCACATTATGCTGGTTATCAATTCTACCATGGTGATTTTATTTATAAATATCGATGGATATCATCAGATACTCCATGGTGACATTTCATCCATAATAACGATAATAATATGTTTATTTCTTACCCTCTGGATTGAGGCGGGGAACAACATCAAATATAAAAATTCTATAACAAATATAGAACTGATTAAAAACATATAAAACTACTACATTATTAAAATAACAGCAAGACATTTTAAAATTTGACTGGGTAGACCTGCTGGAAGAGATCAGTCTTTTTAGCTTTTTTAAATTCATAAAGACGGTTGAGTTGGCGGATCTCTCCCAGCAGGCCACTCCACAGTTGGGGCGTGGCAGAAGAGAAGGTCCTTTGGGTAATGGTTGTCAGCCTAGTTTTCACTGACTAAAGTAAATTCTTCCCAGAGGACCTGAGTGTCCAGGGCGGATTGTACGGGAGAAGGCGATCTGGCAGGTAACCTGAACCCAAACCATGTAGGGCTTTAAAGGTAATAACCAACACTTTATACTTTGCCTGGAAACTAATTGGCAGCCAGTGAAGTGATTTTAAAATTGGTGTAATATGGTCACCCGTAGGTGTACCGGGGATCAACCTGGCTGCCATATTTTGAACTAGTTGATGTTCAAACTAGTTATCCGGACTAGACACAAAGGTAGCCCTATGTACAGCACATTGTAGAAGCGTCCATCCATCATCACCACCATCATAAGCAACATCCAAGTTGCCACTATCTTGGGGCACAGTTCTTGGTATCCTCTTTATTCTCTGTATTTTCTCTTGGGAATCTGATTTCTTCTTTTGACTGACGATATCACTGTTACACTCATGATATCTAGCTCTGGTCCCTTCTTTTCTCCTTCTGTTATTATTATTAATATTTCCAATTCTCTTTTTTATAGCTATTTCCACTGAAAGTGAGATCATCATCTCAGACTTAATATGTAGAAGGCATAATTTATTGAGCTTCCCCCTAAGCCTTCATTTTCACAATTTTTTCATTCAGTGAGTGACAACATTGTTCAATCATCTCAGCAAGTTAAGAATTTGTGCTTTGGGTTACTTAAGTGTGTCTCTTAAGTAAAAGCAGCAGTAGAGATGGGACTTCTCATCTGGATTGGACTGCGGTGCAGAGGTGTGGAGGGAGTAGTCCCTTCCTACTCCCCTGCCACAGGGTTTGCAGAAGGTTGTTCCCATCCCTTGTAATGTCAAAGCCAAAGTATATGTATCTGAAATAGTTCCATTTTTCCTCCGCTTATCATCATCGACATCATCAACGTGTCATCATCATCATGGTCATGATTTGTATGCTGCTTTTCCCCAGGCAGCTAGCAATGACACAGAAAATAGAAAATGCACCAATGTATCAATTGAAATAGTACATCATTACAATAGACCACCCCAACAGTTCATTTCACTAATACTAACATTATAACATTTCAAATTAATTACAAATAGGCAAAATCATCCATTACAATGCAAAATCAATTATCATTCCTCAGTAAAATGTAAGCCAGAGCCAAGTACACCAGACTTTCCCAAATGCACTGAGGCATTAACAAACAATACACAGTGCAAGCAGCTACCTCCATAGTGCAAAGTACAGAAAATAGCAACTAGATTTCTTACAGCCTGCAGCAGTTCATCTCTCCCATGCAGTTCTTAAAGATCAACAGAGACCAGGGTGCTGGTGTTTAGTCTTTCTCCCCTGTGCTCTGGACATTTCTGCTGCTGGAAAACCAGTGGTGGCTACAAATATACACCCAGCCACTCTGGAAACCAGGTATTTTCAATTTCTCCAAGACAGAGCTCACCATGCTCCACTCATGCTGGTGCAATTCTCAAGTCTCCAACAAAGACAAAGGTGGCAGTGTTTACCCCTACCTCCACTTCCTTCCTCTTCCCCTTCCCCCTGTGTTGGACATTAGATTGTAAGCTCCTCAGGACAGAGACTTTTCATCTTGCATTCTTCACGTAGGTTAATGACAGTAAACAAACAAACAACATTAAGAATAAACAAAATGTTGTTAGAAAAATATGACGTTCCACAGTCTAGGTGTATGTGGGCCAAAGCACCACAGCTGTCTGATGTCTGCACAGAGATCTAAGCCAGCAGGGAGTGTCACCCCTTCAGTTCAATATAAGGAAATATTTGGTATATACAGTTTGTATAGGTGTGGAGTAAAATGTTAATGACCATTGGTAACCACACAGATTGGACACAGATCTGTATGGTTACTAAAACTCTCATGTGTACAAAAGAAGCCCTTGTTTGACAAATACTGGTTGGGCAACCTTTGTACCCCTGAGGACCACATTCCCTTTGGGGCAACCTGTCAGGGGCTGCATAGGCAGGACTTTCAGTAGGGTTGGCCAAGATCCCCCTCTTCCTCCCACCCAACCACCCAACCACACTAATCTCCCCCTATTCACTTACGCATACGCATTGCCGATCAGCTGGGCAGTGTGTGTGTATGAGAGAAAGGTTTTTGAAAGTGCAGAACTATACTAAATAAATAAATAGCTCTGCTCTTTCTGGCAGATCAGCCTAAGCTGGCCCTAAGTACTCCAGGCCATGGAGTCCACCTGGGCTTCCAGTGACAATGGATCTAGGAGTACTCCCAAGCCACACACCTTCTTCAGAGGGAGTGCAACCCCATCCAGAACAGGTCACTTACCCAATTCCTGGACTCAGGAACCACCAATCCACAGAGTTTCCATCTTATCAGGATTCAGCTGCAGTTTATTAGCACTCATCCAGCTCATTACAGTCCCCAGGAACTGCCTCAGTTGACTCTGATGACAAGGAGAAATAGAGCTGAGTATCATCAGCAAACTGATGGTACCCAACCCCTAATGATCTCACCCAATGGCTTCATATAGATGTTGAACAGCATAGGGGATAGAATACAAACTTGTGGCACACACCCACACCCAGCTTAATAGACATGGGATGGAACAGGAATACCCCAACACCGCTTTCTGGAATCGGCCCTGCAAGTAGGAGTGAAACCACTGTAACACAGTGCCTCTTACTCCCATCTCGCAGAGCTGACCCAGTAAGATACCATGATCAATGGAATCAAAAGCCACCGAGAGATCCAGGAAGATCAACAGGGTAGCACTCCTCTTGTCTTTCATCCAAACTAGGTCGTCAGTCAGAGCAACCAAGGCTGTTTCAGTGCCATGCCCTGGCCTGAAACCAGACTGAAATGGCTCCTGATAATCAGCTTCCTCCAAGAATGGCTGAAGCTGCCCAGCTACCACATGTGCAAGCACCTTGCCCAAAAAGGGACTATTAGTGATAGGGTGGTAGTTCTCACCTACCTCTAGGTCCAGGGACATCCTCTTCAGGAGAGGGTGCACTACAGCCTCTGGGATCCAAACGTTCAAAGCAGTCTTCTTTCCCTGTCTTTGGAGGGAGAGGGTAGTTTCCTCAACTGGGCCTGGAAGGCTTTTGAAAGTGGAAATCCAGCATGAACCATAGTTGCAAAATGCTCTTTTCTCTGTGGTAGGCTGGGGAAGGGGCTGTCCTTTCCTCACCTGGCCAGGAAAAGCTTGGGTGGAGCAGAGGCTTGAATGTGTTCTTTAGATATGCACTTTGAAGTTGCCTCCCTTCAGAAATCATAAAGCCCAATCTCCACAGCATGGTTTGGAAACTGAGGACATGTTGGGGATGTAGACAACTTCCTCTCCTTCCTGTGACCCCTTCTGTATGTGGGTTCCCCCTTTTCAGTGGAGGCTGGTGGCTCTGATGTCAGTGGGACAGTAAATCTGCTCTGGGTTTCAGTCAGAACTCTAAAGAAGCTATCCACCTTGAATAATTCCTTTAGAGTTCTGACTGAAACCCAGAGCAGATTCACTGCCTTACTGATATGGGAGCCACCAGACTCCTCTGCCCCTTCTATTTCATGATGTGTGATAATCATAGTTGTTTGTGAACCAGCATTGTCTCAAACTATGGTTTGCAAAAACTGTAGAAACCATGGTTTAAAATCATAGTTGGAAGGCAATCCCTAGTTAGCTGTAATCATAGTTTGTGTAATTAAGAAGTCTTCACAGCAACTGATGGTTTTCATGACAATTTGTACATAAGAGGGAAGGAGGAGGAAGTGGGTGTTTCCATGGAACATACTATATCTCTAAACTATGGTTTACAGATTGAGTTTCACAGCCTCTGAAACGCATCATTTTGATGTCTGACAATGGCTGCAAATCTGCACGTTTAGGCTGTTTAAATCTTGTTCAAGTCAGTCCTGTTGCAGCCAATGAAATCATTTTAGATGAGCACCATTGTTCTAGCAGAAAACCCCAAAGCTACAGACTTTGCAAAATTTGTTTCTGACATGTCTAAATATTTCCCCTTCAAACTGCTGCCCTCAAGACCTCAGATATTTAGGGATTTATACAGCAGCAGCAGCAGCGGCTTTTTATTTTTAATAAATGGCCCTTAAGGCACTTTGGAAGGTTATAGCAGAATTAGTAGTTTGGTCACATTTAATGTGCTCCCTTAGAGAAGCAATAACACAACCTTGTTATTTCTTGTGTTATTAACTTATAAAACAGCATCTAAGCTCAATGCACTTCTTGTTAGGTGGCAGTGTAAAAACTAGTAATAATTGCATGGGGTTGATATCCATTAATGTATACCGACCCTTGCTATTTCAGAATTGGCTTATGAGTATTCCCTTAATGGATAAGCTGAGAAGTAGTTGTTATGACCAATGTTTTATTTTAAATGAAAATAATGTCTGATGGAACATTATCAAAAACACAAGAGAAACAAATTCTACTTCAGTCCAATGTTTGCCAAACAATACTTAGTAGTCAAAATATCCTAATTCATTCTTATTATTCTAAAAAAGAAAAGAAAAAAAGGATACCCCACTGTTCTCCAAAGATGGCACAAAGCAACTCACAGCAAAGAAATCAAACATTAAAAATACAAGGCAATAAATACTTCAATTAAATTTTAAAAACATTCATTGCACAACAGTCACACTAAACAAACAAAGAACGACTAAAACAGCAAGGCAAGGGAAATGGAAAACAAGCTAGTAGAAGAAACAAACAAACAAACAAAATACAACCACCACCACCAAAGGCCTTTCTGAAGAGACAGCTTTTAAACTGGCTCCTAAAGGGAGAGCATTTCATGGAACTGGTACCCCATCCAAAAAGGCCCTGCTCCTGGTAGATAGCAAATTTCAACCTTGAATAAGGTTTGTAGGAGAGGGCGCATGATGCAAAACACACATTTCACTAATGAACTCTGCTACTTCCAAACTGATAGTAACAAATATTTAGTAGTAACAAATATTCAATAGTCTGCAAATATGTCATTTGAATAAGTGAATGAAACAACAACAACAACAACAACAACAACAACAACAACGACGATAATAATAATAATAATAATAATAATAATAATAATTTCTTACACACCTCTCCCTCTGGATAGAGGCAGGGTACAACACAAATACAAAACACCATAAATACATATGATTGATTAAAAACATATAAAACTAATATATTATTAAAAGCAGCACATTATTAAAAGCATGTTAAAATTCAACTGGGTAGGCCTGCTGGAAGAGATCAGTCTTTATGGCTTTCTTAAATTCCTGAAGACTGTTAAGTTCACTAATCTCTCCCGGCAAGCCATTCCACAGTCTGGGAGTGGCAGAAGAGAAGGTCCTCTGGGTTATGGTTGTCAGCCTAGTTTTTGCTGACTCCCAGAGGACCTGAGTGTGTGGAGTGGACTGTATGGGAGAAGGCAATCCCACAAGTAACTTGGACCCAAACCATTTGACAATAAACCAAACTATATCTGTATTCAGTTACTAAGTAAATTTCTCAATATGACAAGGCTAAATACCTAATCCCTGTTGTTAAGTTCTGTTCATTATTAAATTCCTTACTAAGGGCCAACAGTCTGTCCATAAGAATGATGGAGGGGGAAGAACCCTGATATATGGGTGCCAAAAGGTCAAGCTTCTAACTCGGTTATATTTAGCCATTTATCCAGACTATTTAACATCTTGGCTATATTTAATATTTAGAGCGGACCCTTTCAGTTCTCCATTTTGTAGAAGTTCGTAAAATTTTCAGTGAAGCCATATAGCCTGGGGCTTTTTTGCCTAGACAAAAAACAACTGATAGTTAGTTTAATTTCAGACTGCGAAATGAAAATTAGGTCAGTTTTGTCCATTTTATCCCTGGGTGAGATATTTAGAAATGGGCTCATCAGCTCATCATTGCTTAATCAAGATGTGTCCAGAGTTTCCAATTAACTTTAGGATGAAACCAAACTTTATTCTAGCAGTGCTGGGCCTCCATGTTCAACGGTGAGGGGGCAGTAGCTCAATGGTAGACCACATGCTTGGCATGCATAAAGACTTTGGTTTCCCTGTTGGTAACTCCATCATGCTCAAGTAGTAGGACTTGCCCCTTTGCTTGAGGCTATGCCAGCTTTCTAGATGGACCACTGATCTAACTTGATATAAGGTAGCTTCATGACCCTATGAGCTGCTATAAGTTCCAAAAATGCTGCTCCAGAACTAGGTCATTTTTTGTGATTCTTTGCCATTGCTCTGAGCAAGAAAACACTTGTGGCAACACAGAAGAGCAAATGAGTATAAGCACTTAACAGCCACTGTTGCTCAAAGTGCTAGGGCAGTGGAGCACAAAATGATTATGCAACAGCAACAATATGATGAAAGAAGGCTCACATTTACATAAAGGGAATGGCATGCAATATCGCCCTAATTCAGTAGCGATTAATTTATGTCAGACCAATAGACTGTTCCTGTTAAGTAGGGGTTTAAAATTTAAGTGCAAGTCTCAATTCATTCTAATCCGCAACACTATTAAGATGCTTAGAAGTAGGTTTATATTTAAATAATTAACAGCTAGTCTTCTGAGAGAGCAATCCTATGGTCACAGGAAAGAACAAAATAAAGAGAGGTCAGAAAGAGGGTGCGACAATGGGCAGGGAGGGGAGGGGAGGGGAAAGGAGAGGACAGGATATGTCCTCTCCTATGGCCTTTCCTGGACAGAGACAAGCTAGCCACAGTAGAGCATGCTCTGGTAACTTCCCGCTTAGACGACTACAATGCACTCTACGTGGGGCTGCCCTTGAAGACAACACGGAAATTGCAGCTAGTGCAAAATGCAGCAGCTAGAGTGCTGGCGGGTACATCATACAGAGACCACATAACACCGGTCATAAAGGAACTGCACTGGCTGCCTATATGCTTCCAGTCGGAATTCAATGTGTTGGTAATGACGTTTAAAGCCCTAAACAGCTTGGGACCTAGATACTTGATATATGCCTTCCCGAGGTCTTAGATCTGTTGGAGGAGCCCTTCTTGGAATTCCACCAATGCAACATATATGCTATGTTGAGACAAGGGAGAGGGCTTTCTCTGTTGTGGCACCCCGACTGTGGAATGCCCACCCCTTGGAAGCCTGATTGGTGCCAACATGGATTGCATTTTGATGCCAAGTAAAAACATGGCTTTTAAACAAAGCCTTTGATGGTTAAACTCACTGGCACATTGTTTTAACTGTTTTAACTGTTTTTACTGCTTTTAAATTATATATTGTTTTAACTTCGATCATGGTTTAATTTGTTTTTAACTGTGCATATTTATTGTTTTATACTGTATGTTTTTATCTGTACACTGCTTTGAGATCTTAATGATATAGGGTGGGATATAAATGTTTTAAATAAATAAATAAATATGAGGAAGCTTATGGGCTCTCCCATTCCAGATCTGCCCCTGCCAATGTGCACTCTCTAGACAGATTCAGAGGCCCATCTAGAGAAAGAAGCAAAACACTGAGAACAGCAGGCAAAAATCACCTACATTGTTCTTCCCACTCTGCCAGCAACAGCTCTACAGGATACTGGATACACATCTCATGTGTATCTCATAGGATGGTGCCCTAATATTTATTTATTTATGTTACATTTGTATACCAGTCTGTAATCAAGTTTCTTCTTCTTCTTCTTCTTCTTCTTCTTCTTCTTCTTCTTCTTCTTCTTCTTCTTCTTCTTCTTCTTCTTCTTCTATTCTGCCTTTATTCCTCTTAAAGGTTTCACCAGTTTGTTTTAAAAGCACCAATGCAACCAATTAAAATTATCAACTATCACAATTCAAAAACAGTTCTAATTGTATTACGATCAATATAACAGTTCTGCAGTTAAAACAAATTTCCCACTTAATTCATGGTGATATTATTATTATTATTATTATTATTATTATTATTATTTGCATCTCTATACTACCTAATCATCAAAGTTCTCTGGTCAGTTTTCAAAAGTTGTGTCTGGATTGTAGGTTCAAACTGGAATGAAAAGACTGAAGTCCTCTCATAATATGGAACTAACTATTATCCTGCCCTTAAGGTTCAACTCAACTCCAGAAATAGAACAATTGTAAGCCTCCAAAATTACAGAAACGTCTATCCCAATGGTAAAATATGTTATTTTCCCCTCTAGACCACATGAGCTGCTCAGAATCTTTCCTTCAATCTGGGCAGTGGCAGGATAGCAAAGACTGGCATGGACTTTTTTTTGTTGCTCTTGGCAAGCACCTCGGTAGCCAATCTCAGCAACCCATGATAAAATCATTTTCACAGGTTCCGATGACACAACAATCAACCCTGGGTATGAACAGTTCTATAGCAAGCCCTGGGTTTTCAGGGTGGCTTTCTCATGAAAATTAAGGGCTTCATCACACCAGCCTTTTATCGCAGTCTCATCATGCCTGGTTTGCGGTTTTGCAGCATGGCACTCAGATGACGTTGTGCCTGTTCTGCAGACACCCCGCCTCTTCCCCTCCCTTTTTCCTTGAGTGGGGAAAGTCTGGATTATTTTTCCCCAAATGGAATTAAAATGTCCTTCAGCCCCTGTGGCTCCTTTCACTATTTCCTTGTTGGGGACATGTGCTTTGAAGGGAGAGCTTGCTGATTAAAGCATCTGATTGCTGTCTACCTATGGTGGATTGCTTTGTCATGTGAACCCAGTCTCTATCTATTACTTGTAACATCAGTGGTTGAACACAACGGGCTGATTCAGATCCATGCATGAGCCAATGTAAGTCTTAAGTTTCTACATTCCCCATTTCCCTTCATGCATAAGCCTAAAAGTAGTGTATGATTTAAAAAGTTAAAGCTTTTGTTTTTGGTGAGGAACTAACTGTGGTTTATTGCAGTATCAGGTGTCAATAAATAGCAGTGTGTTTAAACTACAGTTTGTTAATAAGCCAGGATATCAAACAAGGATCAGAGCCAGGTGTGATATCCTGGCTTGTTGATGAGGGCCTTAGCTAGACCTAAGGTTTATCCGGGGATCGTCCCAGGGTCATCTCTGTTCATGAAAATGACACACAGGATATCCCAGGAGCAGGCAGGGACGATCCAGGGATAAACCTTAGGTCTAGCTAAGGCCAAAGAGTGATTTCAGCAAACCACCATTGCCAAGTATGGATGCAGCAAGAAACCCTGTTTCCTAGCCAATAAGAGAAGCTTTAAATCTCCTCACTTCACACATGAAGGGAAGGGGAACTCACAGACCCCACTCATCTAACAACAAACCATGATTTTTTGTTAAATCTGAGCTACGCTAATATATCAGAGCATTCCAGATAAAAAAGAGAGATAGAGGAGGCTGTCATCAACATACAGGTTGTGCCTTATTTTGAGTCTTCTCATGCTTCTGCCCAGCAGCCTTACATACATATTGAACAGGAGGGAGGACGAGATAGAGCCCTGTGGAATAGTTGAACCAGGAAGTTTTTCAAAAGTTTTTTTTTGAAATCATTGACAATGAAATTGCTATGGAGGAGTCTGCATATTAATGAACACTTTTTAATAAGTTTCAAGCAGTCAGAAATTTAATTTCAATTTGGCGCAACTTTCTTTAAATTCTTTATTTTGTGCTAGATTCCCTTTAGCAGTTGTGATCATTATTCTATGATGTGTGACATCGTGTTGTATGTTGTCTGTAATTTAATATGATTTGCATTTTATCCTTGTAGCACTAAACCTTTTCAGTATTCAGAGGGAAAAATATATGGCCCATGGGAAACTGCCAATTAGCATGCAGGAACAAACTGTCAGAGAAAGGATATGTTGAGAACATTGCATTTCATGATTTATGGTTCACAATTGTTTATGAGCAACCACATGGTGGACAACCTCGCTTAAAGAAATGGCATTCATGTGGAAGAAGTGAGTCCTTTAAAAGGTGGAGGCACTGTTATAGTAAACTATCTTCAAAGCAACTGAAGTCAAGATCTAGTTATCACTGTTTAATTGAAAGTGAATAACCAAATGAAATTATTTAAAGTTGATGTCTAACTATACACTGAGTATGCTAGAAGATTTCAAATTTAAAGTTAAAACACATCCTTTGTACTATTGGATAAATGTTGCTCAGATTATGATGGATCTAGTTCATGCTTTACCTGCTGTTAGAACTAGAGATAGGTGAGGAATTCATTTGATCCAAATTTTAATGAGAACTTACCAAATTCACACTACCTAAACATAAACACAAACCAGAATGCACTTTGCCACCAAAATATGTACATTTCTGAAGTTGTGATGCAGTTTGCAAGAAAAGAAGAGGATATCCTACCAAAAAAGTGAACCATTTAACAAATATGCTCAAATTGTATATTTGTAAAAATGTACACAGAAATACTTTATTCAGTGGGGGAAAATATGCACATTTATGAACATATTTATGTATTTATTACATTTCCATACCACCCAATAGCCGAACTCTCTGGAAAAAGTGTACAAAGATGTACACATTTGGGGGGAAAATGCACACAAGAATTCATTGACATTCATGCAGACTAAAAGAAAAAGCAATCTGATGTGGTATCAGGATGGAATGAAATTATCATTGGAAAAACGAGAACCTGAGTGAAACTGAGCTTGGCAGAGTCACCCATCTCTAGTTAGAGTTTGTTATCTTTGTATGTGAATCGTACCTCTCAGTATTCTAATCATCCAATCGCTTTCTGGTCCCTCAGGTAGCTGTGCAAGGGTGGCAGTTATTCCCCTCATTTTCCATTCGAAAATATTTCCAGACGATTGCATGCAGAATATCATAGCAGCATAAAGGACCCTAACGCAGAGCCTTTTGAAATACTTCAGGCTTCGCCTCTGGAGACTCTCATGCTGTTCTCCAACTACAGATAGGAAGCTACATAGCTAGGAGCTGCATTTCCCAAACATTTTGCTTAGGAAGATGTGGTAGATAGCTTTTGCTTAAAGTGAGACAAAATGCCCTATTTGGAGATAAGAAGGAATTTGATACGTGAGCTTGAGTTTCTGCCATTCCTTGTATTGTAGGACTTTTATATATTTTTATTGCATTGATATCCTGCCTTCCCCCCCCCCCCTCGAAGGAACTCAAGGTGCTGTACATAATCCTCCTCCTCTCTGTTTTATCCTCACAACAATAATCCTGTGATGTAGGTTGGGTTGAGAGTCTCCTGCAGCTTTAACTGTTGTGATGATGAGGAAATTTCACCAGGTACTGCATGCACACAAATGCCTGCTCATAAGCAAGTCACATTGTCTTCAATGGAGCTCACTCCCACCTTGATGAAGGTTCCAGGCAGTTTTTTAAAAAAGTTCAATCATCTACACACTTACCTGGGAATAAGACCCATTGCATTCAGTGGAACTTACTTCTGAGTAGATTGTTAGTACTATTAACAGAATCCATGAGGCAGGCAGTGGATTACTTCTGACTAGACTGTTAATACGACGGCCAAATCTACAAAACAAGAACAAATTTATTTATTTTTGTATTTAAAATAGATGTTTTTCTGTCTAAAAATGAATTGGATTGCACACTATTCATTTTTAGACTGCTTTAGAAGTACGATCCTATCCATTTCTACTCAGAAATAAGTACCCTTGATTTTATGGGGTTTACTCCCAGGTATGTGCAGCCTAAGGTGCCACAAGACTCTGTTGTTGTAAAGATTAACAGGTTTATTTCTGTTGCTGTTTAGCTATGACAAACTACAGGGGCTCTCTGTCTAGGAAAAAGGGGAAGGGAGGAGGGAAATACCTTTTCGACATAACTGCTTCGTGAGTTTAACTGGTGGAGGCTCTGAGCGGACACCCACATTACTGAACCTTAAATCCTTAGCTGAACCAAGCGGGGGAGAGAGGAAAAAGCAGGAATGTCCTCCTGGAGCAATGGAGCAGCCCTTTCTGTGGGCTAATCTGAGTGTTCTAATCTGAGGGGGAGGGGGAGGGGGAGAGGGAGAAACTACTGCCCATGTGTGCAGTAAGGGCAGCTCCATTCATTTCTATGGGTGCTCATGTTTCAACATAATATTGTTTTCTTTAAAAAGCCTAAAGGGATTTTGTAAAAAAAGAACAGCCATTCTATCATCTATAAGGCAAAAGGAAGAGGACACCATTGGAATTTTAATTAGGTTCACTCTAATCACTTTAGCAGGCCTATTCAAATACTGTCACTAGCCTAAATTCAGGAGTCACTGTGAGTAAGGCCTTAGCTAGACATGGGGCGAAATCTTGGGGCGAACCCTTGGATCTTCCCTGTGCATCCACATGATGCATAGGGGATCCCGGGATCAGGGAGGGATGATCCCTCCCTTGCCCCATGATCTCGCCCTCCCCTTTGGATCTGCTTTTTCCGTGGTCCCAGGCTGAGCCCGAGACTGCGGAATGTGTGGCCCATTGCCACGGTTTGACCTGGCTCCACACGATTCCTCGCACGGAACCGTGAGCCGCGCAGGAGCGCTGCACCCCATGCGCGGCTCACGGTTCCATGCGAGGAGCACTGCGCCTCAGGAGCACTGCGCCCATTGGGGGTATGGGGGGGGGGAGCAGGGAAATTAAGTTATTTTTTTTTAAAAAAACTACCTTTAGAGCACGAGCGTTTTTGCGCTCCGTCTTCTTTAAAAATAATAATAAAAAATGACGGACGCGACACCTCTCTTCCTGAGGTTGTCATGCTTCATGTGTAAATGGAGGAGGAATCTCGCATTAATCACAACATGAGATCTTCCCTCCTTCTTTGCAGATTATGAGGTAAGTCTAGTTAAGGCCTAAGGTAGATTTCCCCCTCTTTTCTACTTTAAACTACCCTCCTTCCTTCAATCTTTCACCAATCTCAACATTTATTTCTGGCACATGTAAATTTCAGCAAGATTGGTGAAACAATTTCTATTTTATGGATGTTAGAATGACCTCCCCCCAATTAGTCATTTAGAATGGTAGAACATTTTTTTTTTACGGATGAGCCTTAATAAACACACACAACTATGTGTGTTTAATAAAGTTGTTCCCTGTTGAACCCATTCCTTCCCCATCTTCATTTGATGTGTATTGGGGTAGGGGGAGAGAAACAATTTCATTCTTTAAAAATGAACTTCTGAAATGGATATAATGTAAATACAATGCTGAATGCCCATCAATAACACCATTCCCGCCCGCCCGCCCTCTCTCTCTCTCTCTCTCTCTCTCTCTCTCTCTGCTTTAAATGTCTGTATATGCATGTCATAATTCAGGCACCTTTTTATTCCTTCCTTCTTCCCTTTGTTATCACTAAAATCCTAGTTATATTTTCAGTTGGCTAGTGGTGCTGTACAGGGAATTATTTCTCTGGATCAAGGTTCTTTAGAAGCTCTTCAAAATAAGTTTCACATTTCAGGGCAGTATAATCCACTTCTAAATCAGGCTCATTAAATTTGACATTATGTGGCATGAGAGTTTTACTTCTATGTAATTCCAGAAGTCTGAGCAGCAGTCTCTGTGTGCTACCAAGAAAGCCAGACTTAAGTTCTGTGCCCTTATCAACACATTTCTTCAAATACTGATCCCAGTAAAGGCCATTATGAGTGACTTATCCTTGCATCCTTGTCTTTCAAAAGTTTCAGCAGGTATGTATTACAACTGTTTGCAGTGCATGGAGTTTCAGCGAAAGGATTAGCCAGTAACATTAGGACACAATGCTGTGCCTCTAAAATGCTTTTCCTGCCAAACAGTCATTAGAGATTTTACTCTAATTAGTTCGTTCACAATATAATAATATTCCATTAGGACTCATTATTGACTACCTAATCATCAGCCATTGAATGCAATGTCTTGCTATTTGTGAATGCCTGTCTTAAATGACTTGCTCATTTGTGTACATATTCCACAGTTGCCTGCTGGTACGTTGAGAGATAATGTCAGGAGCCATGGGTTGGATGTGTTTGCAATGTGTTTGTCTTCTCTCTGATTGGGACAGCTGGTATAAGTCACCACTGGTGTTGTTTTGAAACAAGGGTACATACTTCCCTTGTTTTTGTACATTACATATGGCGCTTCCTTTGCATCAGCCTGTCTGAATGTGAGCAGCCTTTTGCCTCATATATTTTTCCGCCCATATGTTAAACTTACAAACGTTACGGCTCTTGGTTATAGAAAATGATGCAGCCATAGCCTTGCAACTGCACAATTAATTCAGAATGCCTCAAAGTCTTTCTATAACTGCCAGTTGCCTCGCAGAAAATGACTATAACCTCTATCTCAAGGTTTCAAGGGTATTGTTTTCGTGTACACTTAAAGGAGTTAAGCACATGTCAAAACATTTAATTATATTGTATCTTATCGATTTCAGCATTTTTGTGTTGGCAGAGAAGGAAAGCTGGATTGTGCATATAACCCTTTAAGTTGAATTCTGAACTTGAACGACAATGATGCACTTGGAATTCAATTGAAGCATTTAGTTTAATGACAAGTAGCTCATATGACCAAGGTGTTTTAGTGCTGGTGAAAATAGGAGTGTACTGTTTGTTAACCCACATATCCCAACATTGGGCCTTCCAGAGAGATGGCTCCTAATATTCGTCTCACATCAGTCCGCTGGTCTCTGTCCACCACTCTGCCGCTAAGATCATCTTCTTGGCCCACCGCTCTGACCATGTCACTCCACTTCTGAAATCTCTTCATTGGCTTCCAATTCACTCCAGAATCCAATATAAACTTCTCCTGCTGACCTTCAAAGCTCTTCACGGTCTAGCTCCTGCCTATCTCTCCTCTCTCATCTCACACTATCGCCCCGCTCCTGCTCTCCGCTCCTCTGATGCCATGCTTCTCGCCTGCCCAAGGACCTACACTTCCCTTACTCGGCTTCGTCCTTTTTCTTCTGCTGCCCCTTACGCCTGGAACGCTCTTTCAGAACACTTGAGAACTACCAACTCAATCACAGCTTTTAAAACTCAGCTAAAAACTTTTCTTTTCCCTAGAGCCTTCAAATATTGAGTTTGTTCAGACTCTATACTGTTAGCTTTACCCTACCCGGTGCCTGTTTACACTTCCCTGTGCCTGTTTGCATTCTCCTTCCCTCTTTATTGTTTACTACAACTTATTAGATTGTAAGCCTATGCGGCAGGGTCTTGCTATTTACTGTGTTATCTGTACAGCACCATGTACATTGATGGTGCTATATAAATAAATAAATAATAATAATAATAATAATAATAATAATAATAATAATAATAAAAGGCATTGTGCAGATATTCTGTCTTTTCTTCCTTAACTTTTTTTTCTGGTAAGAAAAAAAGATGGAAGAGGAGGTGGGAAACACATGGGAGGCCTGCAAATTTAAGTCATTGTCATTGTTTTCTTGGATTTCCAAAAGGCTTTTGATAAATTCCCTCACCAAAGACTCCTGAACAAATTGAGCAGTCATGGAATAAGAGCAGAGGTCCTCCTATGGATAAGTAACTGGTTAAAGAACAGAAAGAACAGAGTAGGAATAAATGGCCAGTTCTTCCGATGGAGGGAAGTAAATAGCAGGGTTGCACAGGGATCAGTATTGGGACCCATTCTTTTCAACTTGTTCATAAATGATCTGGAATTAGGAGTGAGCAGTGAAGTGGCCAAGTTTACTGATGACAGCAAATTATTTAAGGTTGTTAAAACAAAAAGGGTTTGTGAAGAGCTCCAAAAGGCTCTCTCCAGCCTTAGAAAGTGGGCATCAAATGGCAGATGCGGTTCAATGTAAGCAAGTGTAAGGGGATGCACATTGAGGCAAAAAATCCAAACTTCAAGTACTGTATAACCTGTTGGGATCTGAGCTGGCAGTGACTGAACAAGAAAGAGATCTTGGGGGTTATGGTGGACAGATCAATGAAAATGTCAAAGTACTGGTGACCACTGTAAAGAAAGCAAACTCCACGTTAGGCATTATTACAAAAGGAGTTGAGAATAAAACTGCCAGTATCACATTGCCTGTCTGATGTTTCATGTTTGATTCTTCTTTTTTCATGGATCTATGGATCGCAATAAAGATGTATGGTATATTGCCTTTATACAAATCTATGGTGCAACCATACTTAGAAAACTGTGTACAGTTCTGGTCACCATACCTAAAAAAAGATATTATGTAGCTAGAAAAAGTACAGAAATGGGCAACTAAAATGATCAAGGGGCTGGAGCATCTCCCTATGAAGGAAGGCTACAACAACTGGGATTGTTTAGTTTGGAAAAAAGGAGGCTAAAAGGAGACATGATAGAGGTGTACAAAATGATGCATGGTGTGGAAAATGTGGATAGGGAGACATTTTTTCCCTTCTCTCATAATGCTAGAACCCGGGGTCATCCCATGAAGCTGATTGGTGGGAGATTCAGGACAAATAAAAGGAAGTAGTTCATCACACAGTGCATGGTTAAACTATGGAATTCACTACCACAAGATGTAGTGATGGCCACCAATTTGGATGGCTTTAAAAGTTGGGGTGTGCTCTGTTCCATTACAGATCCCCGGACCTGAAGCAGAGTGGGATGATCCGGACCTCCGAAACCCATTTCTGGAGCGGAGCAGGGGAGGTACGGATTGGCTCGAAGCGATTTGGACCATTCTGAAGCTTCAGAGCAAGGTAAGTGGGGAGGGGAGCTTATCTGGCTCCCCCGTCTGCCACCGCTGCAGTCTGTGCCGCGACAGCAGCAGAATCAGGTAAGTGGGAAAGGGGGAAAGGGGCTTACCTGCGCTGCCGCATGCAGCGATGGCGGCGGAGCCAGGTAACGGGGGAGGGGGGGCTTACCTGGCTCTGTCGTGGTCTGGGCCAGGTAAGTGGGGGGAGCCAGTTAAGTGGGGGGAGGGGGGGCTTACCTGGCTCCACCATCCGATGGTGCTGCGGTCTGAATGGTGTTGGACGGTGGAGCCAGGTAAGGGGGAGGGGGGCTTATTTGGCCCCCATTTTGTCCCCCCTTCCCCACTTACCTGCCTCCATGGAGAAAAGTAAGTGGGGAAGGGGGGGCAAAATTGGAGCTGAATATCGATCCGGACCTCAGTATCTCGCTCCGGATCCGGTTCCGGAGTGGATCGGGTGAGGTTCAGATCGACCCGAACCAGGGTTCAGGATTATGTTCCGAAGCGATTCGGGTAGGGGTTGCACAGCCCTATTTAAAAGGGGGTTGGATCAATTCCTGGAAGGGAAGTCTATCAATGGCTACTAGCCCTGATGGTTGTGTGCTATCTCCAGTATCTGAGGCAGTAATCCTATATGCACCAGTTGCTGGGGAACATGGGTGGGAGCATGCTGTTGCACTGTGTCCTGCTTTGTTGGACTCTGAATGACAGCTGGTTGGCCACTGTGTGAACAGAGTGCTGGACTAGATGGATCATTGTTCTGATCCAGCATGGGTCTTCTTATGATCTTGTCTTGACCCCTGTGACATTCCATGCATAAGGCTGTGCACTTGCTGGAAGCAACCTCGCATGTCAGCCGATACTACATCTTTTTTTTTTATCCTTTGGCTTTTATTATTGTTTGCTGGTATTGTATTGCTTTATTTATTGCTGCATGCCACTTTGAGGCTGCTTGTGTGAAAAGTTGGAGAATATAAATACTGTAAATAATGAATCCACACACAGAATCTAGTTTAAATCTAGATGAATCTGTTTTAAATCCATGCATTTTAGTTTAACAGCTGTTGCTCAAACTTTAAATGTCTTGACTACTCCTAGGAAGGGCTTTCCAGACTCTGGTCTCTAGAGTGTATTTCTAAATGAAGAATAAGATTGATTGAGCCTTCCAGAAAAGTAGTGGGAAAGCCAATGCTACCAGCAATTTAGCTGTTAGTTGCCATGGTTGCTTGAGTCACCACAGCTACTATTTCAATCTACTCTAGCAAGAAAGGCAAATTTATGTAGTTCTCCTCTCTCTGAGCATACTCCCTTCTGCTTGCAAAGAGATTGCAGATAGCTGAGATTGGTATAGGAATGTAACCTCTTCAACTAGCATGAGGTAATGCATGAAGTGTTGGGACATGGACTAGGGATGAACCATTAATTGAGGAGTGGGCAACCTTTTTCCCCATAGAAGGGTACATTCCTTTTTCAGGACTGCTTGCCAACACTGGCAGTGTGGGGGCGGGGAGTCACAGCCATCCCAACTCTCTCTCTCTCTCTCTCTCTCTCTCTCTCTCTGTGTGTGTCTCTCTGTCCCCACATTCCAGTCTCTTTGCTACATAGTCCATCTTCTCTCTCTCTCTCTCTCTCTCTCTCTCTCTCTCTCTCTCTCTCTCTCTCTGGCCTTAGCTAGACCTAAGGTTTATCCCAGGATCGTCCCAGGGTCATCCCTGTTCATGTAAATGACTCACAGGGGATCCCGGGAGCAGGCAGGGACAACCCCGGAACGATCCTGGGATAAACCTTAGGTCTAGCTAAGGCCTCTCTCTCTCTCTCTCTCTCTCTCTCTCTCTCTCTCTCTCTCTCTCACACACACACACACACACACACACACACACACACACACCTACCTTATTTATACACACTCCTTATCAAGCTTCAACAAAGATTGAATTCCTGAAGCACCCCTATTCTCAGCCTCCTCTGTTTTACAGGATGTTGTGAAAATACAATAGGATCAACTCCATCTATGCTCCCTTGACATCCTTGAAGGAAGGATGTGATTAGTAACAAATAAGAATAGAGAAGTAACTGTCGAGACTAAAAAAAACCCAAACCCATATGATATTATACAATGAGGTACAGATGTCCTTATGTAGTGTTGTGTTTGTAAAAGGATATTCAAAAAGTATTACTGGTGGATTCTGGGACTCCTGGTGGTGTACAGTCCTGGTATAGTGCAGTTGTTATGACCAGAGATCCAAGCATGAAGATCTTACATCTTGATCAGCAGTTGCATCATATAACAGACACAGTGCAGATTTGGAGCCAACCCATGGCAAAGGCAATGTGTAGATAGCCCCTCAGTATCAGAAACACTATTTGCATTGGTGCAATGCTGCATGTGGAAAGCATGAGTGCTAACTTAAAACATATCGCCATAGCTAAGGTACAGTCCTGGGGGGAGGGATCCCTCTCCTCTGAACCTCAGAATAGGGATCAGAAGGCAAGCCCAGATAGATTTATAACTCCAGTATTTTGGGCAGTGTGCAATTGTGTCATTTCACAAATTCAAATAGTGCTAGCAGAGCTTGAACCTTTGCATTGTGCATGTGATTTCACAATACAGTTGTGCGAGGAGTTGTGCAACTGGTTGTGTAACCCCTTGCACAACCATAACTTTAATTATGTCATCCTCTTGCACATAGTTCGGAACCTAGTTTCCAGTAGTGCAACATCATTTGTACTAGCCAAATGATGCAGGTGGATATTGTCCTCTGGAACAAACGTCAAGCCAGAAACTCTGGGAATGTCACTTCAGTTCATAACCCCTGACATTAAGGATGGTGCAAGAATGTTTACAGCACTACGTCCTGGCTTAGGCAGAACGTTATATCATGTGGTCACTGAGCATATTTCTCTTTCCCTATCCCAAAATATAACCACTCTCTTTCCTGCCAATTCCTCACTGAGCTCATTTCTCTTTCCCTATCTTTCTTTCCTACCAATTCCTCACTGAGCTCATTTCTCTTTCCCTATCCCAAAATATAACCACTCTTTCTTTCCTACCAATTCCTCACTTCACAAACATCTTTCTAAATAATCTTCTTTTCCATCCCTGTCTAATTGCTGTGTCACCAAACCATTCCACTGGCAGCTATAGGAGTGGCTGCTTGTCTTTATTCCTGCATTTACTCTTCTTTTAATTAATCTATTGTGGAGATACAGCTGAGTAAGGACAAGAGGTTGAGCAGCGGTGCAGCCCTGGTAATTTTAGAGAGGCCGTCGGAGCAGGTTGCTTAACAAAGTGGCTCTGCCTGGATATCAGTTGTGGAGCGCTGGGTTTTAAAGCTCACACTGATTGAGTAGACACCAGTTCCAGCACTTGTATGAAGTGGGTGAAATTTTAATGTAGAGTGACAAATAATGATTGGTTGGCAAAGTTGATCCTGAAATAGACAAAATTGTTGGGGCTTTGCTTCATTTGTTTCTATCACCAGCTTCATCTTGCTAGTCTTTCCCTGCTCTTGTTTTCATTGAGCAATCTTGATAATGAATTGATTTTTTGCCAACCATACTCACATCACTAAAATCACAAGTATTAATGCTTCCAGATGTAATACAGATGAATAAACTTCAAGCCCTTGTTTAAGAATATACAAAGAGCTGTGCTGGATCAAACCAAGGGCTACCTAGGTCCAGCATACTGTTTGCACAGTGGCCAACCAGAAGCCCATGGGAAGCCCACAAGCAGGACATGAATGTATTAGCACCTTCCCACTTGTATTCCTGACAAATGGCATACAGAGGCACACTGCCTCTGGTACTGTTGGTAATATATAGCCATCATGACTTATACTAGTGATTGATATAGCCCTGTCCTGTCTTTGAGCATTCCTCAATATTCATTTTAGTGAAAAATTGATTTCCTGCTCCCCACCCTGTCCTCTAAATGCAGAATTTTAACTTTGTCAAGATTAAATTTTGAAACTTAATCTTTGAATGCCTTGTGCAGGATAAATTAAACAGACTCTATGGACCTATTCAGAAGACATCTTAAACCACAGCTTTAACCACGGCGACGAAGGCAAAAAGGCTTATTCACCATGGTTAAAGCAATGGTTTAAGGTGTCTTCTGAACACAGCCTGGCTTTCTGGCTTAACCATTGTGGTTAAAGCCGTGGTTTAAGGTGTCTTCTGAACAGGGCCTATACGAGTTTGAAATGAAACAAATCCAAACCAGGAATTTGAAGATTTTTAGTTTTAAGATCTCAATAGTCTTTAAATGTCGTGTTTGTGATGATTTTATCTAATCTTGAATTGAATTTGGGAATGTCTCTGTCCTGATGTTCACAAGGAAGTCAGCTCAATTATGTCCTGAGCTGCGAATGTGGCTGTAGACTTGGCCAGAAGAAGGGATAGTCTGGGGAAAGTGGGGCTTATGGCAGGAATGCATGGAGTTATTAACTGGCTGATCCCTTCATGAACTTGCTTTTCCTTCTTGAAAACAAAATATGTAAATCCTCTTAAAATTGCTTTTGTTGTTGTTGTTTCCCTTTGATTGTGAGTATGTAATTTCCTGTCCTACCCTGTTAGATGTGACAGTGATGAAACGGAAAGCCCCAATTTTACCCATTTATTCACCACCCCTGCTCGTAAATTGCTTAATTTGATAGTATGGCATCTCCCACCAAGGAGATGAAAGGAAGAGGGAATGCAAGTTATCTGGAGGGATTGACTGTCTTCAATATTTTATTTTCACTCCATGGCTTTTGTCACCTTCTTAGCAACCACGACAGAACTTTGATGAAAGGAACATGCAATTTAACCTGAAGTATTTAGGTGTGAATGGAGTTAGTCCCACTTCAGCAAATTGAATACTATTAGTATAGTAATAATAGGACAAAAGTGTTTTTAAAAAGATCCAGGTTGCACTGATAGGCAAACAGTGCAGCCGCATAATCCAGTAGTTTATGATGAGGCAAGTTGCAATATTTATTTATTGTACAAACCCTAATTCCCATACTCAGACGAGAAGTACTTATTCTACTGCTGAAATCGCTTATCTTCTAGTTCCATGCTGAACATGATGTGACCTTTATATTTCCTCTGGATGCAGTATTCTCTGTCTCAGATCTTCACCTTCCTCAGCGGCTTTGGGATTTGCTGCCTCTTCTGGCTTGGTCTCTTCTGCATTCTGTGACCTGATTGTGACCTTTCACTGGTATTATTCCTTCATTTCTCTGGATATTCACCCACTCACTTACTCTTCTGTTTATAGCACAGACATGACTGTAGTTCTCACAGATAACTGTTGGAACACTGATAAAACTTGTCTGCCAAGACTAAGTAACTACAAAAGGCGAGGAACTGGGTATGGGCTGTTCTGCCTGGGGGCTTATGATCATGGTGGGGCACACTAGACATTACAAGCAAAACAGAGGGCTTCCAACCCAGTCTTCAGCTGGAAATGCTACTGAAGGAGTGGGAGAGGGGGACTTGCAGGTGGAATGAGGGTGCTTAACCCTTTCCCTGCCAGTGTATTCTCCCTTGCAAATACTCCTATCCCACATTGTTTTTAAAAGGCTTTCTCCCAGCTGGATCCTGAAATCAGAAGTGAGTCTTGGAGATGGCAAACTTAGAGTGCAATCCTATGCATTTTTGAGCTGAATGAACTGAATGAAGCCCTACAAGTCCAATGCACTGCATAGGATTGCACCTTTAGAGGAGGATTTGAATGGGAGAACTGATAGGCATGGAACAAGCAAAACTCCCTTCCCTGTTACTTCTGTTCTTCAAGTGTCTTCTATTTTCACATGCCCCATTATTTTGGCAAATGGATCTGACACCCAGATTGGACCTTGGTCACTGTTGGGTTTCCTTCTCAGTTATACCAACACATTTCTCCTTCCCATTTTTAGGTTGGGGGGAGCTCTGATTACTTTTCCCAACATATGATCATATTTGTATTCAGGCTGTGTATGTTGGTCATATGTTCCCCCTCCCTGTCTAAACATGCATAGGATTGCATCCTGAGTGGAGTTTGTTACCAAACAGGATAGCAAACCATAATTTGATCGTTCATTTATTTATTTATTTATTACATTTTTATACCGCCCAATAGCCGGAGCTCTCTGGGCGGTTCACAAAAATTAAAACCATTCAAAGTATAAAACAACAGTATAAAACCATAATATAAAATACAATATAAAAGCTCAACCAGATAAAAACAGCAGCAATGCAAAATTACAAATTTAAAACCATGTTATTTAAAATTTATAGATTGTTAAAATGTTGGGAGAATAAAAAGGTCTTCACCTGGCGTCTAAAAGCATATAATGTAGGTGCCAAGCGATCATGATTTAACTGACCATCATTATAATGAACCAGTGTTCTGGCTTTGGAAACAATGGGAAATTGTAGTTTATTCTTAAGTTAATGTGTGAGCTTTCAATAGCCCTCTCTCTTGCGATGGGGCTGCTCTGTCAGTTTTGCTTTCATCTGCATTCAGATTTGTTAATTCTCAAATTCTTTTTTCCTGAATATGAACTTTGCAAAATTTGGTAAATTCTTATCAAAACTAACTGAAATGAAAATTTCACCTTTCTGCATCAACAAAATTGAATAGGTAAAACTATTCCCAGCATGGAGAGGACCATGATGTATTTGTTTGCCATAGAGCTGTTACAGATGGGGAGCATGTCAGGAAAAAAGAGGTGGCAGCCTTAATTAAGCACCAACATGGTTGAATACACAGGGATTCAAAATCAAAATAGTATTTTAATTGTTATTAATTTATTAATTAAATGTATTAAACACCTTATAGGCATTTTAGAATAATGACAACTACAAATAAAATCACAATAGAATTAGGGATGTGCTCCGCTCCGATTAGGAGCGTAGAAGCAGTAGCGGATTGGCCTGCTCCGCCTTACCCAGAGGCGGAGTAGGAGCGGACCGCGGACCCCCTAGAAGCAAGGCGAAGAGAAGCGACCATTTTTCGGAGCTCCGAGTTCAGGCGGAGCGCTCCGGTCGCCATCTTGAAAACATTTCGCCATAGGATTGCATTGCGGCAAATAATCGCGCATAACTACGTTGTTTTTGAAGCTATCGTTCTGGAAATTCTTGTGCACAGAGAGTCGTGGATGGGGGTCATTTTGAGACCACTCTCACCTCTCTGCGTGCTGTGGTTCACGTGCAATATTTTTTTAAAAATCGGGTCAACCGCGGGGCTCAAACTGCGTTTCGGCTTTTCGCCCATAGGATTGCATTGAGGGAAAGAATCGGGGATAACTGGGGGGGGGTTTAAGCTATCGTTCTGAAAATTCTTGTGCACAGAGAGTCATGGATGGGGGTCATTTTGAGACCACTCTCAACTTTCTGCATCGTACGGGTCGCGGGCTAGAAGTTTTTTAAAAATAGGGTCAACCGCGGGGCTCCGTTTCGGCTTTTCGCCCATAGGATTGCATTGAGGGAAAGAATCGGGGATAACTGGGGGGGGGTTTAAGCTATCGTTCTGAAAATTCTTGTGCACAGAGAGTCGTGGATGGGGGTCATTTTGAGACCACTCTCAACTTTCTGCATCGTACGGGTCGCGGGCTAGAAGTTTTTTAAAAATCGGCGGGAAAAATACCTTTTTCAAAGGGCTGAGGGGCAGAGTCAGCTCCCGGTCATGATGATCCCAAAGTTGGAGGAGGGCATAGGCAAAACAGGTAACTTGGGATTCTGGGAAACTTCTCTTTCTTCATCTGAACGGGCTTTTCCCCGTGTTTTTTAACACAGTAGCCCCACCAAATGCACAAACACAACCTGAAATCATATACTAAGCCAAGAATAAGAGATAGAAAACACAGCACTGCTCCCCACCCTAACCTTGGTGAACAACTGAATCGATGTGGTGCAAGGGGATGAGCTCCCCTAGGGCATCTCATCGTGGACGTGCCCCCACTCTCTCCTGCACTGGAAGGCCATAGAGCCTTCCAAAGAGAGTAAAACGGTGGAGCAATGCCTATCATGAGTTGAAGTGAATGGTCACTTTTCAGTGGTGGAGCAATGCCTGTTATGAGTTGAAGTGAGCGTTTTACTTCTTCTCAGAGCTGTTGGTGGCTGTCTTGAACTGGCAGCTACTTCCCCCTCCCCCGGGCACGTCCCCCTATTGCTGGTAAAAGACAGATATAGCCTTTTTTTTTTAATTCTTCTTGCTGTTTATTGAGCAACACTGCTGCTTTTAATTCCACCCCTCCTTTGTTTATTGATTGATTTATTCCATTTTCTATGCATTACTGGCTTATCCTTGGCTCCCTTCCTTATGCCCCCAGAAATGCCAGCTGCATGCCTGCCTGCCTTCCCTCCCTCCTCCCCTGCCCACCTCGCAGGGATGTTGTGTGTGGGGTGCCCGATTTTCAAAAATTCGCCAAAAATCAGGGGATGATGGGATTGCCTTGAAACTTGGCGTGTGTGTGTATACGCCCATGAGGTGTCATGGTGCCAAACGTGAGGTTTCTAACTTCAACGGAAAAAAAGTTGTTTACTTTTTTAGCTTTCAATGCAACCCTATGGGGGGGCAAAAACGGAGCTCCGGATCCGGATCCGGAGCTCCGAGCGGAGCGGAGCGGAAGTGGGCGGAGCGGGGGCGGGGCGGAGCGACCCGCTCCGAAAAATGGCGGATCTGCAAGTGAAGCGGAGCGGGGGGTCCGTGCACACCCCTAAATAGAATCAACAGAATAAAACTAATTTGAGAGATAAAATGAAGTTTCAATGATGAAGATATAAAGACAAAAATACTCAAACATTTAAAAATACTTTAAAAGACATAAAAAGTTAATAAAAGCTGGAGAAAACAGGAAAGACTTAGCCTGACACCAAAAAGATAACATCAGGTATCAGGTGAGCTTTCCTTCAGAGAGCATTTCAGAGCTTGGGGACCACCACTGAAAAAAATCTTCCCTCTTGTTTTCACCTTCTGAGTCTCAGAATAATTGGGCACTTGTAGAAGAGCTTCTGTGAACAACCTTAAAGTACAGGCAGAAACATATGGGAGGAGGTGTTCCAACAGGTACTGAGGTCCCAAACAGTGTAGAGCCATATAGTTCAAAAACAGTACTTTAAATTGGTTCTGGAAATGAGCTGGAGCCAGTGAAAGTGAAGGAAGACCAGGTAAATGCAATCATGGCACCTAGTCCCAGTTAGAATTCTTGGAGCCATATTTTGCACTAGCTGAAGTTTCCAGAGCAGCCAAGGTCCTGGGCCTGGATGGACTAATCTGTCCATTTTGGTTATTCCCACATTCAAATTTATTTTTTTCAAATCATGTTCTTTTTGTCCTGAATATGGAGAACTTCGCACATTTTGCTAAAATCTTATCAAAACTAAACTGAAACAAAATCTCACCCATCACTACTTCTCTCATAGATAAAGGAGGAGAGAAGAGGAGAAACATGTTAGCCTCAAATTCCCTGTGGTTCATTCTCATAATATCTGAACTAAGCCATTGAAGGTACACACCACACAAAGCCTCTGATCTATGAGATGTATATCCTGTTCATATGGAGTTTAGGTGTTAGACATGTGGGACAGCACAATCTTCTTGAAATCTCTCCTTGTTGACCATATACCACTTGGTGGTGCCTTGGGGTATAGCCTGGTCATCACGGTTTGTTGTCATCTCTTGAACACTGAAGCATTATACATCTCAAGCCACCTTCAGAATCTGTTCCTATAATAAGTGGCTCACTTCCACAAATAGCTTTTACAAACTTGAGCAGTCTGCTTCTGTGTGCATTATAATGTAGGAGTAACAAGTTTGAATATTTCTTTCTATGACCTGAAAACAACTGCTGTATGTGATCTTTCATTTCATGGAAAGGAAGGGAAGAGTCTTATTTTCTTCTGTTATGCTATCCGCATGTTGCACTGCTCATGGAACAGGGATGTACGAGAATGTCGGTTTGCTTCATCTTGCAGATTTGCCCTGTTCACACTTCCGAACACAAACATAAATACAAGTGCATTTTCAGGATTTCCCTGCATCTCCAAAATACACATTTTCATGCTTTAGTCTAGGAGGGGGGATACACATTTGGGTACATGATATTTTTTTAAAAAAATGTGTTCCAAAATGCAATTCAAATAGAAAAATAGACTCTATGAAAAGGGGAGAGAGACGAACCAAGCTTTGAGGTGGAACACAGAGTACCTTGATGAAATCGAGCATCACAGATCCCTATTATGGAAACAGTCCTTTAGCATGGCTGCCTGGGACATGCTGGGAATTTAGGATTTTTTTCGGTCTAAACATGCATAGGATTGAACCCTTAGAGCATAATCCTATGCATGTTTAGACAGAAACAAGTCCTACAACTCTCAGTATCCCTTAGTCACCCATGCTAGCTGAAGGATGGTGGGAGTTGTAGGATTTGTTTCTATCTAAACAAGCATAAGATTGTAATTTTTAACCTTAATAGGTTTGGTGGAGATGATTGACTTGTGCTATACCACCTGATAATTGGCCCCAGCACATTTCATAATTGAGATTTTTACTTCTTTGGGCAGTAGGAATGTTTCAATAGTAAGCAAGCCCCCAAAGTCTTCCTCTAGGTCTTTCCATCAGTGCTGCTGGATTTCTATCAAAGTTTCATGGATTTCAAGAGTCTTCCTCTAGGTATTTCTATGAGTAGTGCTGAATTTCTATCAACATGAAAGTAAGAGAATTATTTTAGCTTTCCCAGATTCCCCCGCCCCTTACCATTTCAACACATACTATACACCGAAATAAAGCAAACAACCTATTTATTTCTTGTCAGTTGAGAGGGTGAATTATGTGCAGTATGTCTGGTGCACATCAAGAGAAGGTATGATCCAACCTTGTGTATTTCATGGGGGTTTGTTTGTGTTACATTTGAAGTCACTTATATTCAAAATCAGTTTAAGGAAAGAACAGAGAGTAAAAGGAGCTATGGTGATAACAGAATATATTGGATTTTGGTAATGTGATTGGGGTTTCTTTCTCATCCTACAGCTCACATAGCTGCAGGGACTTATAAAACTCTTTACAGATAGAGAAAGAAGTGGATTAAGAACCAGCAAAAAGAAGTAAAAATTTGTATTCAGTAAAAAATAATAAAGATTAGATTGGTTTTGTTGTGCAGGTTTTGTTTGAAAATTAAATAGTTTTGGGGGGAAGATATGAGTAGACTCAAGCTTCATTTATTTCTCTGAAGGATGGTGTATAAAATTCCTTGTTTGTAATATCACTTAAGGTGCACAAAATAAATAAATAAAGATTTTCAAGCTCACTAAAGGATTTATGGAAGCAATTTTAGCAAGGATAGAGGAATTAAAGATAGGATGTCCAAAACGATGGAATTGGGTGTTATTCATAGAAACATCAACACCAGTTATTCTATTTTTTTAATATAAAAAGAAAAAAACCTGTTGATTTGCTTGTTGTCGACACTGGTGGCAAATGGCTTTGATTCTTTTTCATTTCTCCTGACTTATTGAGTTCAGAGTTGGATTAGTTTTATTGTCATGCTGGATTACAGATTGCCTCCTCTAGATTAGTGTAGGCAGCTGGACTAATTCATTTGAAGCACTGGCAGTTTAATTTCATACTAAAGGGGTGTATTTTTGAAGAAAGATTTCTTCAGAACAAAATTTGAACCTTCCCAGAAGACTAAAAAAATAAAAAAGCTCAGTACGTGATTCAACCTTATTAAACAATTTAAATCTGTGGGGGCTAAAAATGTGTGAGAACCTGACAAGAAATGGAACTATAATCACTCAAATATGTTGGTTGGGGATTTGCATTAGAATATTCAAAGTATGGCTTGAACATTCAGGTTGTGAATAACTAGATCCCTCAGTCCTACATAGGTAACTTTTATATTAATCCATGGGGATATACAAAATACTAAGGTGTCACACAATGTGGAGGAAAATGAAAATTCTGTGCAAATAGGGAAAAGCTCACCTAAACAAAATATGTATAGATTTTAAATATACGATGAAAGAAAAACACAACAGCCTTATGTATTCCATGTGACATGGAACCTCCAGACAAGGTTGTCCCCAGTGCTGGCTCCGGGTTTTGAGGACTCTCGGGCAAAATGCTATCAGTGGGCCCCCAACCTGAATAGAGGCCCGCTTCCTCTTTGCAGCCCACTCACTGGCTCTCTCGCTCTCTCTTGGACCTATTTGTCCTTCTGCTGAATGGGACAGCACTAGGCAAATGAAGGATATGCTCTATCTTCTCACTCTGGTCATGGCTTGCATACTCAGAGAGGGCAGGTTAACAAGCAGTGACAACAGAACAGGAGCATCCAAGGGTTAGCCCTGAAGCCCTGGCATGAGGTGTGGGTGTAAAGGAGTGAATATCAGATAGGCTCCAAGTAGCATAGAAGGGGTTAAGTGGTTTGGGTAGTTTTAGCATGGTATTTTTAAGATACAGAAGAAGATGGATACCAGCCAGAGGATTCAACATCAGGACACCTGGGGAGGGAAGCAGAAAGATAGGAGAGACCTTAGCACCAGCGGGGAACTGTCTTATCAAAAACTATCTTATCAAGGCCATAAGCCAGCAGGGGTGGCAGGAAGGAGGCGCTGCAGCTGGAGAGGTGTGAAACCAGGCCTTCAGAGCTTTGCCAAAGGGAGGGGGAGCCCAGAGGGAGAGGTGAGCTTTGAGGCTATAAAGTTTGGAGGTCTCCACCTCAGTCTTTGTCTTGTCTTTTCATCTGGTGTGGATGGTGGTTTCCATAGCTGGCTGAGTCTACAAGGTCCTATTTTGGAGCAAGTAGTTGGTCTAGATAGGTTTTAATGTTTTAAGGTTACTGGGTTTCCTATGTTATGCATGCTTGCATGGTTGATGTTTTACTGATCCCAGTTGGCCCAAGGAGAATCCTTTAAATACCTTGAAGCAGGGTGTGTGGGGGACACACAGAGAAAGACAAGTTGGAATAAGGCCCTCCTCCCAGTTGCCTCCATCTCAGACATCCCAAATTATGCATTAAACGTCCTTGCTCCTTGCAAGTAATTTGAAGATTCCTCTTTTAAGTTTATTTAGCTTAGGTTATTTAGAGAGTAAGTTTTTTTTAAAGCCCCCCATCTCCTTCCACCGATCTCCCCCCCCCCCACGACCTCCCCTGGCCTCCGATCCCCACTCTCCCCCCCATATCCCCACCTGCTGTTTCCCATTGTCGCCGCCGCCACCGATGTCCCCAGCTGCTGTTTCCCACTGCCGCCGCCAATGTCCCCAGCCGGCGTTTCCTGCTGTCATCATGGGATGATACAGGAGCCCTAACCCTAACTCCATGTGTCTGGGGGCCTTCACTTCTCTACACAACTGTTAAAGATACAGGAGGGGGCAGGAGTGCTGTGGCCTGTCTGCCACTTTTCCCGGCTACTTGCGCATAAGTGCAGAAGCCGGGAAAAATGGCGGGACAGTCCACACGCCCGGGGTCTCGGCCTCAGCCCAACCTGAGGCCGAGACTGCGCTAGTAAAGGTTTTGGTTAGCACAGTGCCAGGGCTGTGTGAGCCCTGGCTAAGGCCGGGATTCCCTGTGCATCGTTTGGATGCACAGGGCCTCGCACGGGCCTCGCACCGTGCTAACCTCTGGTCTAGCAATTTATGTCCCCCACCATGCTTTTACTAATAATAGTAAATCTTCTTAATTTGGAATCTGAGGGCAATCTTCACGGTGTCGGGTTGGCACTGCCTCCCTCTGAAACCCTGTGCTTTCCCTCTCCTGAGGGGAGGCATTGGATAATCCTGATGCTGAGGAGGGAGCAAGGGGTTTCTGGGTGGCCATCCGGGTCCCAGAGCTGCCCCCTGCCCTCTTCCTCATAGAAGGTGACCAATCACCAGTCGCTTTCCACCTAGCGCCGCCCTTGGGTTGACCTCAGATTGGCCCCCAAGTGATGTCAGATGATGGAAACATCATACTGACATCGCTCTGATTGAAGAAGTTGGGGTAAATCCCTGACTTTTCCAATCCACAGCTTCATGAGAAAGTCCCACGGTGGCTGCGAAGCTGCACCAGCATCATCTAACTGATGCAGCACAGATCCGCAGCCACCATGGGGCTTTCCCCAAGTATAGACAGCTCACTGGGCTTGGGCTGTATATTCTGACAACTCTAGAATATTCACCTCACAGGACATTTTCATGCTGCATGCTTTGACCAACAGGAGGTACTAAGAGTTGCAACTGATAGATTTTGATTCTACTGTTTCCTTGGTGCCTTTAGATTTCCTTATAAAACATGATATGTTATTTGGAATATTGTTATTCATTCCAATAAATAATAGTATATAGATTAGTTATATCAATTTCTAATATTACCAGTATTCATTTGTGTGGGAAGGGATTCCTATAGAGAGGTATATTATTTGGTTATTTCTTATGGTTGAAAAGAGTATGTTGAGGTTATGGAAATATTCAATCACAAATCTTGTTTAAAAGGCTGATGAAGTTTTAATGACTTTTACTCTAAACAGTCATCCTTATTCTAATCAATGGATTGAGCCAAGACTATTATTATCAATACTATGCTATCATGACTCGAATTAATTACAATAATATATATCTGAATTCCTGTAATCCTATTTTACAGAGAATGTAAGACTGCCTCAGTTATTCACCCTCCCCTGCAAATGTCAGTAAAAATGATAAGAAATTCTGGAAAACATGAAAATAAAACTGGAAGGAAAAAAAAAGAAGAAATTTGGGAAGGGTAGGATTCTGGCAAGTAAGTGCATGTATACCACCTGAGATTAGAAAGCTGATTTGATTTATAATTGTTACCCTGCTATTCTAATCAGGAACACATAATATGATGTACAGTGGATAGGGAACACATTTTTCTATGCATTCTGTATTGCTAATCACTTTGACCCATGGGAAAAATCCATAGGGCTGAAGCCAAAAATGGATGAAACCAGAGGTCAAAATGGGAAGAATTTACAGCATTGCATACTTCTATTTGAGTGAAAGTATTGGCCAGGGCCAGCCTAAGACATTTTACTGCCTGAGGCATGGCAGCAAATGCCCCTCACACCCAGCTGAATAGCCACCAATGCCAGCCAAGTTATTTTGCCACCAAAGGCAGAAAATCCCACAAGTACCTCTCCCCCTGCCTGGCAGTAAAAATATAAGAATAAATGCAATAGCAGTCAATTGACTGCCATTTTCAGACACCCAAATCAGCTCTATTTGAGACAGCCCCCTCCTTCTGCCTATTGGTGGGGTCTTCGCAGCATATAAATGTTGCCATATAGCACAAAAGAGGCATATTTACTTGGAAGTCCCACTATGTCCAGTTGAGCTTACTCCTGGGTAAATGTGGTAAGGAGTAGGCATGTGCTCCGCTCCTATTAGAAGCGCAGAAGCAGGAGCGAATTGGCCTGCTCCGCCTTGCCCAGAGGCAGAGTAGAAGCAGACCGCGGACCCCTAGAAGCAAGGCGAAGAGAAGCGCCCATTTTCGGAGCGCTTCTCTTTCCACGGAGTGCTCCGATCGCCATCTTGAAACATTTCGCCCATAGATAACTGGGTTGTTTTTGAAGCTATCATTCCGAAAATTCTTGTGCTTAGACAGTCGTGGATGGGAGTCATTTTGAGACTACTCTCACCTCTCTGCGTGGTGCGGGTCGCGCGCTAGAATTTTTAAAAAAGTAGGGTAAAGGCGGGAAAAAGATTACCTTTTTGATTGCTGAGGGGCAGAGTCAACTCCCGGTCATGATCACATGATCCCAAAGTTAGAGGAGGGGATAGGCAAAACGGGTAACTTGGGATTCTGGGAAACTTCTCTTTCTTAGTCTGAACGGACTTTTCCCAGTGTTTTTTAAAACAGTAGCCCCACCAAATGCACAAACACAACCTGTGAAATCATATACTAAGCCAATAATAAGAGATAGAAACACAGCACTGCTACCCACCCTAACTTTGGGGAACAACTGAAAAGATGTGGTGCAAGGGGATGAGCTCCCCTAGGGCATCTCATTGTGGACGTGCCCCCACTCTCTCCTGTACTTGGAAGGCCATCAGAGCCTTCCAAAGAGAGTAACCCGGTGGAGCAATGCCTATCATGAGTTGAAGTGAGCGGTCTACTTCTCTTAGTGGTGGAGCGATGCCTATCATGAGTTGAAGTGACAGTTCCACTTCTTAGCGGTGGAGCAATGGCTTTCATGAGTTGAACTGACAGCCTTGCTTCTTAAAAGACTGGTTGACCACCAGTCAAATTGGCAGCTGCTGCTTCCCCCTCCCCTGGGCACGTCCCCCTATTGCTGGTAAAAGACAGATATAGCCTTTTTTAAAAAGTTCTTCTTGCTGTTTATTCAGCAACACTGCTGCTTTTAATTCCACCCCTCCTTTGTTTATTTATTTATTTATTCCATTTTATATGCATTACTGGCTTATCCTTGGCTCACTTCCTTATGCCCCCAGAAATGTCTGCTGCCTGCCTGCCTGCCTTCCCTCTCTCCTCCCCTGCCCACTTGCAGGGATGTTGTGTGTGTCTGGCTTTGACTCAGGGGAGAAGTCCTTCCTGCGCTCACTTGGAGTTTTGGAAGTTCCAAATCCATTTTTTAAGTGTGGAAGAAGATTCATATAGGTTGATCTCTACTCCCCAATTCATGGCATGTTGGGATTTCCTTTGAAATGGCCCCATTGAGAGGTCTGCAGGTTTAAGCCCCGCCAAAAAACAGGGGATGATGGGACTGCCTTGAGTCTTGGTGTGCGGCGTATGTATCCCTGGATAAGCTGTCATGGTGGTGAGTTTGAGGGTTTTTTTTAACGTGCAAATTGACGGAGCTATTGGAAAGGGGTGTGAATGGGTGTTGGATTTTCATAAATTCCCCAAAAATCAGGGGATGATGGGACTGCCTTGTGTCTCGGCGTGCGTATGTATCCCTCAATAAGCTTTCATGGTGGCGCGTTTGAGGTTTCTAACGTGCAAATTGACGGAGCTATGGAAAGGGGTGTGAATGGGGTGCCTGATTTTCAAAAATTCCCCCAAAATCAGGGGATGATGGGATTTCCTTGAAACTTGGCGTCCATGTGGACACATGGATAAGCTATCATGGTGCCGAGGTTGAGGTTTCTAACGTGCAAATTGAGTTTGAGGTTTCTAACGTGCAAATCGAAGTCACATCGAAAGGGGTGTGACTTAGGGTTATGGGTGGTGCGTTAGAGGTTAGAGCCCCGCCAAAAATCAGGGGATGATGGGACTGCCTTGAGTCTGGGCGTCCATGTGGACACATGGATAAGCTGTCATGGTGGCGAGTTTGAGGTTTCTAACGTGCAAATTGACGGAGCTATCCCAAGGGGTCTGAATGGGGTGCCTGATTTTCATAAATTCCCCAAAAATCAGGGGATGATGGGATTGCCTTGAAACTTGGTGTGCGTGTGTATACATCCATGAGGTGTCATGGTGCCAAACGTGAGGTTTCTAACTTGAACCAAAAAAAAGTGTTGTTTACTTTTTTAGCTTTCAATGCAACCCTATGGGGGGGGGGGAAACGGAGCTCCGATCCGGATCCGGAGCTCCGAGCGGAGCGGAGCGGAAATGGGCGGAGTGGGGGTGGGGCGAAGCGGCCCGATCCGAAAATCGCAGATCTGGAAGTGAAGTGGAGCGGGGGGTCCATGCACACCCCTAGTAAGGAGTATATTTAATCATTTAGGTTTTTATTTAGTTTTGACATTTTAAGGGTCCCATGATTGTTGCATTGCTATCTGGCACAAGCCCTTGAGATGGGGTAGGCTATATAAAATAAATAAATGTGTCACTTGCAGATGGAATATAAGAAGTGAGATAGAAGGTGTAATAAAAACATTTTAAAAACCAAATGCACACTCTGCACAGTTTAGTTTTCCAATTCAATTTTACAGATGTAGGCATGCAAAAACAAAGCCTAAACAATTTCTCAAAGTCTCAAATTCAAGAAGCTAGCAATGTAATTATATAAGGAACAAAGACATCAAGTTCAAAGGAGAGGAAAATGAGAGTCGTGTTTCATACCATAGTGGAAAGATAATACATTTGCATGTAGACTAGTGGGGCCTGCAACAACATTTGCAGTGTGCAATGCTCCTATTCAGCCAGCCAGCCATGCCACCTTCTGGGATTCCATTAGCCCTCTTCCTCAATTTTCCATTTTTGTTTTGTTATTGTTTTCCTCGTTTCCTTAGGTTGTTTTCATAAAGATTTTGTACACCACTGCAAAACATGGAATAACTCTCTCAGAGAGAGAGAGAGAGAGAGAGAGAGAGAGAGAGAGAGAGAGAGAGAGAGAGAGAGAATATATAAATTAATGGATATTCCACCTAAATGTATAATTTCCAGTGTTTGATTAAGATTTTTTTTTAGATTGTAATGCTCATAATTTATTATGAATCCCCAACTTTTATATACTGCCCAGTGCCTCCATTCCAAGGCTTTAGGTTGGAGGGGGAAATAAATGAAAAAAATCAAGTACAAATGTGAGCAACTTTCCAGATAAGAGCAAGAAATCTAAATTTGTAGGATCAGTGCCAGAAGCAAGATGGCCAATTGGTGTTCACTAAAGGTGCCCAATAGCTCTTTAAACACATACACCACTGGGCTTCCTTTGGACTGTTTCCATTCTACCCTAATGTCATTATTTATTTATTTATTTATTTAAAGCATTTTTTAGCGCCGCCTCAACATTTCTGGCATCGAGGCGCTTTACAATAACATATAAAACAATCCCATTAAAACCCTCACCCTCAAACCATTAAAAGCCCTCAACCCCAATTTAAACCACCCCCTCCCCAGATTCGTGTTAAAATAAAAATGCCTTACAAAGGTGTTTGAAGCAATTGAGAGTGGGAGTCTGTCGAATCTCCAGTGGCACATTATTCCATAACCGGGGGCCAGCCACTGAAAAAGCCCTGGCCCCAGCACTTTCCAATTTGTAGCAGGGGACCATCAGGGCACCCTGCTCCTGAGAGCGAGTCTGCCAATGGTGAGACACAGGAGAAAGGCGAGTGCTCAGGTATCCAGGACCCAAGCAATGAAGGGCTTTATACATGGTCAACAAGACCTTGTAGCGCACCCTAGCAGCCACCAGCAGCCAATGGAGCTCTTGAAGCACCAAAGTAATAGAAGACCACTTTGGGAGCCCCTTGACCAACCTGGCTGCTGCATTTTGTACAGCCTGTAGGCGTTGGATTTGCTTCAAGGGAAGCCCTGTATACAACAGGCTGCAATAGTCCAGTCTGGAAAGAACCAGAGCCTGGACTGCGGTGGTAAGATCAGCCTCTGACAGAAAGGGGCAAACTTGGTGGAGCACATGTAGTTGATAAAAGCAACTCCGAACCACGGCCCCCACCTGTGATGACATAGTTAGGGACTGGTCAAGAATAACACCCAGGTCCCGCGCCACAGTCACAATCCTTGGTCGGATTCCTGAAATAGGCAGATCTACGAGCCCCTGCCTCAAATCTGCCATCCCCTGACCTCAGCCAATCACCATCAGCTCAGTCTTCTCCAGGTTAAGCTTTAGTTTACTCCTAGACATCCAATTACAGATCTCAGTCAGGCACCAAGACAGAGTAGCAACTGCCTCGCCGAGGTCAGACCCCACCGAGATGTAAAGCTGGGTATCATCAGCATACATATGGTACCTCAGCCCATAGGCTCTAATTAACTCTGCCAGTGGCCTCACATATACATTGAACATGAAAGGTGAGAGGATGGAACCCTGGGGAACTCCACAGGGGAGGGCTGTGGGGGTAGATGTACAGGTGCCCATGGTAGCCACCTGAGCCCTTCCATCCAAGTAGGACTGGAACCAGGCAAGAGCCAGGCCCTCCAGTCCCACCTGGGTCTTCAACTGTCTAATCAACAGTTCATGATCCACTGTGTTGAAGGCCGCTGAAAGGTCCAATAACAGCAGGATGGACAGATGACCTTTGTCCATCGCTAAAAGAAGATCGTCAAAGACTGCGGCAAGGGCAGTCTCCATGCTGTGACCTGGTCTAAAACCCGATTGAAAAGGACCTAGAAAAGCGGAGTCATGAAAAAACTCTTGAACCTGCTCCAATACCATTTTCTCTACCACCTTACCAAGAAAAGGAAGGTTAGAGACCGGTCGGTAGTTTGTCAGCAGCGATGGATCAAGAGTTGGTTTCTTAAGGAAACCACTAGCCAATTTTAGGCAGGTGGGCACCCTAGCCTCCATCAAGGATGCATTCACCACTGCCATTAAAAGTGGACCCACCACCGACCAAGTGGGGCGGATCAACCAAGTTGGACATGGATCCAGGCCACAGGTGGTCGGCCTAACCTGACCGAAAATCCTCTCCAGCTCAGTCAAGGATACTAAGCCAAAACAATCAAACATAGGCCGTAATCTCGATGCCTCCAGTGGCAGCTCAGACGGTAAGCCTGGAGGAAAACCAGCTCTAGTTCCATTAATCTTATCAACAAAAAATTGGGCAAACTTGTCACATCCATTAACTGTAGGTTCTACTACCGTTGCTGCACAGTTAGGATTTATCAAGCTGCGGAGCATTGAAAAGAGGCCAGCTGGCCGGTTCTTTAATGTGTCTAGGCGTGAGGAGAAGAAAGATTTCTTCATCCTCATCACAGCGCTATGATATTGTTTGCGGTGCCATACAAGAAATTTACGATCAGCAAGAGAGCGGGTCCGTCTCCAGTGCCCCTCTAATCTACCCAACCTCTGTTTCATCCCATGCAATTCATCTGAAAACCAAGGTGAATTGCGTGGGCGACCCTGAGCCAGCTGCCGCCTTGGGGCTACATGATCAATAGCTGTGAGCCAAATATTATAGCAGTGCACCAACTGATCCACTGAGTAGTCGGTATCCCACTGAGGTTTGTAGGTTCTCAAAGCACCCTGGAAACTGTCTGGATTCAGCTTGCTTCTTGGGCAGACCCAGACTTGTGGCCCATCACCTCTTTGAGGGGGAAGAGGTGTCTTAAACACATGTTGCAAGAGGTAATGGTCTGCCCATGACAGAGGGGTTAGATGACAATCTCCAATGACCAACTCTAGACCAAAGATAAGATCGAGCGTATTTACCAGTAATTTGTATATATTGATCAAAGGCATTTGATAGTTCTTGAGATTTTCTTGTAAATTGCTTGTTTTGTTTTACATTTCCCACTTAGGGATGGGCAAATCAGTCTATTTTCAAACTGTGTTTCTTTCCCATGTTCTGTTTCTGTGTTGATCTGCAAATTTAAAGAAGTCCTCTTAAAGCAGAAATGTAAATGTCTATTTTCTTTCAAAATATGTATTGCAATACATATTTTGACAAACTTAGAGAGCAATCACGGCCCCTGGAAAGTGTCACAGGGCCCCTTAGGTCTTTTCGGCCTGCTCCTGCCAGCTCAGAGGCCCATTGTGAGGCAGGAAAATAAATCACCTCCATTGTTTCTCCTACCCTGCTGGCAGTTGGCTGGCAGAATATTGAATACTCTGAAGCCTCCAAGATGGAAGGCATCCCTCCAATAAGGGTGCAACCCATAGGACTGTGTCCTGTTGAGAACTGTGTCCCAATATTCAGAGAAGTACAAAGTCTGCTGGAAAGCTCACTTTTGGTCTGCACACTACTCTGAGAGGTGTGGATCAGTTCATTTCATATAGGAATTTACAAAGATCATATGACTTAAGCATCTCTGTATTCCTTGAAATACAGATCTGTCTGTATATGATCCAGACTAAGTTAGTTAAACTTAGGTTCCATTGAAATCGGTAGGATAAGTTAAACATAATTTGTATTGAGTTTAATGGGAGCTGTGTTCAACTAACTTAGACTGCAATCCTATATATTTGCTAAAGTAGATATGCATAGAATTACATTGTTAGTCTGGATCTAATCTACTTACCTAAAAATGCATCCATATTCTTAACCATGCACCCTGCTTTAAAATATTCCCCAAATTAAACATATGCAGATGCACTTATGAACCTAATGTGAATAACTGCATGCATATGTGTATTTGCCCAAATATAAATTTATGCCTGCCTTTATTCATCATGCAGCTGAAACCTAAGTATGTGAATCAGAAGTCAATATGCGTACTATAGAGCTGCACGCACCCATACATGCATTGTATTCAACTAGCCTTGGTCACAGATAAATATGCTTATGGTTACAACCATGCAGCGCAGTATGTTTTTAAGAAGTAGGTCACACTGTGTTAGAGCTTATTTCCAGTTATGGATTGCAGCCATAAGCACACAATTGTATCTGTAGAAGTTCTGAATATTTTAATGCAAGGGTATATTTGTCTTGAACTCAACTCATTTATTAAAACTGCATTGACTTTAGTCAAAAGGCTACATCACCATTTACTATTTACAGCAAAATAAAAGCCTAGTAGCAGAATGTTTGCAACTGCTGACTGGTTGATTGGTTTAAAGGGTAAAATAGAACACGAAGGGTAGGTTTTCTGATTGGTGTATAAAAGATTCAGTACAGATCCCATTATTAGTTTATAAGATGTGTGGGTATTAAGTAATATCAAGATTCTAGTGCATTCATTTCTAATACATGGCTGTACAAATTTACACCCATGCGTACAGTGAGAAGTAGAACTGGATTTTCAGTTCTTCTGTGGAATTGGAATAAATGTCATTTTCATCCTCCATCTAGAGCACTTAAAACATATTTAAAAAGGGCACAGAGGTTTGATTTTAAGTTAGTTTCTCAGCCAGGCATTGCTGTTGTATAATATATCATTGACATTCAGACCCAAATGGGCACAGACTTTTATGCCTGATAACGTTTAAGTATCTGTTAAAGTTTATAGCTATCAACATGCCATGTATGCTTGTCTCTGCCTTGTCGGGGGAATTTTAATTTGGGCTGACCTTTTAACAAATGTGCATGTGCAAACAGCAACAACTTTCCAACCCATCGTGTTTCCACACACACACACACACACACACACACACTCAGCTTATTGCTTGCACCAATGTCTAACTATTTGGCAATTTCCAGGCATGAATAAAGCATTGCGTGATGTTTGGCCCTCTCAATGAAAATGTAGCAGAAACGGAAAGAATACAAAGCAGAACCAGAAAATGCTTAATGTCCTTAAAGGTTTTCTAACTGAGAGAGACGAAAGAAAGAAAGAACAAAAGAAAGAAAGAAAGAAAGAAAGAAAGAAAGAAAGAAAGAAAGAACCCTCTCCAGCCTGGGAAGAGCATTCCTGGGATGAATATGATAGGGCCAGGAAGAGCAAATATGTTGTTAGGAAAGCAAATAAAAGTGTTGCATTTTTTTAATGCAGCAGCATTGAAGGCACCTCTCAGAACTGACAGGCAGGGCAATTAAAACAACATGATAAAATACCTTTATAGAGAAGCACATCATTAATCTGTGGTTTTATGGAGTTGAGTCGATTTAAAAAAGGCTCGAGAATTTTTTGGAAAGCTCATCCATAATAGGATATTATTCAGGATCTTCAGGGAAACACAACATATAATGTAATGTGCACATGCAAACTACTGCACAAAAGAAACAGCATGTGAATAGGACACCAGGGTCATTTGCTCCTCTGAACACTCCAACACTGGTTTCCCTTCCAAGGGTGTGCAATGACAATGAATATTTAGTATCATGGTTAGAGGTTTCTGGTTAAGCCAAGGCTATTATTTCCTGGGGTTTTGCAATGGATTGGTGATTTGGGGAAGAACTGTAGCTCAGTGGTAGTGCATATGCTTTGGATGCAAAAGGTCTCAATTTCAATATCAGGCATCTCATGGTAGAACTGGGAAAGACTTTTGTCTGAAACTCTGGATAGCCACTGCCAGCCAATGTATGAAGGGTGAAAGAAGAGGCCCTTGGGAGGAGCTGCACTTTGAATTGCCGCCTTCCACTTCCGTATGCCTGATGATGCCAACTCCTCTGTGCGCATTGCTTTCTTTTGCAGCTAGCCCACCCTTGTCTCTCTCCAAAGGCTAGATGTAAAAAGCACCACCCCATCTAGTAGCAAAGGGCAGGGCAGGGAAATTGTCAGCAGACTCAGCATAAGGCAACTCCCTATTCCATAACTTCTTGGAAAGTGTAGTCAATCAGAAGGAATTTCCTATACAGAGGAACATTTATTTAATTTAATACTTCCATACCGCTTCTTATAACAAAATCCCAAAGTAGTCCATATATAAATATTAAAATGACATTTAAAATGCATCCTTAAAAACAATTACAACAACAACAACCACCTGTACAAGAAGCAATAAGATGGAGCTGCATAGTTCATTACAATCAATTACAAGCCAGGAAAAGCCTGGGTGGAGAAGTGCATTTTCTGGAGCCATTTGAAATATGCCACATTTTCTGCCTCCCAAACTGCACAGGAGAGGGTTTTCCAAAGGGTAGGCACTGCTACTGAGAAGGTCTTCAGTTCTATACGTCTATTGGAGGGACTGAGAACACACAGTACTATGGGAAACCATTTATAGGATTGACAAATGTCATGGAAATAATTACAGAAGTAAGTACGTGCATCATTTTTAAACAGATGTTTAGAGGCTCATTATGGTCTAAGCCTCGGATCACTTTAGATTTCTACTTTCAAACTCTTCCCCCGCCCCCGCCGCCTAAGTGTGCATTGTGGCATTAATTTCAGAGGTGCAAACACTGCAGGGAAACTCTGAAGACAAGAGTGTTCATGTATAAGCAATATTTTGTACACCAGTGACAGGAACTTGACAACTACCTACTGTGCTAATTAACACAAGCTAAAGAATTCAGAAGAGCATTCTTTTATTTTTATTTCAATTCTCTGTGATTCCAGACAGTGGACATCTAACTGTAGAAAATCAATTTGTTTTTTTTCCAAGAGGAGAATTATTTCTCAATAGGAAATGAAAGGATGCAAGGGAAGTTCAATTAATTAGGAAAAGAAAAGAAAGAAGCTGTGTCTAGAATTAAGAAAATGGGCTATAATACATTTGACATACTTACCGTTAGGCATTTACAATGAATAAGAACAGAAAGTGTGAACCTCGCACCTTGCTGATAACAAATCTTAAACATCGCAAATTATAAATCTCTCTATTTTTTCCAGTATGGGAGAAGAAGAGAAGGAGTACAAATGAACATATAGCTTGGTAGTATTTGGAGGTATTTATTGTACGTTCTTAAATGACATTATAATCAATTTCAAAGCAGTTCAGCATAGTGTACCATTTAAGAGCACCAGACTAGGCAGATTTGTTGGCTTTTTGATCTCCCATAATAATAAAAAAACGTTATTATATAGTCCCTGTAAAATGAAATATAGATTAAAAAAAGACAATTAACCTTATTGATGTGACAGTTGGAAAGGATATTCTGCTGTTCAACGTGCTTATGACTAGATGAATCTTTTTTTTACGGAAGTGGAGGAATTTTCACAATTGGTGCAAGATAGACAGGTTATTATGACTTTTAAAAGCTGTTTTATGTTTTACTATTTTGGGGGGAAATCACCTTGGCTGGTTTCAGAAAAGTATATAGAAATACAGTAGATATATAGACAGGTAGACAGACAGAGAGTCTTTCATCTAGTTTCTGTTTCCGTTTTCTCAACAGCAAAGTTAGAGGTTGCTGATTCAACCCAGTTTTCCTTCTAGCCAGTATCCCGATTGCTGGTTGAGTGCATGTTGTAGAAATCTGATTCCTACAAAATGAGCTGAGATGTAATCCCCCTCTCCATATGTACACACAGCACATATGGAAGCAGTGGTAGAGCACATACTTTGCATGCAGAAGGGCCGGATGCGCACAAATGCTTGTGTGCCCAGTTAAGGGTTTTTGTAAAATCATTTTCCCGCTCCCTCCACCCTGCCCCCGATGGGCGCAGCATAGCTCATGGCTACGTGAGAGTAATTGCGTGTAGCTGGGGTCAAGCCGTGAAAATGAGCCACACACTCTGCCGTCTCGGGCTCAGCCTGAGACTGAGGAAAATACTGGGCCCAAAGGTGTAGGCTATATCCCAGGGCCAGGGAGGGTCGATCCCTCCCTGAGCCTGGGATCCCCTGTGCATCATCTGGATGCACAGGGGTGATCCCGGGTATCAGCCTGGGATATAGCCTGGTCTAGCAAAGGCCGAACTTAGTCTGACTCAGACTCCGTATAAGATAGTTTCCTATGTTCCTAAAGGACTGTAGCTGAGTGCATGTCTTTCATTCAGAAAGTCCCAAGTCCCTGGCATTCAAGAAGGTTTGGAAAAGACCTCCATCTGGGTCTTAGCAGGTCATTCCCAGTCAGTGAAGACAATACTTGCCTAAATAGATCAATGTTTTGGTTCAATATAAGACAGACTCCTTCTCCTATGCCCTATTGAAAGTCAAAGCCAAGTTCCAGTTATTGTAGGTTTAAGTTTTCTCTAAAATGGCATGACATTCACAGATCCAAGTCCAATTGCAAAGTGAGCTATCTAGATTAAATTGTGGAAATGCCGGGCTTGGGGGGGGGGGGGGATTGCAATTGAAAGGAAGCCAACAACAACAAAATAATAATGTTAGGGTAAATCATGCAAGGTCTTAACAGGGTTATGACAGCAATGTCAAAAGGAATAGTAATACTTTTAACTGGAGCATGAAATATACCCCTTTAATGAGCAATTATCCTCCCATCATTAGTAGGAGTAGCAACTGAATTCCCTCACTTAACAGTCTTAAAGTCTGTAGAAAGCTACTCTTCCATAATGGAGGCAGAAGGCTGTACAGAAAAGCCATGGCATTGTAATCTCTGCAAATGTACGGATTTTATTCAATGAATATTGCAAGGCTCTAAATTCCATTGCCTCACCACCACTAATTGAATTTTCTTTTGCTAATCATTTATTCTTATGAATTGCATGGAAGACCTTAAGGATCTCAGTGCAGACACAGGGTTCATTTGCAGTAGTCTGAGGGCCCAGTCACAGCAGCTGTTACTCCACAGTGCATGTATGGTGGTACTGGGAGTAGGGCATGGATAGAGAGAAGGCCTGCTTCCCAATATGGAGTCTTAGGAGATGAATGGCCTTGTCAGGAGAACCTTGGAGCAATTATGCATTCCCTCTGCATGCCATTATAATTATTGGGCAAAAGTATCTTTGCCTTGTGTCCCAGCTAGAGTGGATTTATCTTGGAATGAGCTATAAATAATAGGGGTGTGCATGGACCCCGCTCTGCCCCGCGGGCCAATCCGAAAATTTCGGATCGGCCCGCTCTGCTCCACTCCGCTCCGCATCGCTCTGCCCATAGTCCGCTCCTCTTCACCGCAGAGCTCCAGCTCCGAAGCGGAGCTCCGCAGTGGAGGGGAGTGGCGCCAGGTAAGGCCCCCTCCCTCCTCTCCCTTACCTGCAGAGACCAAGGGGGAGGGGGCCTTACCTGCGTCCGTCCGCAGTCCCTCGGCTTCTTCAATTGAGCCCTTGGCTCAACCAGGAAGTCTGGGACGCAAGTGCGGCCTAGACTTCCTGGTTGAGCCGCGGGCTCAATTGAAGAAGCTGAGGGACCGCGGACAGACGCAGGTAAGGGAGAGGAGGGAGGGGGGTTTACCAGGCCCTGCCGCTGTCGCCGCATGGGCGTCAGCGGCAGGGCCCGGTAAACCCCACTTACCTTTCTTGCGGAGCTCCAGATCGAGGCAAAGGATCCGCCTTCACCTCGATCCTCTTCGCAACACTCCGCCGGCCCCCCAATCCTCTTCGCCTCCGCCTTAAGGGTAGGCGAAGCCCCCCGCTCCACTCCTGCTTCTCCGGTTCGAGGAGAAGTGGAGCTCATCCCTAATAAATAAACTTCAACATTTTTAGTCAGCCAGTAATGCTGGGAAAATGCCCAGAACTGATTATACCACACTTACCAATAACCATAAAATATTCCCTTTCATACATACACACACACCCCTCCATAGATTCACAAATAGTTTGATCATTTAAAAGATGTAGAGCCTGCTGTTTGCAAGTATGATTGCCTCCTTGAGTCCATTATCACTATAGCTGTTGTATTATTTAATTAGATTGCTAAATATGCATTTTGGTATTTCTACCTGTTTCTTAGATCATTTTTCTTCTCTTCATTGTGATCTCTTACTGTGTTTGCAAGAAGAATTTTTTATTGTCTCTGTCTCATAAATTTAAATAGATATGGGACTTATCACCCACTTCTTTGTTTCCTGAATAAATCACTTCCCATTCCTTTATGATCTCACACTATATCTTGTACTAATTATCACTGTTATTAGTCTGAATAATTCAGTCCAGTTAGTCATGTCCTTCTCTGTCTGCATAAATTTCTTCTTTCTGGATTGCCAGTAGCCTTGAATTCTGTTGATTTCCCCTCTTTATGTCATCCCCATTTGGTTGAGTTACATTCCAGGATGAAAGTATTTTACTATTCTTGAAAATCCCAGACCTGTCGAAGATTCTTCAAAGTTGTTATGCAAACTATTCGCTAAGTGAGAACAGTGTGATTTATACTGCAGCTGAGCTAAATGTTAACACCATAAGACCTGTTGGATCATATCAAAGGCCTATTGAGTTGAGCATCCTTTTACCCCGAGAGGCCAACCTGATGTCTATGGGAACCACAAAAACAGGACATGAAGGCAATATCCCCTCTCCTGCTGTTGTTACCTAGAAACTGACATTCAGTGGCATACTTTTTCTGATCCTGGAGATAGCATGACTGGCAGCCATTGTTAGTAATACTCCATGAGTTTGTCTGTTTGACCATCCAAGCTGGTCAACATCACTACATCCTGTGGTGGTAGATTTCATAGTTTAAAAATGTGCTGTGTGAAGAAGTCTTTGTTTTTCCTCTATCTTGAATTTCCCACCACTCAGCTTCATTGAATGACCTCAGTTCTAGTTTATGAGAGTGGGAGAATATAGAGAACATAAGAAGAGTCATGCTAGGTCAGACAAAGGAACCATCTGGTCTGGCATTCTTTCATATAATGGCCAACCAGCTTCCCAGGGGAAACACACAAGTAAGATATGAATGGAAGAGCATCCTCCCACCCAAGTTCGCTATTTTGTTCTGACTTTATACTGTTAGTTTTACCCTACCCAGTGCCTGTTTACCCTACCCTGTGCCTGTTTGCTTTCTTTTCCCCTCCTTATTGTTTTATTATGGTTTTAGTAGAATGTAAGCCTATGCGGCAGGGTCTCGCTATTTACTGTTTTACTCTGTACAGCACCATGTACATTGATGGTGCTATATAAATAAATTAATAATAATAATAATAATAATAATAATAATAATAATAATATAATAATAATACACAGGCATAGTGCTTCTGATACTGGAGATAGCATATAGCCATCAGGACTAGTATTGATAGCTTTATTTATTTATTTATTTATTATTCTGCCCAATAGCCGAAGCTCTCTGGGTGGTTTACAAAAATTAAAACCATAGAAACCATTCAAAATATAAAACAAACAATATAAAAGCATAATATAAAATATAATATAAAAATACAACCAGGATAAAATCAAGCAGCAATGCAGAAATTAATACTGATTAAAAATGCAAATTTAAAACAGCAAAGTTAAAATTAATTTGATAGACTGTTAAAATGCTGAGAAAATAAAAAGGTCTTCACCTGGCATCTAAAAGAGTATAGTGTAGGTGCCAGGGGAACCTCTTTAGGGAGCTCATTCCACAGTTGGGATGCCACAGCAGAGAAGGCCCTTCTCCTGGTAGCCACCTGCCTCACTTCCTTTGGCAGGGGCTCACGGAGAAGGATACCTGAGGATGACCTTCAGGTCCTGGCATGTACATATGGCATTCCTACTTGAATTTATCTTTCATGAATTTATCCTTCATGAATTTCTGCAATCCCCTTTTGCAGAATGATGGCCATCAATACATTTTGTGGAAATGACTTCCATAGCATAACTATGCACTGTGTGAAGAACATCTTCTTTCTGTTTTCTCCACACAACACATAATTTTATAAACCTATTGTTCCCCCACTCACCCATATTTTTTCTAAACTGAAAAGTCCTTTCCTCATAGGGGGTTGTTCTAGCCCCTGATAATGTCAGTTGCTCTTTTCAGTATGTTCTGGGGGAAAATGATCAGCTTCAATTTGGGGAAAATGGGAGGAAGTTTCCCCCAAAGTCCAATAAATCATCTTTTTAAAAAGCAAATGCTGCCACCTATTTGTTTTTTCCCCTGACAGTGATAGTCTTCCCACAATGCTTTTTCTCTAGAATCTCCTCATAACACCACCACAGCATGGTGTTATTCTAATTTACTTCTAGGGGGGAAATGGTGCTAGCCGGACAACTCCTGGAAGGAGCACCACCACGGATATGTTCAGTTTGCTGACCCATACCCAAAACATTGCTTCCAACCAGAAATTGCTAATAGGATAGCAATTATAAATGAGTCCCTAATTCTAAGTTTTGCCTCTAATTTCTGCATCAGCTGCAAAGTAAGTGACCTCAGTAACTCTTCAATTTTTAAAAAACTAGGGGCCATTATTCTATGAAACAAATAGAGTAAGCCATGTCAACTATGTATCAGGATGGCAGGCAGCTGAATAGTAATAGTATTAATGGCTACCCAACACATCAATACAAATAGAAACTTGATTTCTTTTTCTTTATGTGTGTCTGGTTGTTTTAACAGATTTTGACTGAAGCAGGTAGACTGGTCATTTATATAATGTAATCCATCATCACATTCTTTGGCATATTTCCACTTTGTTTCTCAAATACATCTGGTGGGGAAATTATGATACCGAAAAGCCTGCAATCAAATCCTAACAAATGAGGTCATGGTGTTAATGAAATATTAGAGCAAGAGTTGGCAATTTCAGTGAGAGTGAAAGTAGACTAAAGCTCTTTTTTCTAGCAAGGTAACATGTCAAAACAATGCACACATCTATTCCAAATATCATCAGAGTAAACAATCCTACTGCAGCTGTCATCAATAATCATTTTGTCAAGGTCCCCATGAAACTGTAGCTGATATATCCGGACTCAGACACTAGCATAAATACAGAGACCCAAGAGAATTGCAGTGGTGGTAACATGGTGAAAATACTCCAAGACATGCTTGTGAAAAGGCCTTTCACCTTTTAAATCTGACTACCAGTCATTTAGATTATCAGAAGCACTGAATGTGAAAGAGTTTGGATGGTATCTTCCAACATGGAAGTGCTTACCATTTATTTGTAGCACTATTTGGTTGCCTTGAACATCATTGATGTTCAATTTAACAGCATTTAACAATGCTAAGTTTGTATTTTAATGGACCCCAGAACTGTTGTTTTTAAATGGATGTTGTTGTTTTTATACCATTGTTCTTATGTTTTAGATGGTTTAAAATTTTGTATACATTTTTAATGTTTACTGTTTTTAACTTTTGTAAACCACCCAGAGAGCTTCGGCTATGGGGCGGTATATAAATGTAATAAATAAATGAATGAATAAATAAAATGAATCCTGGACAGTTCTTACAGTACTTTTCTCTACAAGAAAGCATGTCTTACCCATCTTTGGCCTTGGGTGTGCGGGCAGTGCATAGGAAATGTAATGTAGGGAGCAGTGGTATAATGGAACCAGGACTCACAGGGTCAAAGCAACAGGACTTTTTGAGTAGCAGGGACCATGATGTCATCTGTCACTCCCCCTCCCCCCTCCCCCAGCTTCCCTGTTCATTCTGAGCTCAGCTGCAATTGTTACAGTAGCTGGGAGGAAATTGATTCTACTAGCAACAACATGTTGTTGTGAATATCCCTGTTGCAGTACGCAGTATTCTGGGGTTGACTTTGTCTTGAATGGACAATTAAGACCCATTAGCTTAACATAAGGCTTGTTCCTGGTGGAGATGGGAGGATAAGAACTGTAGGCCAACATATCTGGATCACCAAAGTTGGCGAGCCCTGTTCTGCAATGATGTCTTACATCTCTGCAAATCTGTTTCTCTGTTTTAGGGGAACCACTTTTCATCAAAGGGCTGAACTGTATTTGAGAGAAGCTTTTGCAGGCAAGATTCCAGTGGTGCCTGGGACCACTGGAAAAGAGGTATGGGGCAAAAGGCTTGGAGCCAAAAAGACATCCACCCAGTCTGAGCACATGGAAGCTTAAAAACCTTATTTTCAGTAAGTTTTTAGGAGTATTTCAACCTTTTGATAATGGGGAAAACTACTGGGAAATTATCAAATTGTCAGAAATATGGCAACCACATCTGCAAGTTACTGGAAGGGGGCAGTGTTGCAGTTAGTTCATGGGAATTTGGACTACAGCTAGTCTTAGGATTTCTATAGCCTATAATGTGGTTTCCAGCATATATTTTTTTCTTTTGCTACTCCCTTTACCTTCTCCATTGCTGGGAGCACATGTGCTGTCTCTTTCACTCCTGATGGTGTAACGGAACACAAAATGGTCTGAACAAACAACTTTCTGAAACTCTATGCTGTACCTGCATTGAATATGCAAAAATGTTCGTGACTAACCTTATTTCCCCCCTTCACTGTAGGAGGGCGTGGTCTCTCCTTTTATGGTGCTAAGTTAGCCTATGCACATGTGGGACTGATAAACATTCATTCTATTTTGCTTTTTGCTTTTTGTTAATTGCTTTTCTAACAGGAGGCATCGTTACTAAATAATCCCATCGCAAATGATCATTGGTTAGAATGGGGAGAGAGAAAGGGAGCATGGCCATCTGGAAGTCTCTGGAAGAGGATGAGAATGAGTTGCATCCTAAACTTACAGGAACTTTTCCTTTTGGGAAATGAGAGGCTGCTCCACAGGCAACCCCCCTATGCATCACTGTTGGCCAAGTCAATGCCAGTCCCTGAGCAGCTGAGACAGGAAGAGTCTTGGGCCCCCAGGATTAAGAAATATCTCCCCCGGTCCCTCCCCGTTTTTAGCAGACTGTTCAACATCCTACATATTAGATAGTGCATAGTGAAACCACACTAGATGTTCCTTGCATTTTCCTGTACACACACAAACAGTTAATTTGTATCTTTAAGACAAAATAACTAATTTAAGACACAATAAAGTTCATCACTAAAGAGACCAAATGGAGGGTAGCAAAAGATTTAATTTTAACCTATCTTTATGCTAAATTGAGCGACACTGGCATCAAACATAAACACATATTACTACATGCTTCATCTTTGCCATGTATGCAATCTAATAAATGGTTATTTTTTCATGGTTTGTCATTTCACATGTGATTTGTACAAATTATTTGGGCTATAGTGCCACAGATACACAGATGGTGCAAAGTATTGCTAAATGATTTTGATACATTCTTTCCATGAAACTGCCTTCTAAACCAGATGCAATACATAACTGTTATGGGAACAATCACCCTAGGATAATTCTTGATTTGAAAGTGGTCCTTACTTTAATGTTTTTCTTTTGTTTATCATTGCTCTGTAAAGACAGCAATTATACACCATCAGCTGCAGTAAAAACAAGAACCAATTAAGACCTGGGAGTCTGATTCTGGAGCTGGTATTATTTATTTATTTATTTATTTATTTATTTATTTATTTATTTAACAAAAGACTCCACACATTCAACTTCATAATTCCACACTGGTAATCCTTTAAATGTTTAAAATTAAACCTGACCATAAATGTACAGAAGTATGTAGTCTGGTTGTCAACAAATAATTAGACTATCTGAAGGACCTTTTGGATTCTATCCATGTTCTCTGTAACACAATGCATGCATAATTTCATAAAATGGTGGCAAACAGTAGCTTTCTGTGTCGAGTTACCATTATAATTTCATTAATGTTATATGTGTGTCTCTGTGTTATACGTATAAAAGACAGCATCCTGACTATCATCTTGGAATATGTATCACAGGTTTTGATAGAGATGTATGAGAAATTTGTTTTAGTTAATTTTTTATCTGGATTGATCTGAATTGCACCTTTTGGACTGACTATGGACTCTGACACAATTTGCAGTCAAAGTCCATACATTTCCAATCTTGCAGTATAATTCATGGACCCAAAAATTTTTGTTTGACAAATACATATGGGAGGAGGTGTTCCTTCAGATAGGCACGGATTGAGAGACTAGCTCTGGTGCCAATAAAAATGATTAAAATCTTTAATAATTCTTGTCTGTGTCTGGAATGCTCAACATTTTGGATTAGAAATAATCCTTCTTCAGGAGCTGACACTGAAAACCTTATTCTTATATTTTAAATATTTTCTGGAGCCTTTTTCCTTCCTGAGCGTTCTGCTGAACTGCCTCTAATCAAAGAGTTCTGGCTCGTAGCTGCAAGTCTGGCCCTATGCTATTTATGTATCAACTGAATTTATGTACCAAGTTTGGGCTCTTTGTTTCAGAGAAGTTTTCTTTTGAAGTGAGGCAGTATAGGTAATCTTCACACATTTACATCAGTAGAATATACATTTTTATGTATTAGATTGAGCACAGCATACAATACATATTTTTATATTTCCTGCCAGAATGGAAGGCAATGGGGAAATCAAAAGCCATATGTGCATTTTATTTTTATTGGTTCTCGATGAACTATGAATCTTTTTTGAGGGGAATCTGTGGCTGAATATAAGGTTGTAACAGAAAACTTGAATGACTTGAATGACAGAGGAATCTCTAGTTCCTCTGCCTTTTCTAAACCCAACTTGTACATCTGGCAATTCTCGCTCCATGAATTGCTGGAGTCTACCTTGCAGGATCTTGAGCATTACCTTGCTGGCATGTGAAATAAGTGCCACTGTCCGATAGTTTGAACATTCTTTAGTATTTCCCTTTTTTGGTATGGGGATATAAGTTGATTTTTTCCAGTCTGATGGCCATTCTTGTGCTTTCCAAATTTGCTGGCATATGGCATGCATCACTTTGACAGCATCATCTTGCAATATTTTAAACAGTTCAGCTGGGATACCGTCGTCTCCTGCTGCCTTGTTATTAGCAATGCTTCTTAAGGCCCATTCAACCTCACTCTTCAGGATGTCTGGCTCTAGCTCACTGACCACACCGTCTGAGCTATCCCCAATATTATTATCCTTCCTATACAGATCTTCCGTATATTCTTGCCACCTTTTCTTAATCTCTTCTGTTTCTGTTAGGTCCTTGCCATCTTTGTTTTTGATCATACCCATTTTTGCCTGGAATTTACCACCGATGTTTCTAATTTTCTGGAAGAGGTCTCTTGTCCTTCCTATTCTATTGTCTTCTTCCACTTCCGCGCATTGCTTGTTTAAAAATAATTCCTTATCTCTTCTGGCTAACCTCTGGAATTTTGCATTTAATTGGGCATATCTCCCCCTATCACTGTTGCCTTTTGCTTTCCTTCTTTCTTGGGCTGCTTCCAGTGTCTCAGCAGACAGCCATCTTGCCTTCTTGGTTTTCTTTTTCTTTGGGATGTTTTTTGTTGCCACCTTTTGGAAAATGTTACGAATTTCTGTCCATAGTTCTTCCAGGACCCTATCTAATAAATCTAGTCCCTTAAATCTATTCTTCACTTCCACTGCATATTCATTAGGAATATTAGTGAGCTCATATCTAACTGATCTGTGGGTCTTCCCTATTCTCTTTAGTTTGATTCTAAATTGTGCAATAAGAAGTTCGTGATCTGAACAACAGTCAGCTCCAGGTCTTGTTTTTACTGTCTGTATAGATGTCCGCCACCTTTGGCTGCAAAGGATGTAGTCAATCTGATTTCGGTGTCGGCCATCTGGTGAAGTCCATGTATAAAGCCATCTTTATACATATATACATATGTATAAAGCCGTCTTTATACATTTATACATATATATATATATATATATATATATATATATATAATTCAAAGTCGTGAGTTAGTTGGTCATCCCTTTTTGACCGCCTTCCCATTGACTGATTCTCATGAAACACACTTCATTGTAAAGCTCTTGACACACAGATTCCACAAATAACAATGGGTTTCATTATAATTCAAAATTGGGAGTGCATTTAGCATAGGATTCTTCAGTTTCTGAAAACCAAGGTCAGAATGAGGGCTCTGACCTTGGAGCCCAGAAACCACTTTTCCCACCCACTCCCCCATCTCTTTGTAGCTGGCACAGTTCTCTCTGGGCAGACTATTTTTCTGCACTTGGCAATGAAGCATGGAGAAAGCCAAAAGGGATGGTCCTGGGGCAGGGAGGAGAAGAGACTGTGGATGTTGTTTTACTCTCAGGTCTCCAGGTCTCTTCCTGAAGCTGTAGCTAAATGGGCAACATTGCCAGTTTTAGGCAAAATGCAGGGTGGTTGGAGCATGGAGGACAGGATCTCCTCCTTAGTCCAGCCATCTTGCAAAGGGTAATTGGCAGCCTTTTCTATAACAATGTACTATAACGTTTTATTTTTAATATCAAAAAATGTCAAGTATAATTCAACAAACATAATCAATTGCAAATTGAAGCAAAAATGAAATATGAACACAAAAAAGTCTCGCTACACTTTTATAAACACAGATGTAGGCTAAAGTAAATTATACAACAGTAGCACACAGCCTGTAAACAAATTGTGATTAAGAGACTCCTACAGTTAAATGTAGCCCAGTCAAAGTTTAGTTATTGCTCAGAAAAGAAGTCTCTAGCTGTTAAATTTAACAAAATAACATTTAAAAGCCTCTGTACATCTTTATAAACACAGGTGTACACCAAAGTACAATAAGAATGTAAGAAGAGCCATGCGAGATCAGACCAAGGGTCCACCCATTCCACGGCAAATCTACACTACTGCTTTAAAATGGTTTATAGTACTAGTGACAATGGTTAGGGCCCAAGACACACTCCACATATGGTTTTCAAGCCATATATCATATCCTTCTTGGTGTAGATCTGGCCCAGCACCCTGTTCACACAGTGGACAAACAGCTGTTGACCCTCACACCCATGTTCCCTAGCTACTGGTGTATATAGACTTACTGCCTATAGCTCTCTTCTGTCATGGACAGCTCTACATTGCCATGAGTCTGTGCACTCATTGGCAAACCTCAAGATTCAAGTCATTGATGGACCATAACAAGAATGTTAAGTGACCACCCTGGAGTTTTCACCAAGAACATTGTACTTAATGAAATTTTGGAAAGATAAAAGATATAATATTTTGAATGCTTCAATAAACACTGTTAGTTAAGTTAAACCTTTTGTTAGATTAGATTTTTCTCCAAACTGGTTCTTGTTTATCTAACTGTTCAGAGACAGACCTATAGAATCTCATTGAAGAACTAATACATCCAAAACAGATAACACCAAATATAGGCTACACATTATTGAGAAAGTGAAGGGCAACAAATGAAAAACTCTAAACAAAGATTCATGTCTTTGGAAATGCTCATAGAAATATAGGAAAGGAAGGAAAGGAACCTCTCTTGCAAGCAGTGAGTCATTACTGACTCTTGGAGGGACGCCAGATTTCGCTGACGTTTTCTTGGCAGGCCTCATAGCGGGGTGGTTTGCCGTTGCCTTCCCCGGCAGTTAGCTGGGTACTCATTTTACCGACCTCGGGAGGATGGAAGGCTGAGTCAACCCGAGCCAGCTGCCTGAAACCAGCTTCCTCTGGGATCGAGCTCATGCCGTGGGGAGCGTTTCGGCTGCAGAAACTGCTGCTTTACCACTCTGCGCCACACAAGGCTCCATAGAAATATAACTAGTTTAATATTCTAATCAAGAGAGGAGGGGGGGAATTAATTAGTAAAATTGGGTCTGGTAAAAATGTGTTTTCATGTGAATGAATGTGTATGTTTTGAATAGTCAGAATATTATCTATCATTTCTGCTCATGAATTTCAGGAATAAACACTGTTCTGAATTTTTCAGTTGGTGTATAAACTACTATACATATGAGAAATAGATTTCCTAGTAATCCATATTGGAGACCAGTTACAAAATCTAGATCTCTATATTCTTTTCGCTTCAAATCAAAATGTGGATTTGAATGGGGGCAGATCTAGGAGTTTTCCCATCATTATATATTTTGTCTACATATTAATTGAAGAGATTATTCAGAATAGTCAAACACTCCTCTTAACATGATTTGTCTGTTGGATTATTTCAGAGAACAACTCATCAGCAGTAAATACGTATTGAACATATACAAAAGAATCTAAATCATCAATAAAGTTAAATTATGCAAGCTTTTGTAAGCATATTCATGAAATGAAAAAAGAAAATGTTAGCAGTTGCCCTGTAAAGCAAAAATGCAATGGCCAGAAAAATTAAAAATACAAATCCTTTAAAACAGAATTTATGAAATAAATCTTTTAGGTTTTGAGCACACAGATGGTGATTTCTCTGTTATTATTGCTTGTATTGATGTTATTGATGCATATTTTGTGGTGCTCTAGAATCTGTTGGCAATAAACAAAATCTGAGAACACCAAGATAAGAAAGAATTGCTTTGCCTCATAGATAATAATAACAACCATAAAATTAAATGCTGAGCAAGTATGTTATAGATGCATTGTTGTTTTCTAGTCCCCAAATCTGAAGATAGCCCCCTGGTTTCCTTCTGTATTTAAAAGAGTGATTAACATCCTAAGGTTGCCTGCCATTCTATATTCACTAGCCTGGGAGAAAAGCTTGATTAAATTCACTGAAACTTCATTTTGAGTAGACATGTATAGGATCGCACTGTAAATCTCATAATACTGAAGCCCTTTGTATCAGGCATTCTGGTTCTTGTGTGGGAAATATTATGTGCGAAGAGTAAGTAAAGAAGCAAGAGGTTATATGTCACACATTTAATGCATTCCCCTACAAGTGGCAAGCTTAAATGTGGAGATACTGAAACACACAGAGTTATAATTAAGCCACATGTGTTTGAAATTCCTGTCTTTCAGATGCTCATTCCCTCTTGATGTGATGCCAGAAAAGCTTTTCTCCCCACCCCTTTTCATCACATCATGTTTTTTTGCATTAGGCTTTAGTAATACTGCATACAGCAATTTCTTACATAAGCAGGGAAACAAAAGATGTATAACAAAGGCTTTGCCTGGGACTCTGTACAAGTAGTGATCTAGTTGCCACAGCTATTCTTATCAAAGAGAAGGCAGGATCTTGGAATATTGTAAAAATTGCATACTTTAACTACAAGACATTATGGGAAATCCTCTTTCATGATTTAGGGTGCAATCCTATACTCAGTTACCTTGGGAGTGAATTCCATTGAACTCAGTGGGACTTATTTCTGACTACACATGCATAGTATTGCACTATTAATGACTTGCCTGAATAGTCCCAAAGCAGCAATGCTATTCTTATATAAAAATAATATCGAATCGTAGGGGGAGCAGCCTTGTAGTGGCGGAATCCATTCTTTAATTTTGGATACATGAATGTTCATTTGTTCGGAGCGTATTATTAGGGCTGTGCTCCGCTTCACTTCAGACCATAGAAGCAATAGCGAGGCAGCCTGATTCGCCTCCGACAAAGTCAGAGATGAAGCGGGTCGGCAGGGCTGCGGATCGAGGTGAAGAGGATCGAGACCAAGTGGATCCTTCAACTTGATTTGGGGCTCCAGAAAAAAGGTAAGTAGGGGCTTGCCTAGCGCTGCCACAGTCCGTGTGGTGATGGCGGCAGAGCCAGGTAAGGGGTCAGGGGGGAAAGGTCTTACCTGAGTCCATCACATTCTGGCAGTGGCTTCACCTGAGCCCGAGGACTCAAACCAGAAGACCAGGCCACAAATGTGGCCTGCCCTTCCGCTTTGAGCCTTGGCCTCAGGTGAAGCTGCTGCCGGAACACGACGGATGCAGGTAAGGGGGGAGGAGGGAGGGACTTACCTGGCGCTGGCGCCGCCACCGCAGTCCGTGAATCGATGGCGGCAGAGCCAGGTAAGGGGTGCAGGGGGGACGGGCCTTACCTGAGTATGTTGCATTCCGGTAGTGGCTTCAACTGAGCCTGAGGACTCAAACCGGAAGACCAGGCTGAGGCCTGGTCTTCCGGTTTGAGTCCTTGGGCTCAGTTGAAGCAGCTGCTGGACTGGGACAGATGCAGGTAAGGGGGAAGGAGGGAGGGTGGCCTTACCTGCCACTGCTGCTGCCACCGCCACCGCCACTGCAGAGCTCCGATTCTGATCCGGAGCTCTGCAATGGAGTGGACCATAGGCGGACTGATGCGGGGCAGAGTGGACCCGATCTGGAAATTGCGGATCGCGTGCGGAGCGGATCGGGGGGTCTATGTAAAGCCCTACATATTATACCCCACAGACACAAACACACACACATGGATGAATGACCCAAATAGGATGTGGGCCACTCTGTTATTGACAAATCCCTAAGTTTTGGACAGTTCTTTAAGAGGTAATACACAACAGTTTTCTGGAAGCAGTTGTGACTGGCTAAATGAAAAACACACTATGCAATTTAAGTAGTATAGACTTGGAAGGGACTTAGCCTCATGACATGTACACAAAATTCCTCTGCTCTCTTGGAAGATATTTCTGGTATCTGCAGAGGTAAGGAAGTGGGTATTTATTTTCAGTATTGAGGAAATGGCTAAATATGACTTAACTAGTAGGGGTGTGCAAGGACCCCCCGCTCCGCCCCGTGGGCCAATCCGAAAATTTCGGATTGGCCCGCTCCACCCCGTGCTGCTCCGCCCATAGTCTGCTCCTCTTTGCCACGGAGCTCCGGCTCCGAATCGGAGCTCCGCAGTGGAGGGAAGTGGCGCCAGGTAAGGCCCCCCTCCCTCCTCTCCCTTACCTGCAGAGCCTGGTAAGGGACCAAGGGGGAGGGGGGCCTTACCTGCATCCGTCCGTGGTCCCTCAGCTTCTTCAATTGAGCCCATGGCTCAACCAGGAAGTCTGGGCCGCAAGTGCGGCCTAGACTTCCTGGTTGAGCCGCGGGCTCAATTGAAGAAGCCGAGGGACCGCGGATGGACGCAGGTAAGGGAGAGGAGGGAGGGGGGTTTACCGGGCCCTGCCACCGTCACCGCACGAGCGATAGCGACAGTGGCAGGGCCCGGTAAACCCACTTACTTTTCTTGCGGAGCTCCGGATCGAGGCGAAGGATCCGCCTTCACCTCGATCCTCTTTGCAAAGCTCTGCCGGCCCCCCAATCCTCTTCAGCTCCACTTTAAGGGGAGGCAAAGCACCCCGCTCCGCTTCTAATTCGCCGGTCTGATTAGAAGCGGAGCACATTCCTATTAAGTAGTCCTATTACTGAAGGTAAGTAGATCTGAGGCCTTAGCTAGACCTAAGTTTTATCCCAGGATCAGTCCGGGGTTGTCCCTGCCTGCTCCCGGGATCCCCTGTGTCATTTACATGAACAGTGATGACCCCGGGATGATCCTGGGATAAGGCCTGAATCTTGCCACTAATTGCAATGGGAACCATGGGGAGACTTCCTTTATATAACATGAATTACATTGTTAGTAGCTCCCCCATTAATTTTCATTTACTCCAGAGTAAGTGTGCAGGGCCACTGCATGTGGGCAGGTTGTGCATTTTGTGTGGGGTGACAGGATATAATGGGGGTGCCTTCCTGTCAGTGTGAATGGATTGGCTTCTCCCATGCCTGGCTGATATGAAGGCATCTCTGTGACATCTTTGTGACATCACCTCAACATCACAATGTCGACACTGTGATATCTCCTTAACTTTACCACAACTTCTCCATGTCATCCCCTCAACTTCTCCACAACTTGGTCAATCATCTCTTTGACACACCACACTGGCTATGATTGGTGGGCACTGGCAGTGTTGACATAGATGCCAAGGTTGTAGCTATTGCTCTTGCTACATTCGGTGCTTCATGGAGCAGTGTGCTTTCCCCCTTCTGTTCTGGGCTGGGTGAGTATAGGACAATAGTGGGCATTGTACTGGCATAGCGCAGCATAACTCTCCACTTGGCCTACTGGAATATAGGATTGCCTCCTTGACTAGTCATGAAATTCTTTATTCTCCTGACTATTTACATGAGATGCTTAAAAAGTATACACAGCAGGGCATTGCAGGAACAGATTGTAATGCAGATGAGTTAGATTTGCATATGCGAAGAGATAACTTTTTAGCAACTGACACAGCAGTTGCATGAGTTTGATCCGTCACTGAAAATTCTTGAGAGTGAATATTAGGCATTTTATTGTATTTTTAAAAGTACGTTTAGTGATCATTTTCTTTAAGTTCTTATCTTCCAGAATGACACCTTCCCCACTGGGTGTGGAAATGAATGATATATAATATGTGCATGCTATAAAGTTCTTTCTGTAATTTCGGTATCTGATTGCTGGAAAAATTTCCTGCAGAAGAGGCCCTTCTTTCCAGAAGGTTATGATAAATTCTGCTCCATTAGCAATAGGATCCTCTTACACCGTGCATAGATTTCTAGAGATGGGGGAGAAAATCATTCACTTTTTAATGCAAACCTACCGAATTCACACTTCCTGAACTAATTCACAAACCCAAACTGTTATGCTTCAGTATTTGCAATTCTACAGATTTCGCAATTCAGTTCTCTAATAATAAAAATGAGTACAAAAATGTGTTTCTTAGTAAAAACAACAACAACAACAACAACAACTGCACACAGAAATGCTGTACCAGATGCATTATACCTTGGAAATTGGCCTGTAATAATGCATGTCAAGCAAAATTCCCTACAAAAAATGTATACCTTTAGAGAAGTATGCATGAAAACGTACACACATTTTGTGCAGACTTTATTTTAATTGCAAACAGGCAGAAATGGGATGGAAGAAACATAAGATTTGAAAAAAGGCAAAACTGATAGAAACTAAAATTGGGAGATGCATCCAACCCTATAGATCCTTACATATGTTAGATGTATTTTATTAATCAACATTTATTAATTAAAGCTGCTGTACCTTTTTTTCCTAAAAGAAGGAGAAGTGTCCAGTTTCAAGGAGTTAAGTTAAAACATTTAGCTTGTACTCCTGTGCATGTTTAGATAGAAAAAAGTCCTACAACTCCCAGCATCCCCCAGGAAGAATGGATAGATGGGAAATGCTGGGAATTGTAGGAGGTTTTTTCTATCTAATTATTATTTTACCCTAATTATTACATAAAACACAGATGTTATCACTCAGTATTTAATCGTATTTATTTGGTTTACTTCGCAGATAACTACTTTGCACACTAAATATGGAAAGTGGAGAATCAGGTTTGAGCTAATATTATGTAATGTTATGTTAGATTAAAACATTTTAATTTTATGTAATGTGTTTAGAACATCCCATAGCAAGGAATCTCCAGTCTTGATCCATATTGGGATCATGGCTTGCGAGAAGCTGTTAAAACCCTTTCCTTGTGCCATTTTCTCACCAAAGATCACCCCACAAATAGCACCATGAGGGGGATAGCAACTTCAGGGTACAATTTTGATGGGGGTGGGGGCGGGAAGTGCCTTGATTCAGAGGGGAACCTGTGTTGCCAAGAGGCAACAGTTTTCTTTAGAATTCAGAAACAATGAACACACCAATAGGCAAACCCTAAGGTGTTTATTAAGTAGGAACAAATTAACACAGGAAGAAAGAAAAATGCTACAGGGTAACGTTTGCAGCAGGAAACTACAGAGAAAGATGGCTTATATACCTACCGTTGATGAGACTCCCTTCAAATACGGCAATTGACAGAGACTTCAATAACAGCTTGTTTTGCTGCACCTTGCATTGAGATCCCACCATGGGAGTGTTTTAAGTTCTCATATCATACTCCAATGACCACTCTTGCAAAGTGAAAGGATTAGCTCTAGCAAGTGGCAGCCAGCCAGCATAGTTAGCTACGTGGCCATCTCAGACACTCCCACCTGTACTATGTGGTAGACTTTGAAATCTAGCCAAGGACTAGCTAAAGGTGAATAATCGCCTCTCAGTGGGGAAATAGCTAACACTGAGAAATAAGACGAAGCAGCATAGCTGGCTACTTAAACAATAGGCCCATGGGAAAGTCTCAGCACAGAAAGGAACAATGGTGGTTTACCACAAACGGTTTACCACAAACAATATTCTACGTTTCCACTACAGCGCCAAACTTTTTCTATAGAAAAATATATGGTCAGTCCAAAGCATGTTAGATAAACATTCTTTTAATGTCATGTGTAATGATGTTCTAACACTGTAGTGCTGCCCAACTGAAATCAATAGGAATTTTGCTATGAAGTTCATCTAGATATAAGGACTGCAGCCTGCATGTTCAAAATAACTTGCAGCAAAACTCTGCTTAGGAAGTTAGGAACTTAAGAGAGCATCTTGGTGAAAAGCAACTGAAGACGACTTTATAATACATCAATTCAGGATGTTAAAGACACTTGATTATGTGTAAGAGCATAAATATGCAGTGATAAGCAAAAAGCTCTTCTCTCTCTCTCTCTCTCTCTCTCTCTCTCTCTCTCTCTCTCTCTCTCCCCTCTCTCTCTCACTCTGTGTGTGTGTGTGTGTGTGTGTGTGTGTGTTACAGCCTGGAACAAAGACAGGGAAGTGGATTTTCCCCTGTCTGCAAATATTGTGTGTGGACACTTATATAACAAAGAGTGGAATCAGCTTTGATTAAAATGATAGCAATGTAAGCATACAAATTCAAAAGTTATGTGTAGTTATGTCTATTGAAATGATGATTTCTTTAATCTCTTAGACTGATGACTCTGTGATAAGGAGATGCAGCATAGGAGAGCAACATGGGTATTGTTCAATGCTATGCTACCGCTAATCAAAATGATTTTGTGCTAGCATAAACACAATGCCAATAATACTTACTGGTGCAAAAGCCTTATAAAACACGCCCAGCACAGCTTGGGTGTGGTGAGGCCGTTGCGGGTGGGGGTGGCTAGACGAGGTGTGGAGGCCTTCAATTGGACGGCCTCACATTGTGCCACTCAGGAGGGGAGGGGTTTCCAAGGTTATTTAGCTGGGAAACCCACCCCTCCCCTCCTCTTCTGTTTAAAGCGGCTGGTGACTCCTGATAGTAGCTCTCAGTTAAGACTCACCAGTGAGATGTCGAAAGAGAGATGCATCGTGGACGCGGCGTGGGATCTCCTTTCCGAGGAGTCATCGCGGGATCACACAGCGGGCCATTTAGGCCCAGGTTTGGGGGGGGGACTGTGGCGTTATACCCCACAAGTCAATTCCAAATGTATGTCTGCAGTTGGTAAGTCTGTGGTTTTTAGAATGTTGGCCTGAGTGGGTGGAGTTAGAATGTCTTGGGAGGGGGGAGGAGTGATATATAAGGGAATGACTGAGGGGATTGTGAGTTCTTGTTCTTGTTCTTTTCAGAGGTTCTTTTGGAGAGAACCTTTTCAGGGAGACTTGTTAGGTACTCTTAGAGTCTGTAGTGCTCTCTGTATTTATGGTACTTAAGTTCTGGGAAATTTGAGAGTCAGTGTAGTGAGTGGTGTCTTTAGAGTGTGGTGTGCACGTAGTGGAAGTATATTAATCAATACTGATAATAAAGAAAGTTCAAGAGTGATTGTGTGAGAAAAAGGAAAGCGCGAATGTGAGAGTGACAGGATTGTATGGAAGGTTTCAAAAAGGTTTTTAAATGTTGTTATTTGAAACAAATCTTATGAACTTTTAAAAATAAATTTTGATTGTTTGTTTTAAAACTACCACAAAAGTCCCACGTGTCTGTTTGGCGTTTATCATCTTAAGTTTACACATTCAGCACCCACTCTGACAATCATTCACCTAAGCAGATATAACTCACAGCGCATTATTATATATATTAAAATCCCTCTCCATTTTAAACCCCTTTCTCCACATAGTTTGGAGGAAGGTGGGCTTTATCCCTTGCCTCAGGCGTATCAAGCGGTGGTGCTTGGCTTGAGCAGGGAGTAGCCTCGGCCGGGTCTGGTGTTCAGAGCCTGTGTCGCCCCATAATAAGTGGTGGCAGACGTGAGGTCTGGTGTTCAGAGCCTGTGTCGTGGCAGGGACCACCGGTCCTCCTCATTTATTGGCTCAGCGGCGCGGGGCTTCTTCCCCGCTGCCTCTCGCCGCGGCTGCGCTTGGGCACTAGCGCGGCAATTTTCGGGGAGGGTAGGCTTTTCCGTTCCCTCCTCCCTCTGTCCCGGGCAAAGCCTTCAAGCCATGGCTGTGGCTTTCTGGCCTAAACGCGGCTATATTTCTGGTGAGGGAGGGCGAATCTTTTCCCCTGTAGTTGCCACGTCAGCGGCCGTTTTAAGGCCGCGAAAGCAGCGGATTTGCGAGTGTGTGTGCGCACGTTACCCCCCACTCACAACCTTCCAGGAGGCCTTGTTTCCAGGCCGCGGACGTGGCGGATTGGCCCTGAAGGGATCGGCATTCCTCGCCCTGCATCCCAGCCTGCTTTAGCAACATCCTATAGGCCGCTGATGCGGCGGATTAATCAGGGCTAGGCCTTCCCTCTCTTTGCTTCAGCTGTGTCTGGGGCAATTGGCTAGGC